>NC_135040.1:10752500-11070000 GCF_051020975.1 Osmia lignaria lignaria
CCTTACATTTTCTCTTTCCTTCTTTCCTCCCTTTCCATCGCTATCGTTCTCCTCGTTCCTCTGGCGAACGTCTGCTTCTTCTCGCGCGTTCTCTTTCCCTCAACCTTCGCGGACGTTCCTCTTTCTCCGGATCGGCGCGGAACAGGCCGCCTCGACTCTCGACGAGTGCACGATCAAAAAGAGAAGCTGAGACGGGGCTCCGACCGCCGCGGAAAGAATGCGTGGGCCGGACATAATGATTCGGACTTTGTCGGCCGGTGGCGCGGCGCAATCGCTCTCGTGGAACTAGATTAAAAGGTAAATATATGTATAAATATTCATGGTGCACCGATTCGTTTCGTCGAATCTGGAAATTTGACTCCTAGGTACATTTATTTTCGAAGGATTTGACAAATTTCTCGGCATTTGACAAAGCAAAGAATTAAATTAGAATTACAGCTCTCTCCAGGGTCCGCCGTCTTGAGGGTCATTCCTTGATTTCTTACTTTTTTAGGAAAAGGGTATATGATTGTATAGAGATCAACTATGATATGAAAATATTACAAGCTACCCTTATAAAATTTTCATTTCGTTTTAACTTATCATTGTTTTAATTAATGTCCACTCTATCACGCTGAACTTTACTACTGACTGATATTCAGAGATGGTACAACAATAAAATCCGGCATACATTAATAAAAGAAGTAAAAAATAATTCCTGTCTTATTCCATCATCCCCCACTATTTTTTCAAGAAGATTTTCCTTTGTATCGTTTAGAAATTTAACAAATCTTCCTGATAATTTGAATTATATAATCATTAAATTCTTCCAATTACCAACAACGTCAAACTTTCAATAGAGAATAAATCATTTGGAGAAGTAGATATATCTCTTCTCCAAGTAAAGAATCCTCCTGCAACGGTTTGCGTGCCGACGCGATGCGGCTTTTTCTATAACAGGGCCGCAGGGGTATCGTTAATCGGTAAGTTTGATTTAAGAATATCACCGGTGCCGTCCATTGTTCGATTCAACGTTTCCTGACTCGAGAATGCCGATAGATCGTAGCGCGTGTGGGCGTCGATCGGCTTGCGAGCTGCCGATCTCGCACGATCTCCTTCGGTTCGACCTTCGTTGGCTATAAATTTCAATCGTTTACCGTAATTTCTAATCCTTCAACTAAGAAATCGATGATTTCCATCGTGCAATTCGAAAGGACCATGTTTTTTTTATTATTATTAGTCCCGCGCGATTACGTAATTGCGCGAAGATGATCGAGGGAAAGGAGAGGATCCTGTAGATCCACGGACGACGTAATCGTTGTTAATCAAGCTGAGACCACCATGGCCAATTCGGTGCCAGAAGAAGCCGCGAATTAAAGTCTCAACGTAGCTGGGAACACGGTTTTACGAGCGGCAGACGCTCACGGTGGGGCCAGCGGACCGCATTAGCCTAATCGTTCGAGGCCGGTCTGCCAAATAAATTGGCTGATTTGCATGGGAATTAGGAATCCCCCGTGGACCTTGCCAGGTATCCGTGTGCACGGAACTATCGCGCGAGTCATCGACGACCTGTGTCTCCGAGTAGCCTTAAAACCTACCTTCCCTCGTTCCTCGCCTCCTTCTGCTATCCTTCTTTCCTTTTCGACGTTTCCATTCGACGTCTTCGTTACACGAAACATCCGGTTGAAAATTTACAGCTTACAAACTAACTCTATACAAAATACTCGAAGGTTAGACAATTTTTCGAAGCGAATCGAAGCGTTTTATAGCCTATCGGTGTTGACGAAAGTGGACTCGCAGATGAGTTACCTAAAACGCATGTGTTAGTAGCGAGCGTACAGGGCAATTAACATAATATTACCCGTAACACAGCGTTCTTAATGGGATATTTATTGCAGGGAGCCTTGTGCTCGTTCCTCTCCCTGCGGTACCCAAGTATGCGGCAGATCGTGCGAACCGATCCCAGTTTCGCGCCGGAGGATCTTCTCGCCTCGATTATCGCCGATTTTTCTCCCTCTCGTTACCGACACCAAACTGGCCCTCTCTCACTGGCGAAGACCTACCGATCCGTTCGTAATTCGCGCGGACAAAGTGTACCTTACCAGCCGGTTGCGAGTTGGAGCGTTGCGAACGACTGCGCGAGGACGTCGACGCTACCGGTTTCGATCGATCTTTCCGCGCTGCCCGGACGCCACTTTAGCCCCGAGTCAAGCCTGCAAACGATCATTTCCAAGCGTTTACGCGGTGCTGTTCACGGGAAAACAAGGCCGCTTTACTGCGCTTTTACGGCTAACATTATCTTCTACTCCGGATTCCCGAAACTATACGAACGAGCGCAAGCTGGGACCGCACGAACGAGATAGAGTTCTCGTTAAGCGGAACCGGAACGTGTTCCTGGTTCCTTCGAGTGTCCTTTCGAGTACAGCAACAGCAGGTCTCCCGTTTCTGGCCCGGGAACCTCTCGAGGCTCGATAACGCTAATTAGGCTCGGAGACATGGCACTCGTCCATGTCGGTAATCTGTTTTCTCGTTTTCTTTTTTTTTTTCTCTGGCAGTTTTAAGTGGAGTCGCACGACGCTTGTCCGAGCTGGGTACACTCCGTTTACAGCGGCTTTTAACCGGCGTTCACCCTCGCGACTACGCTTGTTCACCGATCTGCCTTCGAGCGCGCGAAAATTGTTCCACCGGAATTTCGATGCTACGCTGTGCTTAAGAAGCTGACTACCTTCTGGCCGAATAAATTTATTAAAGTTGTAAAAACGTTTTAGTGTATTTCTGAAGCCATGGGGGCTGAGCTTTACTTTGGGAGACGCAAAATGGTGTACTATTTTTTACATATTCTGGTAGTATTAGATGAGTAAAATCTAAAAAGTAATTCACTAGTTCAAAAGTTTAACCAACTATAAAATTATTTTTATTTATATATGTATAATTTTGTTACTATACTATGGAAGATTATCATAATAAAATGCTATCTTTTTGGTATAAGAAACAAGACAATTATACTTTATTTCGCTTAGGATATCCATCTTACCCTTTTCTTTCCTGTACCTAAATATAAGACTCTAAGACTGTCAAAATAAAAGTCAACAATTTTAGTTTATTAAAATTCAACTCTGGAGTTTTTGTTTATCATACCAGTGGCACGAAATAGAGCGACTGCTTCTTTTTCCACGAAATAACAATTAAAAAGTGGTTTATGAATGTTTCGAAGGAACGGATCTCCTGTTTTTTAGTATCCTGTTCTGGAGTCGTACGCGGTAGAAATGTATAGAGTGAAGCTATTAAATCGCACTGTTTATAAAAGGACAGCTGCTCCCAATATTTCAACCGACGCTCCTCGTCCTTCCACGTGGTCTGGCCAAGGAGACCAGCTAAAAAAGGGTTCCAGGGCCAGGCGTTTGTATAAACATCGAAACGCATCATACGAGTCTCTACTTTTGGATAATATACACAACTGAAACGGCCATAAATGGCGAGAAATCATTCCGTCGCTCTTATTCCAATCGATTACAGCCGTTTTCAACTGTTTGCTCGCGCGTAAGGCGAACGAGAAGGGCGGCGGAGAGGAAAGGTTGTAAGGGAAGGGCGGCGTAGGGTCTAAGTACAGGTTCGAAAAGGAGAAGCGAATTACCTACGAATCGGCACCGCATCCCCCTTTTTATTCGTTCCTCCGTAGCGCGGTCCCTTTCATCCTCTTCTTCCACCTCGCTTGGGAAAACGACCAAGGGTCCTTTCGCCCAAAGCGACCACCTCCTCTCTTCACCTCTTCGCAACCACTGTATTTCTCTTTCTCTCTTTCTCTTTGAAACGTCTCCATTAGAAGCAGTCGCGCCCTGGGGCTCGCGCTCTCCTAATTTGCCTACCGATCCGCACGATTTCGATTCGCCGACCGACCGACCGACATGCAACGATACGTTTCTCGGTGCAATTTATTTTTCGAACCTTTAGCGTGTGCATCTTACTTCTCGTGCTTCGCGAACCACAGCCTCGTGGTTCACGAGAGCGAGGCACATCACGTGTTCCTTTCCGTCTCTGTTTCCCTTCCTCTCGAAAGGTTCCATCGAACGAGATATTCCAGCCGGAGGGCCAACTTCCTATTCATCTCTCTCGTTAACCACCGGACATCTTCATCGGGGTTCAATGGAGGAGTCTCTCGATGTCTCAATAATCCGAGCCGCGAATTATACCAACGTCTTGTCCAACGGGTCCCCGTCATTTTCGACATCCTCACGCGTTCGCGTGATTCCCTGATTGCCACCCCGGACACTCCTCGCTTCCTCGCATTCCCCGCGTCGTCAAAATAAAAAAGAGCTTCTTTGTTCCACGAGGATCGTTCGCTTTTTACGCGTACAATTATTTCGAATACGAGCCACCCCTTTTTGCCCTGACCAATTAAGTCCGCTGCCGCTTTAGGTTTGATATTCTGGAACGTCGCTGGAAACCGTTGAATCTTCTTGGATCGAAGTTGGACGGTTTATCCCGAATTTCGTAGATTCCTTTTTACCGGATGATTCTCCGTAACGATGGTTAGTCGAGGATCTAGGGAAGATTGCTCGCGAGCTCGCCAGGAGGACGAGACGAGAATTTCAGATGACTTAATCGTTGGAGATTGTTAGGAAAGAGAAGTGAGAATAAATGGGAAGATTGGGGCTCCATGGTCCGTCCTCCGAGGGTTAATATTTACTTATGTAACGATTCATCTTCTATTTTAATTAAACGAATTGCTATAACAGCTGCGCCATTCCCAACTTCCATACTCTATAATTTTCTAATTATGGAATTATATGAAATTTAATAATAATGGCGACCATTAGGCACTCGGTTAATGCATAGATATTTAATAGATTCTATTAGATATAATAAGTTATCGGTTAAAGGACGCGATATAATCGACAGACGTTTAATTTCCTTCCCTTCTGTTGAAACGCAAATCGATAGGCACTCGTTGAAAATTACAGGAACCGGGTCGAGGTAATCGCGTTGTACACGCGTGTTCCAGCTGACGCCGCGTATCACCTGGCCGACCGCTTCACCGATCCCTCGGGATAAACGCGCGTGGAAATCGATAATCGTCCGTTGTGGAAAAACCAGTTGTCGAGTAAAAAATCGCTCGATTCGTCTCGCACCCGGTCACCGCTTCGATACCGCGATCCTCGAACGAAATAATCCCGTTCGAAGGTGGCGACGCTCGCGTTCGCAAGGATAATCGTGCATGTACGAGCGAGGAATCGAGCGTGGAATAATCGTCGCGGCATAAATCACGATCAAACGAGCGTCTCACGGTTGTACGATTTACGAGCAGCGTGAAACGCGACGATAATTAGATCACAAGCGTTCGTCTGACAGGGAGGCTGGATAGACGGGAATCCCTCTCGTGCCAAGATAACATCAGAATTATCGTCGACAATTAATTTCGTTTGTATCGCGTTTCTCGTCGAGATTGAAGCAGCCTCGTGGCACTCGGATGAGAAAAGAGAAAACGAAACAAACTCGGTGATTGAAGCAGAGAAAACAGGGTAAAATAAGAATCGAGACGGGAGCGGATGACTGAAATTAATATAACGAGCTTTTCTCATTAAGACGTTGACTGTCGTTTAATTTCGCGATTTCCATTAACATTCTATAAAAGAGAGAGAAAGATTTCGAGAAAATAAATAGGAAAAATGAAAGAAACGAGCATGGTTGATCAAGTCTGACGCGTTTCCCTGCTGTTCGAGCCATCGACCACCATTAACGAAACTCATTAATAGAGTTTATTACCCTTGCTACGGCGCTGTTGCTATTAACGTCACCGTAAACACGACCAGCTACAGCCTCACGCGGCCGACTACTTTTATCTGCACGCTCGATAAATCGATCTTGTTCGATCGGCTGACACCGAACATCTTTTTCCCCTTGAATTTGACATAGCCTTGACTTCGGATCTCTCTGCGTACGTTCGCGTCGATCATGAGAATTCTTTCATTGTAATTCAATTGATCTGCTTTTTTTTCATTTCCTCCTCGTGTAACCCCACCGGTTCGCAGGGAGCGTGTTGAAGAAATAAATTATCCAGCTATTTATAGACAGTTAGGAAACGCCGATCCGGAGTATCGTAACGATCCAATCTAACCGACAGCATCCAACGTTAATAAGATAAATGTAAGTCACGAAGGTTATTGGATAAACGCGTCAGATACCTGGCAAAGAGGAGCAACAAAGGTAACACGGTTTCCCTCGGCGCGAGCGATTAGCGGGCGTGCAATCAAGCCGCGTTAAGAATCCAGCTTAAGTTGAGTCCGGCGCTGTTGGACGATCGGCTAACTCGCACTTAAGTCGAGTTAGGCTTTAGTTAAGTCGAGCCCAACGGCTATTCTCGAGAGCACACCATCAGCCCGTGGCGAACCGTGTACACTCGCGTGGAAAGGAATGCCTTGCAGCGTTCCGTTTTCCTCTTTCCTCTTGATTGATGCCACCGGGTAGGTTCCTCCTCGCCCTACCGCGATGTACTCGCGCGGGAAAACGTGCTTGCGCGAGGAGTTTTTCTCCGCTTAACACGCGGCATATTTATATATTATCGCCGTGCTATCTTCCTCGGCGACATTCTTTCCTGAGAAACGCTTTGCGTTCTTTGCTGCTCGATTATTCCCTCGGCTAACTCTCAATCTGAATTAACACGCTGGAATCTAAAGGATCTCGCGTTAATTTCAAGCGACGGTGTGTATATTTAATTGAAATTAGCCTCGCCTTGTTAACGCTTGACAGGGATACGAAAATTCGGAACGAGAACGACGGAGAGATATATTGTGTTCTACAGAAGCGAACACGGTTAATGGTTTTTTAACGAACAACAGCAGTCGGTCAATTTATACCTCTCGCGCCGTTTTTGTTCCACTTGCACGCTCCGCTGGAGCATCCATCATAATCAGCATTCGTTGAATCAACGACAACTTAATTAAATTCCGACAGGAACACCGTCAGTATGGCTGCTAGATGGAATTTCCCCGTTTCCTCGTATCCGGTCGGGGGTTAGGGAACAAAGAGAAACACCGGAGCTGAACGGAACTGTTCGATACGGCGAACGTTTACGTGACCACGAGTCCAACGATCGCGAAAAACAACGTGGCTACACGTGTTACCGGACTAATATGGAGCTACACGTGTTGCGCGAGTTACACCTTTCAGTTGAGTTACAAGCAGCTTCGACAGCCGAGTGAGCTACGTCTTAATTTCATACTCGATAAGGATAATAATTCTCTGTCTTGACGTTGATCGCGTATCGTGATCGTGAACCTGTCGATTAACCCTCGGTCGGCGGACCATGGAGAGGATCCCAGTTTTAATTTCTTTCGTTTTTTAAATTTGACACTGTTTTTTCAAAAAATTATACATTTAATTTTAGATTAATGTCCTTGTAAAGGTACAAGGATACGAAATGAAATTAAAATTGGGGCTCTCTCTATGGTCCGCCGTCCATTGATATTTTTATTAATTCAACAAAGGCAGAAATAATGAGCACCTTCTGTGCGGATAACGAAATAGGCAAATAAAAAGCCTCGCACCCGCGACAAATCTTCGCGCATTCTATTCAGCTATCGTAACGTGGGAAGTTATGATATTTAACGAGGGAAACGGAGCTGGAATCGTTAACGAGCAACAATCCCTTTCCATTTCACGGATTTCTGCATACGCCGCTGGAATTTCCGCGATCCAACGATCGATACAACACTCGGAGGCCGGCAGATGATGCATATCAAACGAAGAAACAGGGACACAATGGGGGGTAAACAATGCGCAAATGTCTCGAGCGGAATCTGATTACGGGGAATTCACTTTGATCGTCATCGTTTCACAAAAGAACTCGTGTCGCAACCGAACGGAGATTTTTATCGGTATCTCGTTCCACTTTGGGAACAGTGAGAAACTTACCGTTTCCCTTCGTACGTGTTTCGACTATTTTCGATCACTGATATATCAAACTATCCCAACCCTCGTACCTATAATAGTATTCAATGTGATTAAGGGTTGGACGAGCTAATTACAAAAATTTCCCGCGCTGTCATGTAATTACTTACACCTACATTGTTCATCGCGAGGGATCTCTTAATCTTCTAATTTCCTGCGCATTACCATACACGGGAAAGAAAAAGAGTAATACGGACGAGTCTGCGCGAAGCATAATCTATGAATGCATTTATAGTCCCGCGATAATAGAGTCATAATTGTGGCAAGTCCGTTCGTAAGACTCATTGCATAACAGGGGAAGAAAGTGTGCGAAAATTCTTACGCTCGAGATATTCATCTGTTGCCAACGAATATGGCAGTACTCAGTTAAGTGCACTAATTGACAGGTGGTGTTACAACGAAATTGAAGGCTCGATGAAACGAATAATTACAAGGTGGTCTTTGAATGCAATAATTGCTTCAGGAAATCTGAAATTCTCATAATATCCAAGTTTTTTTCTTTAATTTGAATCCTTGCGTTTTCTCGACACAAATTTCACATTTCTAAAGCTATTATTCATGAATTCCATAGTAATTCATCGGCACGCAACGTCCTCGATCGCCCGAAGGCAGAGAAACCGCAGTGACGCGACGTCGCGAATCATCGAAACACTTATCCTCGACCTCGTTGGAACGTGTCATTCCCGATAATCGACGCCCAGTCGTCATAAATAGCAACGGGTCCGAGGATCGCACGTATTCCCTTGACGATTAACAATTATAATTATCCCGCTGCGAGCGTTCAAACGATTCGAGCACTCGCATTCTCGTGAAACGTTTCGCGCGAGGGCTGCAACCAATTTGCGTACTTCTATAAATGCAGGTACCGGTGCCTCGTACCGTCGAGTAGCCGGTAAATGTTCCTAGCCGTACAGTACCGGCTGTTTTCCGTATTATACATAATGCATGAGCCGGTATGCGGTTTCTTTCTTCCTCGTTTCCCTGCATCTCGCGCCTGCAACCCGCTCACTTTCCTCCCCGATTCGCTAATTAAGAAGCAGCCGGATTTATCCAACCGCCGTTAAATTCTGCCGCCACGGGGTGTCGAATTGTTTTCACGCGTGCGCGATCCGTTGGACGTGTTTCGCTTCGTTTGATCGCGAGGAAAATAGCGGAAAGTACTCATTACGGAGGATGCGTTAAGAGGGTAATTAACGCGCGACGTGTAATCCACGGGGTAATAAGGCGGCAAGAGATGCTCGAATTCTCCTTTTTTCACCTTCTTCTTGTTTAATGACCCGTTTCTCGTTCGACCGTATTGGCGAAGGTGATTAAGGAATTGTTTCATTAACCCTTGAACAGCGGAGGCTGGGTGAATCGTGACCCAAAATTACGAAACATATATAGGAATATTAACTTAAATGAAAGAGTTTCATATAATAGAGAAATATTTTTTGTAGGAACAGTGTAAATTTTAAGAAATTGTAGATAGTAAATTAAAATTCGGGCTTTCTCCATGGTCCGCCATTAAAGGGTTAACGAATGGTTTCGACTCTTGTATATAAAGTTAATTTTGTTAACTTTGATCAACAATTGCAGGGAGCTTGAAATTGTCTCGGCTCTCATTGACGATGATAAAGTACTGATAATAACGCGAGTGTATAACAAGCGGAGGCTATTCGCGTTTCTGTCCAACGCGTGGAAGATTAATTTCTCGTGGCGGCTAATGACGCTTCTTGTCCACGAATTCATCTTATAAGGACGTTCTTCTCGTGATGGTTTTCGCGATGCAAAGAGGACCGTGCCGGTGCATAAATATGCATGCATCCGCCGGTGGCTCTTGTACCTTTGCCCCCTCTGGTTTTTGCTAATACGCGAACCTCCTTAAAAATGTAGCCCGTCGTCGTTTCGTCGGACAAAATACCGACCCCTGTTATCGATATATCATTGCTTATGACGCGACACGATAATAAATTAACATTCTTGCTCTCGTCGAAAAGGGATTGCAAAGTTGCAATGCAATCTTGCATTTGGAAACGGAATATTTATGATGCTGTATGCGCGAGATGCGAATTTACGGTTTACATCAGTTGGCAGGAAGATAGCGTTCTTCTAATTAACGCTTGCTAATTAAGATTATAATTAATATTTGCAAGAAAGCAGAATGTAGATAGCATTCTGTTTCGTTGCATCGAGGAATCACTTAGGCTAGATGTAACAGCGAAAAGTACAAAATACCAAGCAAAAAGCGATGTCGATTCGTCAGCCTTCAAAGGGACCCGCGATATGTAAATAGGCTGGCGATTTCCTGGTGGAACGTAGCCTCGGCGAGGGTGCATCGATACACGTTGGTAGTATACGTTCTCGTTGGCTGTTGGTTGTCGGGGGTCGGGAGGGCACGTTATCGCGCGAATCCGTGCACCGCCGGTCCAAGAATTTCTAGAGAAGCTTCGTATGCATATGCATGCATCCGCTGCGTATACACAGCGACGCCGGTAGACGTCGGATAGGAAATAACTGCCAATTAGCGCGAGCCCCCAACGGAGGAAACTTGAGTACACACCGCCTCCGCTCGCTGGTGACTCACTTTTCATTGCACGCTTCTTACCGATCCACCCCCACCCCCTTCTACAGCTGAATGTTTTCCAGGATTCAGGATAGATCTCGTTTTATTCAAAAATGTGAGTTTCAACTTTAGAAATCCAGTGGTTCAAAAGTTATTCATATGTAAATTCTCAATTAAAACTTAAATTCCTATATATTTTTATTACTATTTTAATTAATTCTTTATTGTTTCATTATTCATAATATTTGACTTAATTTAATATTTGAAAAATAATTTCAAAAATACATCATTTTTATACGAATAAATTTTACAGATAATAAATGATTAAGATTAAATGCGCTAATCATGCCTTATCTCCCCTACATTTACAAATACTATCCCACGTTTTCATTTTATATGGTAGAACAGTCATCGAATGAAGTTTGTGGATGACCCATAATAACAAACACAGAACTCCATCAATTCGATCACCCCCTTCAACATTACAACAGGATATTCCCCTCGATGAGAAAGGACGCAGCTGCATTTCGAGCGGCGACGAAAAAGCGTATGTGGAAAACTTACCGACGCGATTTGTCGAGCGTGCGAGGACACGCGCGGCTGCCTCGCGGGGAACGGAGCAGATGCGTTGAAAATTCGTGTGATTGGGGGTGATACAGTAACGAAGGAACGAACGAACGACCGTTCGTGATCCACGGTGATAAAATTTCAGCGTAGCATATGGTGTTTCGCGGTGTTCGCGTGATCGAAGCACATTTTTCTCCCATCGATGCATTAACGAGTCCCCCTTCGTTCTTTAATCGTGAAACGGTGTGTAATTTTCTGTCGCGATTAATCGACAGCGGAGAAAAAATTAATATCCATCCTGCCAGCCTTCGGCATAATTACAAGGCTCTTTGTAATTAGCAAAAAAATATCAATCCCTCGATTCTCTGAATACGAAGATTCAGTTTTTCATCCGGGTTTCTGCGTTTCAGCGAAAGTCACTCAAGATTGAAAGAGATCCGGTTCTTACGGTAATCCGCTCGAAAAGCGTAGAAACTAGTCCCCGTGGTGCATACGGTTACGTCAGTTATTTTATACAGAGGGTTATAAATTATTTATGAACGGTGTTCTGCTTCTAAAGTTACCGAACCACCCTTTACAGAAAATTCATAGCACGTCAACTGCTCTTGTTTCATTCTGCAACTCGTGCAGTCACAACTTTCGACAACGAACCCCTAGCTTTTTCAACCCCCATGAATCGATCAACGTGTCCTTACCCAGCTCCTCGTTACACCCCAACGCGATACACGATATTACTATCAGAGTTCCTGGACTATTTGCACAGTGTTCGGTAAATGTACGTTATAAAGTCATACGGATAGACACGTCGAGAAGGTAGAAAAGTTACGACTTGCACAACGAAGAAAAAGGAGGATTCTCGCTGTCCCTGGGAAGAATTAACTCATGCACAGCCGATAAATTTCCCCGGTGTACGTAAAATAAACCCGATGATATACGAGCCACGATATTCGTAATTTTCACGACGGCAATTCACTGATAGCTGTATTCTCATGAAAGCGACTCGCGGACAGGCGAAATATTGCGTACGCCTCTGCGTCTGCCCACCGTGATATAAATGCTTTAGCCAAGGATAGGCATCGTTGATCGCGCGGCAAACATGAGCAGGTAGGTCAGTCAGCCGGTGAAAATTGCTTCGAGGAGAGGACGTACTCGTACGCCGGGTATAATACCCGAGGGTAGTCATCAGATGCAACAGAGCTTTTTCCTCGTCTCTCAGCCAGTTGGAAAAGTTTACCGTCCGCCGCCACGAGTGTATCGCGATCGTTCGTTTCACTGAAACTAATGTCTCAATTCATGGAAACATTATACGTGCATTACCAACAAGGGAAACGAGCGACTCCGGGCTCGGTTGTTTGCACGGACACCGCTATCTTGTCATTATCTGTGCCATTTGCAAGTTTGTCTTTTAAACGGGCTCGTACTTTTTCAACCGAAAACCTATCATCAACCTTTTTGCATTAAGAAATAAGGAAACCGCGACGTCTTGGAAATTATGAACAGGATACATCATTTTAGGAGGAGTAATTATACTCGTTTTGCGAGGAAATTTTAAATGCTACCACTTACGAGGTGAAACAGTAATTATCACCTTAATAAAGTTACTTAAATCATGAAAGGGAAGTTGTGGGAAAAAATAAGTTAAATTAATTCTCCTGTACGTTCTATTTTGTTCACTAACATACTGTTTCTCGGACGGGCGGACCACAATACAATTGAAAATCAAACGAAAGAAGGAAAAGGCTCAGAAAAGAAACAATACTTTGTTAATAGATCCTAAGAAAAGACAGAATTTTTATATAGAAAAACATGTTTCCAAGTTACCAAGTTTTTATTGAATATCTCCAACAAAATAAGACGAATTAAAATATGCCTCAGATAAAAGTCATTCAAATTAATTAGTGGAATAAGATCTTGTAATACAAAATACAGGTTTTTCTTTTAAAAAAAATTCTTTTTCACCACAACCTGACCCTGAAGACATTTACTATATTATGTATCCCTTGAAACTCTACAACTTTTGTACGAAACATTTTTTTCTGAAATGCATTATTCATGAGATATTCCATCTAAAAAATCGTGGCTCTCTACATGGTCCGCCGTCCTCAGGTTAATACTCCATTTACACCTAATGTTAACTACGCTAGAAAATAAAAGTTAACAAAATGTACGAGCATCGCAAATGGCAAGACTGCCATACTATAATTGTGCAATGATGAAAAAGTAATTCAGTCATGTAGAACATCGTTCCGGAGCGAGAGGGGGGTGTGTCGCACCCGTTAAGAGCCGGTCTTTAAACGGTTAAATTACATAGAAGAGGTACGTTATAAAACACGAAGTAGAGTTTTGATCGCGGACAGAGGATTCGTTTTGCTTCAGCCTCGTGATTAATATCTCTAAAATAGTGTCATTACCGGGAAGGGCAACGGTGTCATTGAAGTTCACCGGGTTCGAAACGTTCAACGCGTTCGACTGTAATTTCCATCGAGCGACTCGGGTTCTTGCAATTTCATGGCGCGTTAGGGACGATCGTGGCCCCCGGCCACGAATTTCGTTCTGTGTTCGCGTTCCCGTGGCTCGTGTACGAGAAAATTCGAAGCGAGGATAGAGATCGCGATGTTGGGGCAAGAAACGACCATTAAGCGATCGCGGTTTCCGCTAATCGAGCCTTTCCGCCTGTGACGTGGGAGGTTCAGCGAAGTGAGATGTGTAAGACGATGAATCATGAAAATAGCCTTAAACAATGATCTTTCAGAACCTTGTTCAACGATTGTTTATGGTGTCAAATAATTCTCACCTTTGATATTCTCACCTAGAGCCAAAGTATACCTTTAAACTTTAGAGAACAAATCAAAGGTGCAAAAAACTTGTAATTTTCAAACTGTTAGAGACTTGTATGTAATTTTTTGAATGTATCGTTTCATTGTTTAAAAGTGAAATTATTTACTGGACATTGTTGCTTTTTGAAATAAAAAATAAATTGGATTTAAGATAGTGCCGGCTTTGACGATTGACTTATTATTTCCTATTATTTTCATTTTCTAAATTTCACACTGTGTTTTAACAATAATTCTTCCAGTATATGAAACTCTATCGTTTAAAAATTTTTAGTAAATTTGGATCACTAGTGACTCAGGCTCTGTCGTTCAAGGGTTAATATTTCAGTGACTTATCGACGAGTCCTGTGTGACTTAATATTATAAACCTGGACAAAGTATTACATGGTTCTGACGTATTTTTCGAAGTAGACATTAAGTCCAAAATTATTTGAACCTAACAATAGACTTAAAATTGTTTGGTTCTGAAATTTCGTGTAAACTAGTATCGAGAGCCCTTCAGATTGTTTGGCTCGAAACAAGATGTGGACTTAATATTATTTCTAAACTATCATATTTAAAACAAATCTACTTAAAATGAAATAATTTTTACCCTCAGGAAAAGCGAGAAATAAAATACAAGAAACCGATGAAATGTTACTTTTTCAAAAAAATGGACTTTATACACTCTGGTTCTGGGATCTAGAATTGTTCTTAAACGAAATTCTAAGAATGTTTTCTTCTCACAAGACTCGACGTATATCCCATGAAATGTACAGCTGTCAAAGTGTCAACTTCATTACGTTATCACGTACGCTTTAACACATAGAGATACTCGAACAAAAGCATGTATATACTACTTGACCAGTAGAGTGTTCTAATAAACATCAAACGCGGTCGTTCACACGCTAGCTACCCTCTTTAAAACCAGCATCACCGGCCTCGCATTTCTCCACTTAAAACCATTACGAACGCGCGACTCGAGAAATAAATTCAACCGTAGAAGATATCCCATGAACGGAGCGGGCCGAATCGAGAACGTTTCGAGCGTGTTATCAGCCTCTAATTTCCGAGGGAAGATCCGTCGAGAGGGCGAACCGTCGAACCGGCATAGTTTCACGGGGGTAATGATTCTCGAGATCTCATTTACAGTACAAATTAGTCGTAGTCCGGTCCTTGGTCGTTAATGGTCGGTCGGCACGCAAAGAGGTTAGCTTTAATGAAGACCACGCGTTATCCGTGACGAGGCTTGACTCTGCTCGCTCGCCAGCTCTCCTCCGCTCGCGGATACACGCGTGCTCGTATTTTCGCGAGCCAGCGTACGCTGAATGCGAGTTAAACGAAGATTTATGCCGCGACGCGTAAATATAAACAACAATATGCAATCCCCGCCTCATTGTCCCGGAAGAGGCTCGACCAATGCAAACTAATAAGCGCTACGTCCGAGAACACCTCTCTCGCTTACACGCTCGAGTGTGAAATAAGTTTACGTCGGTAAAGTTTTCGGAAGATTCATTCTGCAAATAAGATACCGTATTACTTCGAATTTAATCCGTAGTGGAATTTTAAAAGTGGTAAATTGGAAAAAATAATAAAAATAAGAATGATTTTATAATAGGTAGGTACTGAAAAATAGGAATAAATTTAATTGTAACTCGAATAGGCATAAATATAAATATAATAAGCTACCTAATTTATTGAGAATCTTCTTCAGATATACTATCACTTTCGACATCTTCACTTTCAGAACTTGAATTCTTTATAAATCATTAGTAATGCAGCATTTTAAAATACATCTTATGATCATTTCTTCGGGGATAAACCCAAAGACTTGATCGTTGGGGAGTGGAAAATCGGCAGAAATAAGATGTTAAAATATTCACATTGAATTTAAGCCGCACCCTAATTTCACGTCTTAAAAATTTGAATAAAAAGTGCGGCTTAAATTCGAAGTAATACGGTATACACTAGAAATCAAGAATCTTGTTTGCTTCAAAAACGAATGATAAATAATTTTACCCTATCCTGATTTAAAAAACGTTTCGCGCGGACCGCGAAGAGAGGAAGAAAAAGTGATCGCGTTGTTGTACGAAAAATTTTCAGCGACCGCGTAATGCGCGGCCCTATTAAATGAACCGGTTTTAATGAATTTACGCGTACGCGGGCAGCGTGCACGTGTAGCCGGCGCGGCGAGCAGAATCGAGCGGAAGACTAATCGAGCGGGGCGTAACGAGCCACCGACGATCCTTCGTCCCATGGACGAAAAGTCTTCGGGTTTTTTGCGATCTCGCTTCAGAAATTTGTCTGTCGCCGTCTTAATACGCCGGCTGTCACGCGCGTCGACGCTCATCCATCCAGAGTACTTTTGCCGGCTAACACCCGCCATCTTTCTTTCATATGACATTAACCCCTCCTTCCAATTCGACTGGCGTACGTCAGTTTAAAGTCGTTTATTTGTTGAACCAAGTGAAATTTTTTGCAGAAATTCTAACCGTATCGATCGACATAGTAAAGGGGTAGTTTGCATAGAAAAATTTAATAAAAAGAAAATCGCAGCATTGCACATCTCGTAACGTCCAAGATGACCACCTAACGATATTTGTTTTCGAATAATTACACGGCTGGATTCGAAGCGCGTACCCGCTGCCGCGCTATGCACGCGTGTATACACGCTTTTCGTCTTGTAATTACAAACTATCGCGGCGTTCGACGATCGTCCATCATTTTCGCGGAGCGCGTGATTACAACGTTTACGACGTTTAGAAGGGTGGCTAAGGTGGTTCGCGACGCGGTAAGAAACAACGAACGCGCCTTGTGTGTTTTCCATTCGATATTATCGCTGAACCTGAGTAAAATATAATTAAGAAGATACAAGGTGCTCACCATGTCCTCCATGCTGTGATTTCCGGCCTGCATTAATCCGTGATTCGTACAGCTTCCCACGGCTGGTGAACCGTAGCATACACGCACTTTACTATCGTTGGTAATCGCACTTAGCCGACAACTTTCCGCGTTTATTCCCGCCGATCTTTTCCGCTTACGATATCACACGTTCATTCCGTTATCCGATATCAAGGGAAATAACTAGTTGTCACTGCTCGAATCATCGTCCGATCGACGATCACTTCGTACAAAACAGCTCACTGTTGTCTTCTTCTCCGTACGATCATAACACTGTTCCACCGATAGGATGTTTCTTCGACGAAAAGAAAAATGACAGATCGAATCGAAGTCGTTTTTTCGTCGGCCGAAGTAATGGTCCGGAGGTGGCGCAAAAACACAACACACACGTGGGGGTCGCGATCTCCGTGGTAAGATCGCCACGAGGATGGTCGTCACCGGTACACACGGTGACGACACAGAGAGTCAGGGTGGTCCGCGACGCGCGACATCCTCCTACCGGTCGTCGAAGTCTCCGGCTCGAGCGCAGCTAGCGATCTTCCGCCATCCGCGTTCTACCTTTCGAAACGCTAGTCAATCGTCCGCGATTATTCTCGATCTTCTTCCGATACTATTCGTCCGATCTGTCGAAGGAAGGAACTATCGCGCCGAATCGTCTCGATCGAACGACGGTCGACCTGTTTTTATCGCGCTCCAGCGGGGAAGCACGTCCGGTGGAAAGAGGCAGGGACCACACACAGCCGTGGAGGAAGAAGAAGTTGGTAGAATGGAGAACGTACGCGAGTAGAACGCGAGACGAAGGAACGGAAAGAATTGTAAAGGACGCGGCGTCGAGGAGCGAACCGTTCGCCGGCACGGGCTGAATCGCACTGACTCGGTTGTTGCTTTGCCCGCCAGCTCCGACCGAGACGTGTTGTGCCCGAAGGAGAGGGAGAAGGAGAGAGACACGCGATATCGTAGAGGGGTTTCAGGCCCTTGCATCGGGAACCCCTCTGCCGTAGCAGGCCTACCGGGTGCCCACGGCTTCGACCATTATCTCTGTTAGACCGACTACGCCGAGCCGAGAGGTTCCGAGGGCTTTATTATATTTACGAGGCGTTATCGAGGCAATCCAACAATATTGATTCCGCGCCGCGAACCGATCGGCCATCTTTAAGAACGCCCAATACGCCCGACTACTCTTTGCATGACCGTTCTTCTCGCTACCGGAGGGCTAGCACCCCCCGCACCATGCTTTCTCTTCCGCGTTTCGATTCTTTTTCATGTAATAACTTTTGGAAATTATAAAATTTCCTGCATGGATTCGTGGTGCAGAGATTAGGAAAAGTATCATGCGGGTTTTCTTGCCCTCCTTCATTCTAAAACGCGGTCACATAGGGGTGACCTAGAGCGTGAAGGATTCTCTACCAAGATAGATTCGACTGGATAGCAGCGCGTTTCCCTGGTAAGTGAGACGTTTTCGATTCCATGGCGGCGGAAGTTGTGAAACGTAATAATTTATTCTTTGTCCGGCTCTTCTCGTTTTTATTCCCCTCGCTCTCTTAACCCAATACCGGGAATAAAAACGAGTTTCTCGTATGAATTAGATGTCCTTTTGAATTATCGTGCCGGGACATATCTGACTTGTCGCCGGGGTCATTGTCTTTATAATCCCAGTTCTCGTTTCAGGCCCGGCTACGTGTATTATAAGCAGTGATTTAGGTGAACTCTATTATGTTGCTCTCTTGGCATACATATTGTCACATTAAAGGCGGTTCTCCTTTGTCGAGTTAAAGCCTCCCTAACAGCGACGAAAGCGAAATAATCCAACGATATTTATACGTACGTTTCTCTAGTAACACGTTCCACCTATTATAGTGTAAAATATGAAGATACGTCATCGGTTGATTTCGGTGATTTCAATGCCGCAGAAATAAGCAGCATTGTTCGGTCGAAGAACAGGTTCGTTTATCAACGACGTTGTTTCGCCAGCGATTAAAGGCGATTTTTGTCGATAAGCTAATAGTGTCATCAAAAAGTTTGCGATGCTGGTGGACACGTAACGACGTGTAATAATTACGACGGAAGAAGCGGTTCGATTAGGTGTCGCGCGATGAACTGGTTACGAACACGTCTGAAGGAAAGCGGATCGTTGGTCAGCCACGGTACACCTTCAGGTGTACGCGTGGATGTGTGGGTGGGCCAGGTAACAGCTGATCGTCGCCGTTGATCGGAACGCCGAAGCAGGAAGCCGCGGACGTCCTCGTGCTGGCGTCCATTTGTACGCGCGCCCTGGAATTTCATCCGTATTAGATTTAAGCGCAACGATAACGATACCGTATCTTGCTACTCCTTCCACTTCTTCTTTGCCTTTCTTCCTCTTTCGACAACGTGTCTTTCTCGTCTTCGTCTCATCGTCAACCGATTCTTCGATTTCTCAGGATTTAAATTCATGCATGTTTGTTTCAATATTCTTGTACATTACAGAATCTTTAGAAATACCATCTTTTTTTTCTCATTAGCTGCGTTATGCCTCGGTAAAGATTCTATTTTATTACAAATTCTTTCGATGAAAACAAATATGTCTCTTAATTGATTTTCAAGATGGCAGTTAAGCGGGACGTAAAGTAAATGCCTAGATAAGCACGGGGATTAATTAAGCATTCGTGAATAATCAATGGAACAGTTATTCTATGGTTAGGTTTATATCTCATTGAATTATTCATCGTCAAAGAATAGAACAAATCTTCGAAAAAATTGATGACATTTATTCATATTGCAGTATCACCGCGGTTTATTTGCTACGTGACTTCGCAATACGCTTTACATATGCAGTAACCAGTATAAAAACGAGTAGACATCGTTATGCTAAATTTTGCAATTGCATTTCTTCATGCACCTGTCCGCCCGTAAAGATCTGAACGTTTAAATCATGCAAATGGATCGTTCCAATTTTCTATTAATCCTTGAATAATGGAATTTGGGTCAAAGGAGATCCAAGTTTACTAAACATATACAAGAATATTAACGTTAAACGAAAGAGTTTAATATGTAAAAAAAAAAATTTTCAGAGGTACAGTATAGAATTTAGCAAATGAAAATAATATGAAAAACACATTGCAATCGCGTTTCGCTTCGTTTCTGTCACCTAATCCGAAAAATCATCGAAAATACCAACTTTAACAGGACGAATAGAAATAGAAAAGGCTCGTTCCCTCTAATTCCCGCGAAAGCTCGCTCGTCGTGTGCCTACGGAAGGTAAAGGAAGGAGGCTTGATGAACTTGCCTCGTGAATCACCTAGCCTATAAAAATCGGCGCCGATGCGTGAGAGAGATAATGGCGGGGAGGAGCGGTAACAACAGGTTTGCTTATGTACGCACGTACACCGGTCCCGATGGAAGAGGTACGAGGCAACGGTCTGAGCCTAGGGATCAGGAAACTCGAAGAGGAGCGACGAGGAGAGTGCTCGATGCGCGACTGCAACGCGTGCACTAGCAGCGAGAGAATGCACGCGGACGCGCTGACTGTGGCACGATATTGCAGGTGAATCTGTGCGAGTACGGCTCGGTAACGTTTCGAGTTCCGCGAGGGTGGCGTTTCATCTACGTCGTGTTACACTTATTGGCGTTGCACGCGTTACACGATGAAACAGGCGGGGGATGTTGGCCGCGTGGCGGCTTTGAGATCATGCGACCCCGATGACTCGTGAGAACACAGACGGTGCACGATGTCTGGCTAGCATCTTCTTCGCCGATTATTCTTGCCAGCTGGCAACGTGTCTGCGAGCAATCTGCTCGTTTCCGAACGAGAGGATAGTTTCTTAAATCGAGCCTGTAATTCGTGGTGGTAACGATACCGCAATTGCGTTAAAGAAGCAATTGCCTTCTCATCGTTATGACGTTTCTAACAATCGGCGATGGTAGAATGACTTGCCGACGAGTAAACAGAACAAGAAAGCGACGAGGCGTAAAACGAATCGTGATGCACTTTAATCCGATAAGCTGTGTTCCTCGGAAGCAGTCGGAAAATCGAACGGCTACGGGCTAACGAGATATACCAACTAGTATCTACCGTATCCCGTTAAATGATCAAGCAACGCGAAGATACGCCTCGAATCGATCCTTCTGATCAACGTTAATTATACGCGAAACCTACACGTGAGCTTTCCTCGATTCACATTCAATTAGCCTGACCGAATGCCTGGGCGCACCTTCACTCGCGATATTCAGATAGCACTGCTTTCCAGGCAGAAGGACCTTAATCGATTACGTGCCAGGGCGATTGAGAAATCCAACCATTGTTCGACGATGTCGGCTCCAGCTACGGATTCGTTCCACACGATTCTTTATATGTATATTTCTGCTGAAACTGCTGATTTCTTCGGTGTTCTTGCACAATGCGTAGAATCTTTGTTTGCTTATTTTCACGATGCTTCTAATTGAATCGAAAGAAAAATTCAAGTGAAACAGCTCGATTCTATGTACACTTGTGATCAAATCTAGCTAGGATGCCTTATGGGAAAGGACGAAAACTCGGGACATCATAATTTTTCCTGGGGAAAAATTGAAACGCGAGTGTACACGCAACGAAGTTAATTAGAAACTCAGTCGCACTCAATAGAGGTATTCCAAGAATTAACTCGGTAACTTGCTATCATGAACTGGTATTTTAATTCAACGTCGACCGATGTCTCAACCAGTCCAAATAATATACAACGAGGAAACTTAGAAAACAGTGTTAGACTTAGCCTACATCCACGTCGAAGTGTCGTGAAGCAACGTTAGATATTAATCTAAAGGAACTACCGGGGGGCGAAGTTTGCTATCTGTTCGTTACGCAAGATCCCGGTAGGCCTGTCGTAAATTTTGTCGTCGGTGCCTGGATTAATATGTAAAAGCAATTTAACCACGAATACCGTTTCTCCTTTGCCGATGGTGACAAAAACTCGATCCGAACGTTTCGATTTGAATTTTGATTTCATCGGGCGTGATTGAAATTCACGTGGGCGTGTTAGAATGTAGAAGCCGGTGTCTCGAGAACGGAAAGTTGATTAATTTAAAACCGCCAATTTTTTTCTACCTCCTGTTTCTTTTTTTTTTTTTATTTCCAACAAGTCGTTACACGCTTAAGAACAACGAAGCCTGCACAGATTGGAACGGAGCGAGTTTAGAAACGAGACGTCTCGTTATTGGCGCAGTTCCCGGCGCAAAGGAAAACGAGGAAGTTGAAAACCAGTTGGCATAACCGTGGGCGTAATAAAATACGCTCTAAGTTGTTCTGGACACCTTGTACGGGCGGCATTTAGTAACCGTGAACGACATTACATCTTTATTGTCTTAACGCGCAGTTGGGCGGTACACGAGATACAAGTAGAACGTAACAGTCAACTTTTTGAAGAGAAAATGTATCTTACGGAGATCGTTTGAACGCTGTAAACCTTATCTTCGTTTAGCACCAGAAGACACTAGAATCTGGTATCTTAAACCTTCCGGACACATGTTTGCTAAGAATATTAGGGTAGACCGGGGGCGGTAGTAACACGCTAAATATCTCAAAATATTGAATAGATATTAACATAAATTTCGGATACGTAATGGAAAATGATATTTGGAAAACACTTATCACTGTCCTAATAGTATATGTAGATACGCAATAGACGCTTATAATGAACAAAATAACTTTTAGATACCCTACAGTGACTTTCTCTTACTGATTTAAAATTGTAATATCAATACTCCCTTTGTAATTGTATGCTTGAATGTTGAATGTAAGAATTAGAAAACGTTTCCTATATTTACTATATTTTGTTTATTACTGTAAATCAATAAATATTACAGTTTTGTAAAGTTACATTTGTGTTACTTTTGACTTCTTGCAGCGTTACAACCGACCCAGGATCAGGGACGATTGTAACACTTTCCCCGATTTCCATTTTTTTATTAATAACTTGAATATTACTTGTCATAGAGTGAACTTGTTACTGATTATGAATGCATGCCCATTTCCAAGTACCATCTTAAAAATGTCAATCTTTTCCTCGCCAATTGCTATAAATGTTCTGACTATAACACGTATATAGCATCGAGCTCCCCGCAGCGAAAGGGTTAAAGTCTGAAAGGGGACACTTAATAAGTTGTTCCTGTCAGAAGCTAGAAGTCGCTTCTAGAGAAGTATAGATCGAGCAGGTGGGTGGAAAGGATCGCGGAATCGAGAGTCACGAACGAGTAGCTCTCGATCGTTCGATAAGTGGTATCGCGGCCTGTGCCGCGTACCTGAACTTCACCTTGGCAGGTGAGCAGGGATGCTGTTCAATAACTGTGTCACTTAACCGACGCGACGGTGACCCGCGGCGTAACTCAACACCGATTTTAATTATATCCAGGCAAACGCGTGGGAAGCGTTAATAACAAACGGGTTGCGAGATCGGTGGCGAAACGAGCGGTCCGTTCGACGCCCGGTTAAACGAAATTGCGACACGTTCGGCGACGACTATGCGGATTACACGAAACGCGTTTCCTTAGCTGGAACTCGGTCGATCGAATTCCAAGAAATGTCAAACGGTACAATTATTATGGACACGCGAATGTAAATGCACCACGATCTGCACGCGTTCCAAAGAGCTTCTTTCGTGCGTACTTTATTGCCGTTGCTTGAAACCAGAAGGAGAATCATATACGACGATGCACAGTGGTTTTCGCGAACGCAGATTTTACGAATAGCTGATCCAAAATTTAATTTTCGAAGTATATAGCAATTTTTTTCAGGTGTTGTTATATTTGGTGTACACGTATCGATGCGTCGAGTGCCGCTTGAATTTTTTGAATATATTGATTAGTTACTGAGATATAGGCTGTCAAAATTGATCAAATTGAAAACTAGAGCAAATTGTTTAGTATGTCAGGGAAAATTTATCTTAAAAAGATTTATATGTAGAATATTTTACCATTAAATTAAGTGTTATAAATGCAAGCTTTCTACAAGAATAAAGTAAAATATCTTTTGACCAGCTTTTTGCAAAATAGCACCACTGCGCGATGCGTCGCAATGCAGCCACGTGAACGCGGTATGCAGTCGTTTAATTCTAGTGTAAATTCTAGTGGCATTTGCGAGCATAACGCGAAGGTTAACGAGCTAACCCATGGACCAAGTTAGTAAATTGTCCTGTAATTTCCATCGGTTCAATCCCTTGTCTGCTATTAACCATCTAAATAGAAACCGCACCCACTTGTAACTGGAATGCAACGTGGATGATGCTATGCTTGATCCTCGAATAGTGAATAATGGAGGAATCCGTGGAATATAGAGACTGTCGGTACCGAGAATCGAGCCGAGTCTTCCGCGTTGTATGTATCTGACTTCCTTATTCACTGCGCTACCGCCATTGGGCCTCGATCCCTTACAAATAATTCAGAAGCTTCCAGTTTACCCTCAGAAATTTTTCATTAGTTGACTTGTGTTCGGCACTACCTTCCCTTCTATCAAACTCCTTCTACCAAGATTTTGATTACACCTTATAGCGGTTAGGGATATAGTAGACTCTCGTTATATTGCCGCAAACAGGGCTGCAGTCGGCTGTAGGGGTGGATAATTTTTCAAACTTCCAAACTTTAAGTTAAAAGAGAAAAAAAGAGAAAAAATGAGTGGCACTACTATGTTTAAAAATCTGCCTAAAGGAGAAATCTCCGCGTGGCAATATAACGAGAGTCCACTGTAATTATAATTCACCCACGAAACTTAACATCGAAGTTCGATCGCGATACGGCGATTTGTGATAAAGCAACGAGTACTTACAATGGAAAAAATATACTCGTGTTCGATTATTTACGACGTTGGACCTTGTCGTTAGTGCCTCGCCCGTTCAAGACGAAATTTTTCCTCCTTTTTTTAAGCCGAAACGAAATCATCACCCGACGCGAATTCGCGAGTCATTGTTGGGCCGGCAACAAAGTAATACAGCATCGGTCGACGGTCGTCCCGATGATTAATCGTCGACGCAACGGTAATTATAACATGTGTACGAATGATTACAACCCCACGTAACTATACGTTCCTTCTCGGCCAGCAATAAGTCATCGATGCTCGGTAATGTTCGCAATACTTTATCGCGGACGCTTTTCCCTCGGGAGGACGCGTGGCCGAAGGTCTCGGGCAGCTCTCGAAGACGGAGAGGGCCTCGACAAGGAAGGCCATTGGCTTTAATTTAATTGGTGCTGCCACGATCGCACGACCACGGGGATACAATGGATCGAGCTACGGATAAGAGAAATGGCCAGATAAGAATCGTGATGGACCACCTAGGTGAAAATCTGTGTACTTTCTGTTTCGTGTTCCATGCTGCACACTTCTCCTTCATTCTAGATTACGGTCACGGTTCACCGGGTTGTTTCACCGGAAAATGTAGGATAACATTTTCTAATTATTTCTGACAAACCGTAGGGAAGAACGGGAACAAAAGTTACAGCGAGGCGAAAGTAACATTGTTGATAACTGAAACTCTATTGTAGCTATTATCGTAAATATTGAATATACAGTGCAAAATTACAATTAAGGGATACTTGCGTTTTTACGGTCACTTTTAGGCTTTCTAAAGGTAATTCCCTAGATCTCCATTTTTTATTAATAATTTGGATATTACTGCTGTAATTCAATAATGTCAAATAACTATGCAAGGTTTTAGTATAAAGTAATCGTAGTTCAAAGTCAAATTATTACTTTTGTCTCATTGTCAGTTCTTCAAGGAACACGAAATTGACTTATTTTCTATCTACCGCAGAAAAGGCCCACTTCTCTTAACCCTTTTTGTTACGAGACTTTAGCGATTGTGATTAACAGATGCAAAATTAAAATATTATGCCATTTCGAACGGTGTAATGGCGACAAGACTCGTCGCGATGAAAATAATCCATGAGAAACGGTGGTCGAGCATTGTCGCTGAATCATCGTCGCCCACGGTCGGATGAAATTTTTTTCTCTGCCCACGAGAAGCAGGTAGATCACGAAAGGGAAACAGAGAGAGGTGAGAGTATCATTTGAGATGTTCTCGGCTGTGTATTGGGTTACTGGGTTACCGTTTGGCATAACTCTTTTCATCGCCTCGTTATTCTCGTTGATTCGTATCAGGATCCTTTTATACGATCTGCGAATCACTTAGGACACGCCTTTTACGATATTCTAAAGTATTCTAACGATCCTGCAGGATCGGAGATTGAATTTTCATACGATGATTAAAATAACACGAACGCGTTACTTATGGAACGCGATGATACTCCGCATCGAGGAGTCTAATGAGATCGCTTCTTCGTCAGCATACCTCCGTCGATTTTTCGGCCCGCAATCAAGCGAGTCGCGCCGAGGAGGATAATTGCAGCCGCGTTCTCGGCCGCGCAATCGATAAGGCGATAAATGGCTAGTTCGCCGAGTGTTAATCGTACCGATTAACCAGCGAACGGACAAATCGTCCGACACCGGCCGCGGCGGTACAGCCGGATCGTTTAATTGAATCGATCTAATGGTACATAACCCAGGTGGGCACCGCTTTGTTTCGCTTTCGACGATCGACCGGCCACGCTCGGAATTCCGTGGAAACAGATATCGGCCGTGGTGAACGGTCGCTAACAGAAGAAACAGATATCGTGGCCCGCAAGAAGGAAAGGCTCGCGCGCGATTCCTGCCGATCGTTTGTTCCAGATCTAGGAAACCTACCGCGGCGCGATACAGTAGCGTAGCTATACGATTCTTTAACGAGAACCCGTGCTGTTACAGCCAGTTATTTATGCGCTGGATTGAACGTTCCCCGCTCGAACATTCATTTCGCCTGCCTTAATGTCCCGTTCGCGAGTGTACGCGTAACGCTGTTTCAACCGTTTGCCCGGCTACCGGCTATCTTTCATCGTGCGCTTTTGTATTCGACCGTTTCCGAGCTGACAATGCTTTCCCGGGAAAATATATGGTAAACGAGCTACCTCTGCTTTGAATCCAATAGATGGAACGCCGCGGCTGCTGCTACGAGCACACACTTTTGCGCCCGTTCCCTGTTTCCTTTTTTCAATGGTCTCTGCTGGTATCCACTTGTCTTTACCAGTTCAACTTACTAGTTTCACGATCTATTTGATCTGGCAAGAATCGAGTAGATAAAAGGTAATTTTTCAAGCCAAAGCTGTAATACGCCATTGGTTTGGATGGCGAGGAGGAAAGGAAGGGAAGAAGACGAGCGGTCGAGCATGAAAGTCACGCGACCGCGATACACCGGGGCTTCTTTTTGCCGATTCCGTTCGTGCATCGGCACGAGCACCACGAGGAGGCTCGGCCGATCGAGGAACGATGGAAAGGGCAGAAAAGAGGCGGTGAAAGAAGGGCTAGCAGCGGCCGGAGGGCCGCGACGTCGGAGGGAACACGGTGGAGGCGGAATAAGAGCTGAAACACGGGATTTACACGTGTATTTGCTAGCGCAGCGCTAACGTGCATGCACGACCCAGTCGAGTGTTTATGGTAATCCTCGAGCAGGGTGGCCTCCCTTCCTTTCTCGCGATCTTCTACGCGTTCTCTCCTCTTATTCTATCATTTCTTCTACACATTACTTCTATCCTCCCTGATTTCACTCTCATCACGTCAGATTCGTCTTTCTATCCCCTCGCGGGATAATCATCACCCTCGGACGGCGGACCATGGAGAGAGTCCCAATTTTAATTGAATAACTCTGCCATTTTGCAATACCTCTAGTTTAAAAAATTAGAGAGTAAAATCGAAAGTTATATATATTTTTTCCGAAAAGATGGAAGGTTCTTAACTTAGCTATTATTTAAAAAAAAAATTGTTAAAAGCCTTAACTTTCCGCTGGTGGACTATGGAGAGAGCCCCAATTTTAATGTAATCTCAGATTTCTTATTATTTTATTATTAACAGACTCCTGTTAACACGAGATTTCGTGTAAAGTATCTCGCGATCATTCGATACCTAGAGATTGCGATTTTAGATCAACATCATTGCAAAGTGACTAGCTCGAATTGTAAACGGTTTTATTGGCACGAGTCGAGTGTTAGAATAATTGCGAATCATGTCTGAAAGCATGTTGTACCCGATGAGATCGAGCAACCTTGAATGAAACGTTTATCGCGAACATAATCGGGCAATTAGCCTGAAATTGCTCGGATATTTGTACAAGCTGAGATTTCGACGTTATTTCGTTTAATATCGTGCTTTTCATCGGGATTGCTTTCTTCCTGTTGGCCGCAAAGATAGTCGGAAACGCGTGTGCGTGTCTTATTATCGTCGCATTCATGCCCTCGTCATTTTACTTGTCCAGGCCCACTGAACTCGTTTCCTGAAAATACTTCAGCTTGTAATGACTGTGATTTAACTCGCGGAAGGAAATATCGTTGATCGTCGATCCGGACCTTGACGATTCGAAAAAGAATCCTGTTCCACGATCCTGCGGGTACATATGCAGTAATTACGTTGATGAAGAATTAATAGCTGGACATGTTTGCTTGTAATCGAACGATGCGATCCGTTTTATTTTCCGATGATTGTCACTTGCCATAAAATTCTTCCTTTTTAAGATCATTCTGCGGTCGAAGGACAAGAAGATCTATTTTTATCCTGAATTAAAAATAATAAATATTCAGTATGATATCGCGATATGCTGACCGAGGACAAACATACGGGCAGAAGGAATTAAGATTGCGGCATCATGAAGACGTTCCTTCGAATAATCGTTTATTACTTTCTGTAAACACAAGCACGCCGTTGCAGCTGTGACGCAGGATAATTCAGAGGCGAAGAATTCGGTCGGTGGACATCGCGAAACTCGAAGCACCTGCGGGATCGCTTGACGTTTATTGGCCGAGGCACAATATGTTCGTTTTGCTACGAAACCATGGCGCGTCCTTACCGTTCAAATCTCTCGAGACACGCGTGCTTTATAGGTGTAATTACGAGCCTTAAAACTTAAGCCGTTCGTATCGTGACAGCCAAATTGCACGAGACGACGATACGATAACGGTCTTCGAGTGCCATAAATCGGCACCAAGATAAGAGCCGATCCGTTCGATGATTTCTTCTCAGTCCTTCACCTGTCTCAGACGCATTCAGCCTACAGCTCCATCGAGATATTATGCTAACGTTTCGATGATTTACGCCGATTCACGAATTTTCTTCGTCCTAGCCGATTTTGCTCAGGGCCATACGATCCACGTTGATCCACGAATTCGAGCCGGTACGCTACAGGTGTTTACCCGAACGAGTTATACGGCGCAGGTGGAAAGCTATCCTTCCGATATAATGACTCTATCCTTGGTGGTGCCTTTCTCCGGGGGACTCGTGGCACGGAGAGCCAACGGTGTTACAGTAATAGTCCGTGACTATATGGCTTGACCGACGACTATCTTGCGCGCGAGCAAGGGATCGACGAGCCTCCAGCCACGAATACTTTCGATCGGCATTCGATCGTTCTTCTACCTGCAGACTTACTTTCTCGCCGAATGTACCTTTGGAAACTCGACCGCCTGTACCTACGTACGATTTCTTCAAATTACGGTTAATTTTCATATTTTCGAAAGAAGGTGAACAAACTGTTTGAAGGTTCAACGCGCGTGACTTTGGTCGTGGAGTGTCTCATATGTTTGCGGGCGACTCTTCTTTTTTTTTACGTTTTATTTGCGAGCTGTCCTCTCCGGAGGAATCTCTCCATCTCTAAGGCTCGTCACGCGACGAAAACGAGGACCGAGACCAATTAACTCATCACTGCCGCTAATTGCTCCAACACGTAAGCAAGTAGACGTTTCGTGTTGAATACCTCGAAGTATTAGTCTTTCTACTTCGTAATACGAATTACGAAAGACGATTAATTAGATATTACTTATTAACCTTTTAACAGCGGAGGTTGGGTTAAACTTAATGTCGGCTTAAAGTTAAACCTATAATTTTTAAAGGAACATTGTAAAATTTAGAAAATGAAAATAATATGAAATACAAAATTATATTAAAGTTGGGGCTTTCTCCATGGTCCGCCGTCCGAGGGTTACCCCTTAATTCAGCGAATAAAATATTCAAAATATAAGCTTTAAATACTTTTTTATAAAACCAGAGAAGCAAAGGTGACAGAGTTGAAAAATTTGCATTCGTACTGTTCGAGTTGAATGTAAGTTGCAGTAAACGTTCCTGGCTCGTTGTTTCTGTCCGACGTGGACGTCTCTTCGCTCCTTAACCGCTCTCACAAATACCGAGCAAAGTCGAGGCATGATTGGGCGTTCGAAAAAACACGAACGGAGGGTCTCGAGCCACGAAAACGCTTCTTCCAGGAAGGAGGAATGTTTCTGTCCCGGGCAAAAATGAATTCGTTCGGTTCGACGAAAGGAACCGGCGAGGCGCGGAGAATAAAGACACGTTGCTGGTCGCGCGTTTCCACTTCTCTCCTCGCCGAGCAGTTGCTCTCGCCCACGATCACCGATCTTATCTGCGACCGTATCTCGACCCATTCGCGCCTCCGCGAACCACTAGGCGCTTTTAATCGCGGCATCCTCCTGGACACCGTCTGCCCTGTGTTATTTGCACTCGCCAGCTCGTGTTTCGAAACCACCCCCTCGTGAAATCGACCATTTTTCGACCGTCGAACCTTTCGATTCAACAACACCTTCATTGGAACACTCGATTCCTCTCGAAGAAACGAAGGGGAAAATGTGTAAGATAGCAGTGGATAAATGTCTCTATTCTCAGCCTCGTTCAACCTGATAATTACACGCTACTGGCCACCCTTCAATTAACCCGAGAAATCACCTGCTTCCATGTTGAACGACGAAAAACTGTTCTGCACCTTTCAAGAATCCTCCTGATCGTTTAGAAGAAAAAGAATCTAAAACGGAAAATTGAAATTTCAAATACTTTGAAATTTCTTCTTTCGCGAGTCAGAGACTAATTACAACTTCGACACTTTCCCCCGGATAAATTGCTGAATTTTTCAACGACAGAAGAAACAGGTCTCGTTAATGTCTCTGTGTCGCAGGATTAATCGAGGGGTAAGAAAAAGCTTTCCATCCGACGTCTCGGACAAAATCCACGAAACGTAATTAGCCCGGCAGCAGTGGGCATATTCAAGGCGAGGCAATTTCCTCGGCTTAATGCCACTCGTTCGCAGAAGCCGGCATCGAGTGGCCACGACACTCTTAATTATCCTCTTTGCTAGCTCGTAATCGCGTCCTTTCCTCCGTCTGCCAGTAATAATATTTTTTCCCCTCGAAATTGTCGAAGAACGTTGCGTGCTACAATCGCGGTAACTACATCTCAATTATGATACTAATACACGAGCAATAAAATCGCGATGTATAGTTGAGTCGTTAATTATCTTGTCTTTCACTCGTGTTAAATAAACTTCTGTTAAGTAGGGTTAAAGATATAAAAAAAAAAAAAAAAAAAAAAAAAAATGATCGCACGGAATCGAGATGAAAATGGAACTGAAACGAGTCCACTCCCGCAGGTAGCCGGGAATCCTTAAAGGATGAACAGTCTCGCGGAGGGTGCCACCTTCGACAGTATCGTGAGATACGTGTTGAAGCACATGAAAATCACGCATGCACGAGCTGGTTACCTGGTGATGGAGGTTCTGAAGGCCGGGATCGCTGTGGGAAGAATCAAGAGAACTCCTCGCGGTACCTATATTCTGGCATCGGAGAAACCTGGCACCATCGCTCATCGAATAAGAGAGCCTCGATTCAGCGACGATAGTAACGACGATGTATCTTCCGACGAAAGCTCCTAACCCTTTATGTCCATTATTTATTCATATAAATTCTGTTCGTCGCTAGAAATATATCAATTTTTCTATATATTCTGTAGATTCACAACCAGAGAAAAAAAGATTTCTTCTTTCATTCGTAAAATACAAACGGAAAGGGCAGAAGTTACGTAGGAATTTAATAATGCATGTACCCCCCACATCGTTCTTACTAATAAAATGCTAATGACCGTATGCAAATGAACCGAACACCAAAGACGATTGTTCTTCTTCCTAATTGAATAATTGCTCCGGTTGCTCGTCGCGATTTAACGTCCTGTCATTATAATACTAATTGCATCGGACACTGGCGGTGCTCCATCCCTTTCTCGTTCTTAATGATCGTCGCCGATCGGCTCCGTGTATATCTCTGCACAATTGAAATGGAAGGAACGGAGGCACGATCGTTTCCCATAGCGTCGAATATACGGTGTTCCATGGGGTCGTTCAGGTTCTTGCGGGTAATTTCGAGAGATATTTCGTGGCCAGGTACCTGGAGCACACATCGACCCCTACTCCACTAATTGGTTCGTTTTAACTGCAAGCTTAAAGGTTATGAATTTATGCCTGGCCGCATAAGATATAATTGGCTGTCCAATTAATATCTCGATAAAAAACTTCGCTTTCTTACTTCTTCTCTTCCCTTCCGTGTCGTTGTGGCTCTTTCTCTTGCATCCGGAGGGTTGCTTTCGTCAGCAGGGGTCCTCTACTACCGGAAACCCTTTCGGGAGCAGCCGGTGGCAAACAAGAAGATCGCGATCGACCCTAACCATCCAATGGATAATTGATTTTCCACCGAACGAGCGTCCTATGGAGATGCTCGATTTCGAGGATCGTGCGAATTGATCACGCAACTGGAATCGGCTGTAACCCTTTCTTATTGTTAATGGATGATGGAAGAGACGATAAAATTTTGGAAAAAGGGTCTAGGCGGATAAACAACAATTCCCGGTTTATATTTATACCACGTAATGCTTTTTGTTTCATTTCCATATGCATTATTTCAGTTCTTGCGAAAGACTCGAGCTCTGTTTTGCTATTTCATTGGAACAGCCTGTTCGATAATAGTAGGTCGTATCTCGTTGAAAGAGGCTCATGATCATCGTCGGTAGGTGTACAATGGTAAGATTCATAAGAAGTTATATACTCGAGCGAACAGCACCGTTGTCGGCACTTTGCAACAATGTGGAGGAACGTCCATGCTCCTCGCTACGTTCTTTTGATTTGTGTCCCTTTGTTGAATAGGCGTTTTCCATGCATCCGTGCTCTCTCACCGGAACGATGTAAGACGTCTCCCGGGTTTATCCTGCTGCGCTACCGGTACCAGTTTCCGTTCCCTCAACCACGCTATTGCCTTCGAAGTCCAGATGAACCCGGTTATCTTTCTCTCTTCACCTAGCTCTCTCCCATCCTTCTTCCCTTCTCTTTCCCTCCTTCGTCGATCTACCTTCTTGTTTTTCGAGGTGCTGCAGGTGTCGTGCATTGTCCGCCGTCGCGGCCTCTAAATCTCGTCCCTGACGTTGTGCGGCGTAGCTCCGCTGACTCGAGTACTCCCGGGAGATACATACGACCGTCGGGCAAGTTACACGTTCCACGGCCTCGTCTTATTGCGAAACGGCCGCTCTGATAAGCATCTTTTCGAGAATTTCGGCCTCTTTCATAAGTCTCAACGCCGCTCCCTCGAGAGAGCAACGTCGACCGGTACAAGCGCTTAGACCACTGACGACAACCTCTTTCCCTTTCGACGAGAAGTTAATACACCTTGATTCGTCTCCCTTTGCGCGTAGGTGGTTCACACTGTCACCACAAATTTCTTATTCACTTTCGAAACTTGATTCTCCGACGGCGGACTATGGAGAGAGCCCAAATTTTAATTTATCGTAAAAATTACTTTTCCAATATATAAAACTCTCTTGTATAAAAATGATAAATTCAACTTTAAGCAACAATCATAAATTTCGTAAGTTTGGATTACAATTGACCCAGGCTTCGCTGTTCGAGGATTAAATTCATTAGTCCACTTGAGAATCTAGAATATTTGTTCACCGATTCCTCGCCATCTGAATAAATACAGTAAATTTCTCTTAATCGCGGCGATCTGTGAAACGAAGATTTTAATCAAAGTCGCATTAGCCATTCAAGAAAAAGAGGCGGTGAATGGCGCGTATCATCGCAATTCCAGCAGAGACTACGGTTTTAGAGCGTTAATGGACACCATATTCGCGCGCGTTTACCGAGGGAAGGAACGATCCGTGCTTGAAACGCGCGGCGTATCTCCATATATTTACATGGAACGGTGCTCGCGCCGCCTCGATCCGTGCTTTAAAATATTCTAACCAATAAAAAGACACGCGGGTCGAGCAAAAGGCTACTTGCAACATGCATAATTTGCACCCCGGTGCGCCATATACGTAAGTAGGTTGGTCGGGCTGGCCGCGGCGCGAATGCACTGAAAGCGCATCCGTTCGCCCGCTTGGCCTGCTGCACCGCGCCGTGCAACAGAGATGTAGATAAATAAAATGTTGAAGACGGTAAGGAGGTGGTTCTGCTCGCCAGCTAAGACTCCTCTCTCCCTCGCTTGTCTCGCTGCGTTCCGCTCGAGGATTCAGCTGCGGCCAGAAAAATCGAAACCAGCCTCCGTACCGGCGCGGCGTCTAGAGCCTAATTGGGCCGAGCGCGGACCAGCTGCCTCCTCCAACGGGCGGCCTGTGTTTCATTCAAATCGATTCCGGGTAAAATCTGCTCGATCGACCCACGATCGTATATTATACGACGTGGCGCGCGACCTTGATCGACAGAAATTACCAGACTCTCGATTTGTCTTCCCGACACGATAAACGCCTGGAAACGGCTCCTCAGTCACCCCTCCCGATCGCCATCCCCCCTCGGGCTTTACGAACGCTTTAGAGTAGAAGCTGATTTTGCAAGATCATTCGAATACAATGTCGATTTCTGTGTATCAAGATAATCGATCTTAATGGATCCGGGCTCGCGGTTGATGAACGCGCTAGCGAGAAGTAGACACGCCTGTCGAAAGAATCGATGATCCAAGATCGAATCGCCATTTACTTTGGGACCAGTTCGAGGATGTAAGCGAATAATAATCTTCTCTTTCTCTCTTTTTGCTAAATATATAATTTATGATTATTCTTCAGTAACTTATAAAATTTTATTAATCAACACTGCTATTTAGAATTCATTATAGGGGTTTTTCTTTGCAAAATATATTATTGTACAGGGTGGAAAAATTTCTAGGACTTGTATTTAAAAAATTTGAAAAAAATCAATTTAAAATAAAGATACTAATAATTTGCCATAAGTGATCGCGATAATTTTATTCTCCTCTACCCAAGGGATAATCTAAAGTGCGTTTTAAATCTCACCTGTTCCCCTTTACTCTGTTACATTTCCCTTCCTATAAACAGAGCCTAAATAAAGGAAAAAGTGGTGCGGTTAAGAATGTCATAATGCGTTTGCAGGGATACCATAAACCGGATTCGAATCGCAGGATAGTTAGCATCTCGAGGATCCCGGTAAACCTCGGCCAGGCCACTTTACCACCGGTAACTTCTTCTAGGTCCACCTTGCAATTACATTTTATGTCTCGCAATCAGTAAAACTCTAAGCACGCCAAGACGCGCAGTTTGCCCGGGTAATTTCAGCATCGATTCCTGTGCACCCTTCGCCTCTGCCTCTGCCTCGTCTATTCGCGCGAGGAGCATCGGTGGTCTTGTAATTTCGCGGGAGGCGAGAAGAAGGGAAAGAAAGAGCACAGGAAGGTGTAAGCAGCTCGGTAATCAGCACGTACCTCATCCTCGACGATAACGCGAAATTCCTTGCGTATGCGTTCTCCAGCCATTTTTTCTTTCCTTCTCTTTTCAAGGAAACGTCCAGCATCCTTGGACCTTTACGTACCCCTCGACAGCGGTGCCGAGACCGAGGTGATGGTGAAAATACACGGTTCGAGGTATGTGGGATTACCGTGTTGATTTATGCGCGAGTCGGGACGAAATTTATTTTCTGATTAATCTTGGAATTTAGTAAGTAAATTTGAAACACCGATGTTCGAAATTTCCTTCCATCCGGGGATGACTAGCGCGATCTAACCGTGAGAAAGCACGATAAAAGAAAAAAAATTCATGAATTTCAAGAATCTTCCTCTTTGAATCACGCAACTTCTTTCCTTTCGTTTCCGTTCAACATCGATAATATCGATATGGATCACCTGTTACTCGAAATGTCTTGTACTTCGCCTCGGTACAGAGAACGTTCAGCCACCTCATTCTTTGAGAACGAGCTAATTCCCGCTCGATAAGGCCGCATTTCACGTTAATCGAGCCAGATAAGGGGTCTACTAGCGTGGCCACGGCAAGAGGCGGAATTAATTAGGCTCGCGGCTACGGATTGGTGGATACTCGAATCGTGGGGAGGCTGGTACCGTTTCGATCGTATCTGGAATTAACTTTCGCGGACCGTTTCAATGAGGACTGGTTTGGAATTACTGGAAGAAATGCTGCTGTTTCACCGCCCGCAACCAATGTCTTAATTGCACGCTCCCGTTTCCGGGATGATTATCTCCCTTCCTACTTAAATATTCAACACCTTTGTATTAAAAAGAATGACAGGTTCGTTAATGCCTACATGCGAGTCTGCTTACAAGTGTAAATTGGTCTTCCTCATCAATTAATTACAGCAGGTCTTTAGGAAAATTATTTTAATTCATCCTATTTAATTCTCGGCCAACGAACCATGGTAAGAGCGCTGATTTTAATTAAAGGGGAGTTCCTCATCAAATCCCTTAAAATATAGATGATTTTTAAGAATTTTTTTCTTTAAGTATGCAATATATCATAAAAATACATTTCGTCCTTTAATTGTACATTATTGGAGTGTACGAAAACATTTCTTTTGTTGTAATCTCTTTTGTAATGTCATTACAAAATAGGGGATGAAAACAGTGGCCATCATAATTCATTGTACGAGATTTTGAAATAAAAAAACGAAAGAAATTCTTAATTGTTACATCAATGCTTATGGCATGAATCACTTTGAGACAAAAAAATGGCGATGTTCATGCAAATTTAACCCAAAAGTGCCAAAAAGTGATCAATTTTACATACAAAAGTGTCAATAACAAAAAAAACGTGCATACCAACATTGTATACTAATAATATAATGTATCGATTTAAAAGTTCCCATTTGAAAATTAACTGATCATATTTTTAATAATTACAGATTTAGTATGTCTTTCTGCACATGGCTTTTTCTACTGCGACAATCAATGTATTAATTTTATATTTCATATTATTTTCATTTTCTAAATTGCACCCTTCCTTTAAAAATTATTCTTCCAATACATGCAACTCTTTCTTTTAAAATTGTTTCGTAAGTTTGGGTCGCGATCAACCCAGGCTCCGCTTGTTGAAGGGTTAAAAGGAAAGCTGGCTGGTGATAGGGGCTGGAAGGGTGAAGAAGGAAGAAAGGGGAGGAGGAGCGGTAAATTACCGGCGTACGCTGAAGAATCCGAGCGCGGCGAGGGTAATTCCACGGACGGGCGAGGCGGTATCGGTGGGTCGCATCTCCATGACAAATACTGGCAGGACCTCTCGCGCGTACGCAGATCCTATCTGCATTTTATCCTTGCAGATAAATGGGCCCGCGTATAATGCCGGCTCGCACGCTGCTCGCGTATACGCGTGTGTACACGCGCGGATAGAAGTGCACCGCGAGCCGATACCGCAAGAAACCCTTCGGATATGCGTCGCAAGCGCAGCCTCATCGAACGTTCAACACTTTTATAATCGCCGCTTTTCCACGCTTCTTCCAGCTGATTCCTTCGAACCGATGGAATAAGCGAACCGACGTGGATAACTTCGCTTTCCCTAGAAGCGACTTTCATACCGCTCGCGGAATTCTTGGTAAAGAAGTTTCTTGTCGCGCGAGGGTTGCTCGGCTTCGACGAGGAATCTCGAGTTCTTCTTTGCACGCGTTCGACAGCGATGCTCTCCACGCTTATTATTTGCTTAATACGTTATCTGTTTTATAATGGAAGTTTATGCAATGAATTTGCAGAATATGCAAGATGTTTGCAACAAGCAAAATATGCTAAATAAAAAATTACATTTTTGAAATCTCCTGATAATGAAACATATTTCTACAAAATCCCATTTGTTTCATTTATTTCTCTAAAATATGAATTTTCATAAACTTCCGCATTCTAATAATAAGTTACTTGTATACTTCTTGAAGCTACGATTATTCATGAAAGAAAAACGACGCGTGTGTGCACCTGTACGACAATCTCTGTTTGTAGGCTTTGGTAAAAGCAGTCCAACAGTCGCGTAATCCGTAAGGACAGCTGAAAACCTTAATCGTCGTAAGAGACAGGGAGCGTTCAAAGCTTTGCATAAAAATGTACAACTTCTACGCGGAGCATTAGTCGAGCGAGCGTGTTCGGCTTCCGAAAGGCTTTCTGTCGGATTTAAGAAACGATGAAGTGACCGTAGAAAGCCGGATAACTGATGATTCATGAAACACTTTGAACCATGAAACACGCAACCTGAAGATCATCGTAAACACCGGACTAACTTAATTATTAATTATGTTACATGAAAGTTTAGCTTTGGAATTCTTTCAAATTTTACCGAATTCATCTACCGAAAGATTTGAAAAACAAACTCGAAGAAAAGATTAGAACGTTCTGGGAAGACTGAAATAAAGGGGAAAGGTGGTCCCGTAAGGAAAGGCAAACAGTAGCCGGCTGACTGGAAAGATGGAACACGGGTATCGAAGTAAAAGCCAGCATTCTCCGTGTGCGAGTAAATTAGAGAGATAGTGCGAATGAAGGGAACACAGGTCGAACGTGTGAATGGATCGAGCACACTTGGAGATACCATTTTATAATACTCGTCTTTGCGTACCCCTGTAAAGATGCGCACACATCTTTCTCCATGTGAATTGAAGTACAAACTGTTCATGGAAGAAGCGTGATTTAGGACACGAAGTTGCTACAGAGTTTTCTGAATATTATTGTAAGCAGGGTTGATTTAAATAGATAAACGAGATGTTATTCCGCGGAGTAGTCCCAGGATATTTTCTATTTTCTTATGAGAAGGGTCAATCATTAATAGAGTGTCTAAACTGGATTTTGCATTTACTTCATTGCTTCTCCAAACAAAATCCTAAAAATCACACGATTTTTGAAGCCTCAAGGTGGGCCAACCCGTTAATTGCTACAACTCATTGCGAGTAAGTGAATTCAAAGAATTTGAAGAGCATTTGTTATATAAGAGCAGGCTCTCATAACAGTAGGTTTGCGATCGTTTTTCTGAAGCTTCTCTCTGAAACTGGAACAATGGCGCGTCTGGACTAACTGCCAGTATCGTATTCGTTGATCGCGTTTGCTATCAAAGAGTGCGAGAGAGTAAAAGGTAAAGAAACGGGACGACTCTGGCGTGTTCAGCTCGACGACAGACGGACGGAAAGACTTTTACTTGCCTTTTTTCTTATCGAATAAAAGTCCCGGAGTATTAAGGGTAGGCGCGGCTGCCGGTTTCACCGGGCGTAGGTTTCTCGATCGGCGCGAGAGAGCGATCGGTTAAAGGGTAAAAAAGGAAGGAAAGAAGGAAAGAGGGTTCTCGGCCGAGAAACGACTGTGTGGCGGCTTCTGTTGAGACAAAGGGCGAGAACCTGCACTCAAAACAAACATCACTCCGCCATTCATTCGGGCCGAGGATACGAACATTCATCCCCCATGAGTTCGAGGGAAGGATGGGGTAAAAAGGGGACGACAATGCGGTGAGATCGAGCCGCCTCCTGGCTCGCTCGCTCGCTCGCTTTCGGCCGCATTCACACGCGGCCGTGAAAAGGAAGTGGCGTGCAAAACGTCGCGCGAACAACCGGAGAAAGAGGTCGAGCGTGCGACACGATGCCAACACCTTCTTCCTAGGCGTTAAAACGAGAACGAGTGTCCCCTTCTCGCGCGACCCTTCAACCCTTCCTTTTGTGTTCTCGGCTGCTCGCGTCAGCCTTCTGCGAGATCGAGAGATCGATCTATGGATCCGTATCGTTCTACCTGTTATGGGAAAGTGTGGAACACTCTGAATTGTTATCTACCACGTTTTTCTGTGTTCCTTTTTATGCTTGATAGATACTAGCTGCTGAATATTCTTTCGAAAGGGTTGCGACTAGCTAGAAATAATTAAAATGTTCATATGGTGCGGATAAGATCGGATGATAATTTTAATTTCAAAATAAAAAAATTAAAACATTATTTCTGTTTTGTTTATTTAAACAAAACCTTAAATGTGCACTATTAAACGCACCACCCTTATTGTGTCCGGTATTGTGTCCAATAATATGTATATTTTCTTAAATTAAGAAAAACTTTAAGCGTCCGGTACCGAAGGAGCTCCTCCTACTACTAACGATATCGATCAATCGATAAAGCTACAATGTTCGAAGAAATCGCGCAGGGTATAATTAAATTTCCAGAAATATACCCGTTTAAGAGCACGAAGCGTCGATTACCTCTAGAGATCGTTAACCTCTCCTCTCGCTTGCGTTCTGGCACGCAAATTACCCACTAGAATCCAGATATCCATTGCGTCAACGTCGCTACGATCATCCATCTCCAACGAACGAGATTCATCCGAGGGGCCGGTAGCGGGATGATTAATATCGTAATCGGTGAATTAGTAACACTTAACCGGCAAAGAATCCTATCGTTGCTACACGGCGAGCGATCGAAACGTCGCGCCGAGGATAGGACAGGAAAGATTTTGAAACAGGAAGGGAGACGGTAGCGAAGGGGGCAGGTCTGTTCGTTCGAGAGAAACGTTCGTCCGGCCTAGATATCATCAGGGTCCCCGGTGGGTCCGGGTTCGGGAATCATTAGGGAGCGAAGACGATGCATTCCGCAGTGGCGATCGAGAAGGGAGCGCAACAGTCGTCTCGGATCATTCGGTGGCCCTCGACGTGGCTTGTCCACCACGTCCCTTCCGTCGTGCATCCTCGAAAGATCGGGCCCACGGCATTTATTAAGCCCCTTATCAGATTTCGATTTCGACGACGTGCAGCAACGACGGATACCGTAATTATTTTTATTAGTACCGCGCTAACCGTCGTCCTCCGCGCCGAACGATCCGAGGCGGAGGACGCGCATACGTTCGCGCGAGCACATGCTCGATCGCACAAAGGGCCCGATGAGTTTTCGGCATGCTTCAGCTTCTACTGATCCTTTTGCCACGCCACGTCTTTCTCTGTCTTTTCCGCCTGTGTTGTCTGCCCCCTCGTACTCCTTGACAAGGTGTCGCCAGGCGGCGGTATACTTGGAGAACGAGACGCGTCGATGCAAGGCAATTATCGCTTTTTTATCCTTTTAGTTTGTTGCTGAGAATTTTCAAAGGAGGCTCGAAATCGATGACGGTGGATTTTGGAATTTTGCAATTTTTAAGTTAGCCAACTAATTAAGTAGAGAAGGTACAGATGATACGGCCTGCAGCTACGAGTCGGGTTAAGCAATTTAGACGTTGAAAATGCAAGGATAATGACTGATCGATACTCGGGGAACGTTGGTTCGGTGCAACGAGATTGCTGACCCCCACGTAGGCTCGAGCGTAGGCGTGCACTCATACAAAAGTACGGATACAAATTGGAACGATAGAGAGGAACAAATAGGACGAAGTCGAGTTGATCAGGTGGAAAGTGCGTTTTGCCACTTTCACAGCCGGCCTCTCATCAATCATCAATCACACCGGCATCAATCTTTGTTACGGTATAATTTCATTGACCTGTTAACGTTCCCTCGTTCCCTGCCTCTCATCAATACACACAGCCGTGTTATTGACTGAGGTAATCAATCCCGTGAACTTTGCCGCGGGCATCACTCTTCGAGCGCACGTCATGCGAGCTGATCAACGCTCAAAGACTCCTCATAATACCGCGAAGAAAGCTGTGTAGCTTTTACAGTTACAAAGAAACGTTTTTCGACACTGTACAATGTGGAATTTCAGTATAAAATGTGATTGTTCCTTTGCAATCTTTTTTTTTCTTTCTCTTCACGTGCCAACTGTAATTAACTTGAATAATATTTCTGATCGGCCGTGACTGAAAGATTGTTCGATTAATTATATCAAATTAGAGAGCGATTGAGGAGCTTTGCAACAAGGGGATATAGCTCCATTTTTATCAGTTTTGGGTAAACTATAGAAAACAGATTATAGAATTATTTCTCTGACTTATCATTAAAAACAGAGGTGGACATTATAAAAATATTACAAAATCAGAAATGATTTTTTTTTGAATAAAAATTTATTTATAGATCTTTGAATAAAAATCTCAAATCAAAGTAAACTGTTTCAAATAGCGAATACTTTCCAATTTCAACTTAATTGAAATTGGATTTGACTCAAACTTGCACCAAACGATATAGAATCTTTTTTTTATACAACTGTCAAAAATGGAGCAGGCAAGGGTTTTCAATTATACTTGTTGAACATAGATTTCCTTAGAGCTTTTTTGCCTATGACTTTAAGGCATGTAACCCGTGTATCATTCGTCTAATTAACGCGTCGTTGATCATGCTGACAGATGAATTCCGCTTCCGGAGCTGTCAGCGTGCCACCGTCGATCACGAATTCTTCCCGAGCATTGTATTTTAATTAGCCGCCCCTACGGAATTCTTAATAATAACGAGGCCGCCGCGGCGCGCATCTACGCTCGCGAGACATTAATTACACGATTGAATCGGATTCCAGTGCGGTAGGAAACGTGCAATTGCACATAATCCCGCCAGAACCCGTCCACTTCTTTCACCCTCATTATATCATTTCTTTACCTACATCTTCGTGTAATTTTTCACGTTCCAGCGATCGTAAATTCGTAGGTTCTTATTGAAGAAAGCTTGAAAAGTAAGTGCTATACGATGGAAGAATTTCCAATTGACCGCTGGTAGCGAACGTGTTAATGTATCTGATAAAGGACGACCCTGCGAGGGTCGAATCGGTGTTGGAAAAAGAATAAGCAACATCATCGCGAAGCAAGTTGGCGACACCATAAAAGTTGCCGGTGTAAGATCGATCGCAGCCACGAGTTTCGATTTCCAAATCCACATTGTCGACACGGGATTACGATCAGCAGCCTTTCGATCGTCGACTTTTCAAGGTACACGGATTTATCGTGGTCCATTCTCGGTTCGAGGGAAGAGTGGTAGCCGTTCGAAGAGGGAAAGGGGGTCGGTCGAGAGGGCAGGAGGAGGCGAAGAGAGTGACTCGGAGAATTTACACCGTGGATTCGGTCGGTGCTCGATCCCACGGGACCGAGAGGAGGCAGCGTGTATCCTCTTCATCTCGTCGAGGAAGAGAGGACGCTCCCCGACCGGTTCAAACGAGCGTTCCGACCGCGACGGACATGTTCGAGCAAATTGTACAAGACAAGCCTGCATGCTTCGGCAATGAGCCTCTCTCTTGGCGTACGTACCGTTTCACGTATATGTATATCCACGTGTGCTGGCCACGTACACTTGCGGGGGCAAATGGGCGAAAGGATTTGTTTGAAATTCATACCTTCGATCGCGGTGATACCTCCGCGTGGATCTCTATTTTTCATCCTGTCTAAATTCTGATTCCTTATACGAAATTGTTCATTTCTTCTATTAAGCCTGGAACAGCGGGGCTTGGGTGAATCGTGACCCAAACTTAGAGAATATATGGAAGGATATTAAATTAAACGAAAGAGTTTCGTATATTAGAAGAAGAATCCTTAAAGAAACAGTGTTAAATTTAGGAAATGGAAATAGTAAATGAAAATTGGGGTTCTCTCCACGGTTCGCCGTCTGGCGGTTAACTCTTTTATGAGAAGTAATTAAGTTAAATGAAAAATTTGTGTGTATTGGAAGAATAAATTTTAAAGGAACAAAGTAATAATTAGAATATGAAGATAATATGAAATACAAAATGAAATTAAAATTGTGACCCTCTCCAAGGTCCGCGCTCTAGGGTAACAAAAACATGAATTTTCAAGCACTACTTCTTGCGATCTTCAGTGACTAATTCGTTACACCTTTACACTGTCTATTCGAGCAGAACGTCATTACCAGCGTAACAAATTAAAACAGACAAGTATATTACTATCCCAAACGATGTGTCGTCGATTTCATTCAGTGAATCGCGAATAAAACGGACGAAAGACAGCGATCGCCGCATCGAAACGTTTTATTTCCGCGATAAAAACGCGATTTTGTGGTCGGATCGAGAGCATCGCTTTACAAGACCGTTAGCTCGTATCAATTTGCCGAACGATTGTGTACGAGTGTTAAACAGTTGTCAGTAGAAAAGGTGCGATCTCCGTGTCGTGGACTCGAGCGCGTTTGAGCAGCGTAAAATCGTGTGTGGAAATATCATTGGATGGTTACACGCGAGGCGAAACGCTTGTGTGCGCCGGTCATTAACGACTCGTCGCGCATAATTTATAGGCCATTAATTAGAGGCCGGATAAAAGTGAGCGCTATAAAATTATAGAACAGTCGGCGAGCATCTGTGCCCGCGCGAGTCCGTTCTCTTCCTTTCCACCGAGACTCACGGCATCCCTTGCACCAAGCATAATCCTCCTCGCTTTTAATACCTGACCGTGCTCCCGCGCGTGTTTTACATTAACGCCTGTAATCGCGCCGCTCGAACGATCGCGATAAACACCAACGATCCGTCGCGTCGCGAGCCCAGGAAACCCAGGAAACTATCCTGGCTGCCATTTATGAAACAAGGCAAACACCGTCTGAAATTTGTCAAATTTTCTGCATTTAACGAACGAGAAAAGCTTTGATTCTTTTAACGGCAGATCTCGTCTGCGAGGACGTCTGCTCTCAACCCTTCGGGGGATCAAGAGGATCAAGCTCTGATCGCGGAACGTCGTGGACAGGGAGGAGGATCGGTGAGGGCTTGGTCGTCGAGTGATTTATAAACGGATCGGTAGGGGGAGGGCGGTGGGACGGATGCAAATTTCCAACCACGTGAACTCGCTGTTCCGCCCAACGAACGCCGCAAGAACACTCGTCCGTCCCCATTGTCTTACGTCTATTTATCTTCGGTTCTCGTCTGCCCTGTAGCTTGTAGGAATGCAACATTCTTGCACCGTGCTTTTCCTTGCCAGTTAACCTGGCAAACGTGGAAGACAGGTGGAGGCCGGTATAGCGATCGGTCGCTCGTCGTTAATCATCGGCGTCCGGCGAGATTAAGCGAGCGAGGGTAGCTTCTGCCACCCTATTAAAGAACGGCCACGGTAGGAGCCGACTTCGTCCGCCTTTCATAAGGTTAATCGACGCGACTGATAATTAAATAAAACCTCGCGACGTAGGGGAAATTAAATTTGCCCGACTTTTGGATTCTTGTCGAGATCCAATCAGCTGTTGACAATTAAGTTTGCGCAAAAATTGATCTGAATAACGAAAGCGGGACGATAGATTGAATTAATCGTGAATTTAATAAAAATTTCATTTCTATAAGGGTCGTATCGTATCTGGCTAATTACGCGCCGCGATTCCATCGGCCTCGTTAACGCTCGTTCCATCTTTGCATCTTATATTCGACGATGCTTATCGCGCGGCGATCGCACGTGTAACCCGGCGTGACGTAAAATTGGGACAATTAATAGATACGTCTAGCGATAAAGTTGGCTGGTATGTACCGAGGGGTGAAGTAGAAGCCGCGATTTAATCGAGCGGCCCGATCTTCTCGTATTAAATACATGATACTCTTTCACAAGCGTGTCGTTCTTATCAAAATCACCGGCTTTGAATCTCACCGGGGGAACGTTACCAGGACTTTCGCTCGTAATGGAGGCTCGAAGAGGAGTCGCGGTCGTGTTTTCGAAGGAATCCGTGAAACGGCTTCGCTCTCTACGTCGTGAAGCAGCCGGAAAGAGAAGGTGCGAGGAGGGAAGGTCGATTTCGTCGTCGGCGAGAGATCGCCGATCTCGTAGATGTTGCACGGCGTCGCTGATGTCGCGTACAAAAGGAGTAGAACGAGCAAGAGAAGAAGAAGAAGAAGAAGAAGTAGAAGAAGGCGGCGGAGGAGAGAGAGAAAAAGAACAGGGAGGAATGGAGGACAACGGGGAGGACGCGATCACGAAGAAAGGAGAAGGATTGTTTCCTGGTGGCTCGAACTTTTCTCTTCTTTCAACTCTCTTTTCTTCTCTTTTCAACCTTCGTCGTTTTGTTTTCACGACGGCAGAGCCGGTTTGCATACAAGGAGAACAGAGAAGGCGAGTGGAAAGGGCGACAGAGTTAGAGCCCGGATGGTTGCTCTGCTGTTGCTCAAAAACCCTGCCAGAGACTCCGGGCCGAAACAACGGACCTCCGAGAGGACGTTAGTCCGTCGCGTCGTTGCTTCCTTTCGTTTTCATGGTATGTACCTTGAGTATATGGTGTTTGTACAAATCCACTTGGTTTGTGTAATTATTGGTATTCGACCATCTTGATCTCAAGGATTGTACTCCTAACCCAACTGGGTATATACTTCTTTGATTTGATTAGGAATTCATCTAATTCAATAATTGATCTTCTGTAACACTAAAAGTGCTTTTATCCAGAATTAACTTTCGGACGAGAACCATAGAGAAAGCTTCAATTTTAATATCTCCGCTGTTAAAGGGTTAACATATAAGCATCTGGATTCGTTCATTATATTATCTAATTAATTGATTCATATTCTGTAACACTAAAGACAACCCTTTACAGCAGTGCTTTTAGTCAAAATTAATTTTCGAACGCGGACCATGGAGAGATCCCCAATTTTGATATCTCCGTTGTACAAGGGTTAATATATCTGCATCTATGCATTCTCTGGTACATCTACCCGTCTTTCACGCCCTGCTCGTTCTAAGGTACGCAAGTAGAAGGATTTCCCGGGTCACCGTGTGTCCTCGATGCCTGGATACATGTGTGTATGTGTGCACGAACGAGCACAGAGTAAGATCTGTAACCCCAGATACGAATCTGTGAAGATATCTCGACGAGTAGTGCTCGAGACTTGGCAGTCACTCGGGATAACGAGTACCGTCAACTACTCCAACTTTCCTCCTCTTCTTCTTCTTCTTCTTCTTGTTCGTCGTCGACTGTTACCTCTTGGCCGCTCGTTTCGCCGAGTACCGAGGTGTCTCAAGGGAAGAGGAACGTCTACGCGTGACACCGCTTCTTCCTGCTTTTCTTGCTCTTCGTTAAGTCGTGCTATCACACCTTCTGCCGGATCCTCTATTACCGATACGATCAGCCGTAGGACTCGTATTAACTACCGGTGTTTCCTAGTAATCCCAAGCGTACGGAGTCCGCTTCAACTTCTCGCCGCGGCGTTTCGCGTGAAATCTTGACTGCGATCGCTCGACAGTTTCTATAAATGCGAGTATTCGCGACTACCGAGTATTCGAGTAAAATTGAACGTTTGTACTGTACGATTCATTCTTATTTTAGCGGCGTCGATTCAATATTTCTCGACAACGGACACGCGATGCAATGTTGATACCTTGACGATCGGTATTAGGTGAATTGTGACGTTATCACTGTATATTCTCATTGTTGCTATGTACATAAATATCGAGTGTCGTCAAGATATATGAATAATAATAGCGACATCGGCTCTTGAATGGGTCGCTTTTGAGTGTAAAAAGATAGAGAGGAAGGGAGAAGTGGCAGGCACGCGATGAAAGCGAGTGTGGCCAGCCGTGGAAAGGAGGAAAGAAAAGAAGAATGGAAAGGAAGAATGTCGATGGTTCACGGCAATGAAACACACACGGCTCGTGTGAGAGTGTACACAACGCGTATGTATGTAGAAAATCGTATGAACGAACGCAGCGGGATGCGCGTACAGTGGTCCGAAATTGAAATTTACCTGTTCAGCCTTTGAAATGAACCGAATAATTCGTAATATTTTAAGTATATTATCTTATATCCTGGCTACGTCAAAAATATTTTAATCCAGAAATCTATTATGATAGTGATCATATTTAAATGATTAAATATTGATCTTCAAACATTTGGTCCAATCACAATCTTTAATGAATTTAATTAATGTCATATTTTTGAAATTGATGAATATTTGAAAAGTTACATACATTCGATAAACATCGATATGAAGAAGAAACATCCAAATTCTTCGATCTGGATCACTGTGGTTCGCGTCAATTCGTCGCGCTACCATTGTCGAGAAACAAAAGCTTGCGAGAAGAAGAACAAGATACGTTACAGATCGCGAGACAAACGAACAGGAGAAGAATAAGAGGGAAGAAAGAGTTATCTGCATCAAGATAGAACTACTCGCGAGCTACCAGCGAGAAGATCGAAGAATCTGCTCCGTAATCATCCTGATAATAATAGAATAAGAATCTCCTCTATTACAACGAAATAAAACTCCATCGAAATTTGGTTATGTAAATGTCGACAAAACGACCAGTACATCTTAATCGTGACCTTGCCGGTACAACATACGGGCAGTCGAAAGCGTTAAATACTAGCCAAGTTAATTAACTCCGGTGCCTCCATTAGGTACTACACGGCTGTACGATTAACGAGTTGTTGACGGCCACCATGAATCGTTTCGCTTTATCGTTTCGCCCATCAAACTTGTGAAATTCCACGGGAGAAAAAAAATCAGAGACAGCGAGATTCTAATCGATTCAACTGCGTGGAGACGAGCTGACGCGAACGCGTACTCCAAAAATGGTACGCTTCACTGAGGATGGACAAATAATTATGCAAATAGGCGAGCGATAAGATCGAAGAGGAAAAAGCGGCGGCGATCGAACGATCCATTGGATATCTACGTTCCATCGGCATGCTTCGTAGTTCCACGGACTTAATTTCGTCCGAAGAATGGAATTCCAGGGCCGAAAATTTATGGAGACACGCACGGCTACAAGAACGCTTTCTACGCGGTTTTGTCGCGCCTAAGTACGCGCATAAATCTCCTACCCAGCTTTTTCACCGCGGCGTACGCGTAAATTTCTCTCGACGAATTATCTATCGTCGTTTATCTTGGCGAAAACGTCCGAGGAAATATTAGGATTTTTGGCACCAGCTATTCGCGAGATTTCATCTGCTTTGGATAAAAGAGAAGGTAGGAGATACGGTCGTGATTTTCTTTGCTACACCTTACGAAATCCTTGAAAAAAAAAACGAGAAAAATGCAGCGTCACGAGGATCGCGAGACGAAAGGATGCGATGGGAACGAAGGGTAGGCGGAGGGAAGTGCGGTCGAGTCAGCGCGTAGCACGATTTTCGTCCGCGACGGAAGCGCAAAAAGGAAGATTGACATCGGTAACAGACATCCGATCGCGATTCGATCCGTGGCGGAAGAAGCGAACCGAGCATCCGGGCGAGAGAAATCGAGTACCGACGACACGCGGTGAAACGCGGAGTCGCGCGACGACAAGAACCACGTCGCCGAGAAGAGGAGCCGATACAGGATTCCTTGCAATCAACATTACTGACTCTGGTAGCGGCCACGTACCTAGAGGAATCCTCTCCTCTGTCTTTCATTGCGACGTCGATCCTGCTTAACTCTCCGACGACAATTAGCTGGGTCAATCGTAACCCACAGTTACGAAGGCAGAAGTGAAATACGTATAGCATATTTTCTACGTTTCCTAACTGATAGACCCGAGGATCTTCTCAAAAGCAAACATACCGAGGTGTCAATTGGCGATTTTGATGAAACTTATGTATGATGTAAATAATGAACTCACAATGAGTTCAAATAAAATATAATTAAATTATAATTAATTCGTTTATTCACATTTATCTTTTAAAATTATTTTACTGAATATTGAGTTTCATTTGTTCAGTATTTTCTAAAACTTTTTGATAAGCTTTACAGAAAAAGCGAATTCATGTAGCAAAAATTTCGAATAATTCTTTTAGCATTTTAAGTACTTCTGTGTTTTATAAATTTTTATTAAATAAATGATTAATTGAATTTAAATAACAAAATTTAGTATCTGTTATTTGATAAATATATATTGTCAGCCTTTCTATGGTAAGCCATTAGAGAATTGCTCGAATATAAAACGATGGCGCAGATGGAGAACAGTGATATGGCATGGATGACGGCTGCTTGTTCGAAACGACTCAAAATATTCCCGGTTCTGTAATTCTAATACCTGAACCTTGGTACATTCGCGTCAGGATAACGCGAGAACAATGAACGATATTTAGCCGATAATGGATTCGATAATGCTACGAAACGGTATGGAATAAACGATGATGCCTTTTTAGGTTGCTCGTTGCATTCTACGGTGTGCAAGAATACAAAGTGCGCATAAAGCCGAATGTTGTTCAACCCGGTTACTTTCTGTATCCGCAACAATACTCTTCCTGTTTCTCGGTTCTCAGCTCGTTGCACCGGATTTCCACCGGTTGATTCGCAATAAGCGTTGAAATCACCCTGTGTTGAATGTTTCGATTTAGCGTATCCGCCAGTCGGTGTCTTTCAAATTCCATTTCCACCAGCAATTCCACCATCGTTTCACAATTTCACTTTCGAATGGAAATTTTCCACGGATCGAGTTCGGTTTTTAAAATAAGATTTCACCGTTCGTCTCACGAGTCGCGTTAATGCAGGTAAAAAGGACGGGGGAACGTCAGAAACAATGGCCGGTGTGGCAACTTCTGCTCCCATTGTCTACGATCGCGGTCCGTGCGGCAGCAGTCGCTTCTCCAGCTTCGCGGATGCTGGATAAGTCACGAGAACGGGGTCCGGCCGGTCCCGAGCGGAATCGGTTTCACCGGTTCGCGGGCAAATTTACGAGCCGAGCTCGTCACTTTCGCTATCGTCTGGAAATTAGTGGCACAGATGGTATCGCGCGCGACGCGGCAACACGCGACGTCTCGAACCACCTGTGCGACACAGTATCGTCGATGTATCGTTAAAGAAACGTTGCCGATCACTCGACACGTCCGCGCGTGAAAACGTGTTCATCCCCCGATCCTCTCATCGGATGACGAGCCACAAGTGGCTGGGAGAAGAGAAAGAGATCTTTCGTTTGCCGTGCAAACGGACAGCCTGTAACAAAGTATCGTTTCTAGTGGCTGGTAAAGCTGCCACGGTCTCTATTCAGCCACGAAACAGCCGCGTGAATATCGAATGATTCGAACCGTAGGTGATCAGCCGGATGTATCGATGTGTGTCATTCATCCCACGCTTCTAATCGGAACGCATTGTGCGACACGTTGCCTCTTCCCGCGAACCGCCTACGTTTTATCCTCCACTTGTTAAGCCCGATTCGATGCATTGTGCAGCGGACGTTAATGGAAGACGAGTACACAATCTCGCGAATCTATGCCATTATTTGCAGTAATTTGACGGATAATTGGTGTCTTCGATTCTGATGGGCATCTCGAACGATTACTCTTGCGTAAGCAATCTAAATACGCGGGGGTGGTCTTCAAGAATTCTAAACGCGAAAAATATCCTAAGGAAACATCAACTTGGAATTTCTGCATCCATAAAGAGGCTGAGTTCCAGAGAGTACATAAAGTTGTACTTGGTCCAGGTGTTCAGGAAGCCATTAACCTTGTCTAACGACAGAAATGATCGAAATCGACGTGTAAATTACACGCATAGAACAAGCAACGAGAACCTTTCTCGTTCGTTCATTTGGAAAACAGCGATATAGGTATTCGCGAGTCGCAGCAATTTCTCCGCTGATAGGATCGAACAGGGCTCGAGTTTCTCGACTGTCGTCCAGGCGTGACAACGCGCGCGTTGTCATAAATTAACACGTTCCACGAACAAGCGGACAAGAAAGAGGCGAGCGTAATTAAGCAGCTGGCGGATTTCATTCCCGTCTCGCAGTCCTCGCGACGGCAAAAAGCTACGAGTGAGAACAGAAGCGAGAAGAACGCGTCCCGTCTCGTTTTCCCTTCGGTTTATTCCATGGGAATAGGGAAGCACTGGTAGCAGATTGAAACGGTCGATCGTTTTCACCCTGTCATTGTCTTCGTTGCTCCACGAGCGTGACATTCTCCACGCCTTTCGCGGCTCGGTAAATCTACCGCGAGCTGCTGACTGAGTCTCTGTTTTAACGAGGATGACTCGGAAACATTGCTGACTCCTCATCGACTGATTAAAATTTCTGCCGTCATTCATGATAACACGTTGGCCGCCCTTCGTATCTCAATTCATTATCGAAAATGCGAGCGGATAGGAGGACACCTCTAATTTACCTTTAGAGGCTGAATTTTACTTTGTGGGACGTAAAATTAAGGTACATGATTATTTTATAAAATATTTTATACTATTTTTGCACATAGACGGTATTACTTATTTTCCTATTCACGAAGAAACCAATTAAAATCTGCTTAAATCACTTCTGAAAAAAGCAGAATGGTCCTCAAGATTTCGTGATGCGGTGTTAAACTAAATAGGCAAAAAATTGACTTACACCACTTTTCAATTAAACTTAACTTTTGAATATTTGAATCCATGAGCTTAAAATTTGAATTTTTGTATTCTACTTATCAAATACTATTAGACTGTCAAAATAAAAGTTCACAATTTTTTGTCCCCCAAAGTAAAGTTGAACCCTGAAAACAATAAACAATAACGCCTTTCCACACGCGAGGGGTGGTTGATCGGTAAATTCCGAGTGGACGTCAGCACGAAGCGAGGAGAAAGAAAAAGGAACAATTAGAGAAGGATGAAACGGAAACGGGAGCAGAGGGAGAGAAAAGGGTGGCACCTCTTCGGTCGGCCTTATTATGCGCGGCAGGTAACACGTGTATCGGAGTACAAGGTGATGGCGAGTCTTTGGATCGCGGCTAAAGACGCGAGGAGACTCGCCGACGAGGCGAGCTGCGGGCAAGTCTGTAATCAGTAGCTCCCCGCCGACACCGACGCGGAGTGTAACGAGAGAGGACTGGTTCGAGATATTCGAGAGTCGAATCGAGTTGGCCGAGGCTCGTAGCAGCAGTCGGAAACGAAGCGGAGGGCCAATTACTCGAACGTCTTCACTCGTGGGGCGCCTGGCGTCCCACTGGGGACGCGGGACTCGGCATCTGCCACCGATCTCTTCCTCACCGCGACCTCCCGCTTCCTTTTCCATGTTTCGATGGAAGGATATCATCGCTGCCGATCGAATAAATATTCCTTCATACGTTTCCAGCGTCATTGTCCGCTTCCTAATGAATTTCTTGATACGATGCTCGAGAAAATTGCTCGGCTGCGAGATTACAGGGTCTACCCTCTTTTGTCATGAGATTATTACTCTGACTCGGAGCGATTGTTCGACTTGCCTCTTGAGAACCGAGCAAACAACTCGAAGGTGTTTGATCCCTTGCTCTCGCCGACTTTTTCCACCTCGATCTTTCTGGCGCCTAATTAGGTCACAGTGGATCGTTGCCGGGGGTTGGAATCGCGTCGCCAGCTAACGAGTCTTGATTTACGGCATTCTGAAAGCAACGTTTTCTTTTCTACTCATGTGGAAACGTTGGGAATAACAGTAGCAATAAAAGCAGAAACGGCGTAATAACTTGACATCGTGTTTTAAGAGACAAGTTTTTCGATAAAGTATTATACCTTTCACCTGAAGAAATCTACCCTTAAGAAAAATTTCGGATTTCGAATTCTGAGAAGTTGTATGGTGCATAAATGCATTGAGGATGCATCCTTACCTACGCTCGAAATCTACATTTTTTTTCCTAAATTTTGAAGTTATCCGAAATTTGTATATTTTTCACATATAATGTACCTTTCCTCAGGAACTCTTAGGACTGTCGTCAAAAACTCTTTTCTGTTTGATTTCTTATTTTCTCCTGCATGTTCCAAAAATTATTTTGCTGTAAGTGTATTTGTTTTTTATTTTCTTAGGACCAAACTTTGAAAATTTATTAAAAATATAATTTTTTAAATTTCTAAAAATCCCCTCGTTAAAGTATGCCGGGAATCAAACAAAAAAATTTTTGAAGATATCGCTTATGATTCCTGAGAAAACATAAACAGGGTACAATGTCCGACTCCCCTTAATGAAAAGAAATCAGAACCCTCCCTGCTCAAAAAAAAAAAAAAACTATATTATCACCTCGAGAGAGCGAAGTTTCATCGTTCGATGTTGGAGAACGCGGGGCTGGCACAGATGGTGTCGCCATCCGGACGGGCATATCCGCGGATCGGCAGGAAAAACCGTGACGGCCGAGCGGCATGCGGTCCGCGCGCGGCGAGGCAGTCGCGACAGTTGGGACCGGTAGGGTGTTCGCAAAAAGTTCGATTTAATAAAATCAATATTAATTGCCGCGGCTCGGCTCAGCTCGACGCGATGTATTCGTTGAATATTCAAGCGAGGCCCGTTGATGGCCTAAAAAGCTGTTTATGGGTCCGGTGTTGCGTAGCGGCCGGTTTTTGCACGGCCCGAATCGGCCAAACTGGAGGGCCAGTCTTCATTCTTGAGATGATCGGTGGTCCAGAAGCGGCCACCGCGTTTAATCGCAAAGATATTGGTCCCGGTGTATCGTGTCGTTCGAAGGTGGAACGGGCAAAGGCGGTGGCGGACTCACGGACCTTCGATTAATTAATAACGTCGATACGATTTTCATTGGACCATGTATGCCGCACGGTAGCTCGGCGAGGTAGCACGAGACCTTTGCAGAACGCAAGATCGACTCGCGCGCTGCTTTCTCTCGTCGTCGTCGTCTTCGTCGTCGTCGTCGTATGTGGTTTTTTGCTTGGCCTGCAAGGCTGTTGGGATTAATTAACGAGGCTGGATGTCGCGCACTGGTAATACCCATAAGGGAAGAAAGTTTCGACCGCTTACCGCCGGAGAATAGGCTATTGTTGGCCGCTCTTGGATGGCTAGGGCCGCCGTCGCGCGTCCTATTATGGAAGATCGATACTTTAAATTCGATCTGTCCTTCGATGTTAATAAACGCACGACAACTTCGCCGCGTCGACGTACGCTTTCACGGTGGCCGTAAACAATTGCCAGCCGTTCGATCGCGGATGACTGTGCTCGGCGGGATTGAAACGGAATTCTCAGGATTGCTGAGAAGAGGAGGCAGATGGCTTTGAAGGATGTCGCGGGGAACGTAAATAGGAGGCATATTGGCTACTATACTTGAATTTTTAATAGTATAAATGAAATTTTAATTCAGAACCGCTATTTTAGAAAGGACATTCACCTAAAAATATTGTGTTTACTTCGAAATATGTGTTATAGAGCGCCTAAACTGAATTTTCCATTTACTTCATTGTTTTTCAAAAAAATATTCTTAAAAGTCAAGTTTTTTAAACCTCAAGATGGCCTAATCTCTTAAAAAGATAAATAACATTGACAGTGGTCATGACACCCCGCCTACCCTTATGAGTTGTGTTGTAACTCGACAATGGCTATATATTAGTGTAAAAGAATTAGTGTAACCGAATTTACCAAATTATAATTACTTTTCATCATCCAATTTCATCAAGAAAGGTAGAGTTAAAGGTAGAGTCAAGGATAATTTGAGTTTATCTAATTATAATTACTTTTCACCATCCAATTTCATCAACGACAGAAAGGTAAAAAGCGTTGTGTAGAAAATGCGAAACACTTTAGCGATCTTTACTAGGGTAGACGAAAAACTCGGTGAGTAAGCGTTTTGTACAACATCAAGATGTCCTTGGTTCATTCACGTCTTATCCCGGTGATTCAGCAGCTACTCCGGAATCGAGCTTCTTCTTGCGGACTCTCTATCGTCCATCCTGTTGTCTCGCTTCGTTCCACTTTCTTTGCCTCCTTCTTTTTACGAAAGAGCCGCATTACACGGCTCCGTATTATCCGCTGTTCGTATTCTCAGTCCCGTTCCACGCGACTGCCTCCTCGCTATTGAATTCACCAGAGATTCGGTCGCTTTGCCGCGCTGCTATTACGCTCGCAAACGCCGCGGGGAACGACTACCGTGGAAACTTTCACCTGCACGACGACGACGACGACAGCCGATTTTCGCGAACCGATCGAGTGAAACGTTTTCGATCCATTCCACCCGATCTTATCTCTCGCTTTACTTATGACTCACCGTACGCGAGGAAAACAACGCTCTAAAACAGATCGTCGATCGTCGATCACAAGGGTCGTTTAATGAATACTTTCCAACTGTTGCCTTCCACGGGAAACGTTTAACGGCTAAATGTTAATTGACAGTCTGTACAGCGACGATAGGATCTTTTATTACCACTTACTTCGATTATCTAAGACCCAAATATACCATCGAGCGTATGTAACGTTCGACGATGGTCGTTTATTAGCTAGCTAGTATGTGTTACTACAATTTTGCTACTTTGAATATGTTTAAGAAATTACAAATTCGTTTCTATTTGTACGCTGGACAGCGCTTGATTATCCAATCGAGGGAACATAAAACACCATTAGAAAGCACTGATAATTACGTAACTCGGTTCGAGAGAATAACTCTGTTGATTAATAGAAATCGTACAAGTGAGCTTCATAAATTCCACAAGGACAGTGTTGCGTGCGCGTGTTCATTCAAAGCCCGAAGCCGTTTAAGACTCGCACGGTGGATGATAAAAGAAAAAAGAAGGAAGATGTGATATAAAAAAGAGGGCAAGTTTTTGATCGGTCTCGTTATCGTCGCTGATTTTGGTACGGGTACCGAAGACCCGTGAGAGAGGCGGACGTAACTCACAATTACCATCGTCGTCATCCCCCCGCGTGGCTCGAGAACGCCCCATTATTTATGGCGGGGTGTTGCAGTCGCCTTGAAAGGGGTGCAACGACAGGACCGACGGTCCGAATGCGGACGCCCCGCAGCGTCTCCTCCGCGCGCTGATTAAACACGCTCTTCCACGGTGACGTGTTAATCGCGAGGATTCATCACGTCCTCTTCTGCGCCTCCGCCCCCTCGCCCTTTTCTTCCTTCGAATCGTGGATCTTTGCTCGCGGCATTCTCCAATATTCGTGGATAGTTATGCTTGCATATTCTTAGACAAAGATGTTTAATGTAATTGCAAGAAAGTATCACCGCATTGTGAAAACAAAATCGACGATTTTTCAACTATGCTTCTTCAGGAAGCGCAAGGAGGAAAATTAAGTAACAGACAAGCATGGTATAGATTGCTATCGGTACACGTTGTTCCAACAGGCATAAATCAGACTAATTAAGAACGAGGCAACGAGGGATCTAGGGGTGGCAAGATAAAACAATCTTCCCAGGAATCAAAACGAACACCGTTGCATCATACGAAAGCAGCTGGTGAAACGAACTTACTGATTGCCTGGCGGAATGTCCGCAGGTTCTCTCGGAATAATTAGCGGGGCCTGGGTCAATCGTGATCCAAACTTACAAAATATATACAAGGATATCAACCTTGTATATTAGAAGAATAATTTTGTAAAGGAACAGTGTAAAATTTAGAAAAGACACAGAATACGAAATTACATTAAAATTGGGGCTCTCTCCATGGTCCGCCGTCCACGAAAGGCAAATAGATACGCTCTAACGTACTTACGTACATAGTTTTAAACGAATGTTCTCGCGAATTCGTCGGACGGTATCTGTAGAACGCTTTCTGAATCGTAAAAGAAGGGTCATACACCGCGTAGGTAGTATAATTATTTATTACCCTATGAACGTGGCATGGTTTCGCTTGATCTGTGTCTGAAGTTAATCTACGCTTCGGTAGTGTGACACATCGATGCGTGCACCAACTATAAACGTCGCGAGCGAAAAATACGGTAATCGTCAATCTGCATATCTCTCCGCTCGTCTCACCCCGTGTTTTGATGAGATCGAGCCCTGCATTTACATGCAGATGCGCCATAAACTGGCGACGCCTTAGGAAGTTAGTTCCTACAGTAAACGCGTCGCGTTTCAGTCGCATGGGAGAAAGATTGTCCTTTTATGGTTTCGTTATGGCATCGCAATTAAAACTGAATGCACTTGCAAAAATCGTTTAAGATATTTAATAAAGGATTATTGATTATTACTTCACGTTTATCTTAAATTAGAATTCTTCAGTGCAGAGAAGGTTACCTTTGCTTCATTTAGCATCGAGCCGCAATCCGAAAGAAGCAACTGGTTCCTCGAGAGCCGCTTATGGGGAACGGAGCTACCCTGAGCCTATAAATCATTGCGGGAACGACGGGAAAAGGTGCATGCAAAGAACTCGAACACGCGAGGAATGTGATTTAGCTGCGTCGCTGTCATAAGTAACCTAATCTAATTTCGGTGAGCAACGGGTAGTGGAACAGGGGGCCGGTCGCAAAAAGCCTACGTGCCCGATATTGTAGCCACCGTCTCTCCTTCTTATTTCACCACCGGCACAATACTCCCGATCAGTCCGTTGAAATACGAAACTGCACCCTACCTAACAACCAGAAGAATAACACCTTCGTTCAGCAGGGCTATTCGAAACCATTCTAAACCCTTATCAACCGATATCTATTTACCGAATCTCTTTCTTTCCTCCATGGTCAAAAAGTCGACTCGCTATTTCGTTGGATCGAATCAACGCCGGACTGTGTCTAATTTCTCCCCTATCGAACGCCCCTTTGGGTAGTCACCCGTGACAAAAAGTAACGAAAAGGGTTACAGAATCCACCGGGAGCAGGCTTGCGTAGTATGGGATCAGGAAACGAGGAGGGCAGAGCAGATGTCCGGTAGGAAGTGACTCTGCCCTCGCGAGTCCCCCTGGTATCATTGGGTTCCTCTTCCGGGGCTTACGCGAAAGGGGAACCCTCGTTCGTCCTAATAATAATAACGAGCCACGTAGTATAGAGGAAAAGAAGGAAGAAAAAAAAAAAGGCCGAGGTGAAAAGAGAGAGGGTAGATATATGTACGCACCACGGTCGGGAGGTTGCGTGCAAAAAAGGCGTGGGTCCCAGCGGGCGTTCTCGACATAGCAGTTCGGATCCCGATCTTATCGGTCCCCGTGTTGGCTGCATTGTGTTGTTGCCGGTTTGCCGTTGCCATTGCCGCACCACCGTCGCACATACCAGCCTGTCCGGTAGTGTGCGATCGCGTGCGGCTGTGTGCTGTGTACACGTTCTACGTAGGTGCGTGTTGGGTCGAGAGGGAGAAGCGATGGAGGGAAAGAAGGGTGGATGTACGGTACGGTAGGGCCCACGAATAGGGTCGGTCGGTTGGTCGATCTATCAGTCGGACCTGATGCGTGTACACGGTCCGGAGTATAGATCATCTTCAATGTCTCGGAGCCTCCCACCTAAGTATTCCCATTAAGATCGTATCGCGGTCCCAAAACTAATAACCAATCACCCGTGCGCGGAGGGTATACGTGCTCGCGGCTTTATCATTATCCAATATATTCGATATTATAGTTGGTGCATGGTACATCGCGCCCCGATCGACTGCTCGGCTAGTATCCGCTTGCAAACTCACCCCGAAGGCGTGTCTTTTTTCCTTTCCACTCGACGCGATCATTTTCACCGCGCGAAAATGACGCCGCTAGACTGTACGCGGATCGATCCTGGGACGTTCGTTCGAAGACCGATCGAATGCGCGCGCCGACCGCGATAACGATCGCGGTTTCTGTAATTGAAAAGTCGTGCTTCCGTCGCGAGGAAAGAAATTAGGTAAGGTATACCCTGTTGGGACTGGGGAATTCTCGCCGCGTGTAGCGTTTAGTCTTACATCGCTTGTGGGTACAGCCGGTGTCATACTCGTGATAAATGCGAGGGCCGAGTGCGAGCTGCAAGCCGCAACCGGACTCTGTCTACCGGTCTCCAGCCAGACCAAAGACTTTCGTAACGCGTTGTTCGTTTTCCCCGAGCCGATACGAAGGTTTAACGATTCCATCGAAATCGAACGATCGAATCCGCTCGTTAACGAATTTAGTTAACTTCCTCAGCTGCGGAGCATTGTACTGTGTAAGGAGCAGTTCCCAGCCTGTCGATTCCCTGGCGCCAGGTGTAAATTTTCTATGAAAGAAATCGTTTCCACCAGGTACCCTTAATTAATTGATAATTAGTTATTAAGCCGAGGATGAGTCGAGCGTTTAGAGGAGAAACGGATGGAGTTCGGCCGGTGTTCGGTTCCTATGGTAGCACGAAACAACCGACGCGACGAAGAGAATGGCTTTCCTCTCTGTTGGTCGACGACGTTCTCTCCTCTTCTTTCCTTTTCTCTATGGGGGGCTCGCTGAAGCAAGGTACCTGTCTGCCACACCATCGTTCACCATACATGGCCTCTCTGTCTCCTCGTGGCTGGCGCGCACGGGGGCTCCATTGTACTACATCGCAGAGTTATTTTCATCGTGAATTGTTCGTTATGGATACGGCCGACACCTCTGCTCGGTTTACGCTCTCGGAAATCGGCCAGAACGCTCGACTGCGCCCAACGAAATGTACCGGAATCGTTATCCGCTTGAACGACGAACAGGATGGAACGCATCGACCACGCGTCGCGTCGACTCGCCTACTGGCACTGTTCGAATTAATTTCGAATTTGTTCGGAAACACGGTACACCGTGAGAAAATCAAAGCTATCATCCGCGAGATTATCTTCCTCGTCTCCGAGGCATGCCTCGAATTTTTCTCTTCTTTCAAACACGTTTGAATGAGTCAATTTCAACAAATGATCCTTCCAATAGCTTGTCTCGAGGTCGCTGCCTCGAATGCCTGCTGCGAATTTTAATGTCACGATATACCATGATATCCAACCGCGACACATGCGAGATTCTTCCAGAGTCTCTACCGTGACATTGTTCTCCCTCTCTGTTATTCCATTTTTCCATGCGTCGGGGTAAATGATGCCTAATTGACATCCCGGATGAAACCACTTCTGGGTAATATGTTTCCTTGAATACGTACGGATTTTGATTCCAGTAAGAGCTCTGATGCGTAGGAAATAATAAACAAAGCGGTTAGTATTATGATCCAAGAAATCCTGGCTTGTCTCATAAGAAAAAGTCCAATTATTTCAATCAATTTCCTCATATTAATAAATGGAAATAAGATCAATATAGGGAGAACAAGAAGAAATTCGGGGATAATAAATAGTTATTTTATATTTTAGTAAAGTTAGAATAGAAAAGGTATAAAATCCTTAAAGTATTCTTTCTCGACTGATATCATATCATCATTGAGATATCGATCAAAATATCGATGTTTATTGAATGTATTTAGCTTTTCAAATCCCTTCACTTTCGAAAATGATGACATTAATGAAATTTATTAAACATTATGATTAGAATTTCGATTTTCACTGAAAGAATTTACTCTTTTTCTTATTGAAAACATGCCAAATTATTGTATGTCCATTTCTTCATAAATAGATAAGATAAATAAGATAAATTTCATTTTCGGGCCACTGTGCGACGCCTGGTAATAGCGTTGTAAGTACGAGCATTTAATTCGTATTACACGCCCACGAGAAACGGTACAATGGATCGCGAAGCTCGCGTGTAGTACGCGCCACAGGAAACGCGAGGGAACGGAATAGACGCGGATAGTTGATTGCCAACAAGGAGGACGAGGAATACTCGGGGCGCGAGAGACGCGCGTTGCCGGTGCGTGTAACGATCGCTCATCGACCGTCTGGACCACCGCGAATCTCTTCGCGAGCACACGCGTAATCCGCGAAAGACTTTCCTTTAGAAGACCGCGACACTTCCCTTACGTACAAATTGCGGCTTCGCTATGCTCCGGCTACGCGCAGGCTGCTAATCCAATTTGTACGCGATGCAGTCGCGCAGCGGGAAACCCATTGACGCGAGGCTTAAAGCTTCACGGGACCAGGGAATTTGTTGCTGCCAACAAGTTCGCCCCATCGGCCGGGCTGTGTTCGAGAATCAATCACGCCGATAGCAGATGCGCGGCTACTTACGCGACTGATACCGCGAGCACAATGCTTGGACATTTGTTACGGGACAATTGGTGTTGGACGTGAATGGGTTGCTGTTTTTGTACCTTCGCGATGGGACGGTACTTTTGTGTTCGATTTCGTTCCGGGAGGATAGCTGGGAAATTGAAAAAATGAAAAAATCTCTAATTGGCGAGAGGGTTTGATAAATGTCCCATAGGGAATTGTAACTTCCAAGTATAATAAATGATAACTTGTCGTTCGATAACTTTCCGCAGAGATCTATTGCTCTCAACACATAAGTACTAAGGCTGTGCTCAGACTGATCATTTTAGAACCACAGTCCCTAATCGAAGGGAGTTCGGTTACGATAGTTTGAACCCATTATACATTAGCTTTAAAGTGGATGCATTTGTTAAGTTCCCGTTTCCTAGATATTTCCTTCCCTTCAACCCCAAGTGCAAAAAGTTATCAAGGGACTATCGTCCCTACTTCCGTGCTTCGAACCTATTATACGTATGAGTAATTCGTGATTCGCGGTTGGATAATGAAGCAGTATTACAAGAAATCACGTGGTAATAAGTTCGTGGTTAATGACTTCCTCTGGCTCATCCGGCCGATTAAGCTCCGGCTAACGGTTTACAGGTGTACCTCGTAAAATCTAATGCGAGTGTACAGGGTGTACCGCAACGTATGAGCATTGTTTCAGTCGTCGCGTCGATTTAACACAAATAGAAGTTTATCTTATCCGACTTTGTTTCTAAATTGTAATCGTTTTTCTGGTTAATCAGTTGTTTACTAATTTTCATAAGAATCTGCAATTACATTAATTGAACATCTATTTAAATACGTAGTTTCTAGACGTCTTATCACTGATCTTTTGACCCGTTCAAATTGCCAGGTGTTGTTGCATTTCCGAGTATATTATGTCTCGCATATTATGATACACCTTGTATATACATATTGCATAAAGTATTAGTTGCAATTTCAAGACGTCGTTCCGCGTGAGCCGTTAATAGACGGCCAACGATTATCTGTCGGGAATAATTGCTCGCATGTTCGCGGAAACTCGATGCTGGAACTCGGTACCGAGTACGGAGGATGAACGATCGCGTTACCGCGAATTAAACGAACCCGCTGTGCGAGCCAGCTCGTTGCGCGCCGTTCAGCTTCGAGCGAAATTTCCTAGCCGGTGCGTACATCGTGATTCACGGTGGTCCAACGTCGAGCTGTGGTCCGCGTGGCGGGAACACGCTTCAGCACGCGCGACCAACCACGCTTTGCTCGCTTGTCGCTGATCGATAACCCTTATACTTCGACTATTTCTCCCTTCTCTAGAGAAATCAAATCGCGATAGTGTATCGTTCATTCGAAGAAAGAGAGTGATAATACATCTAAAAATGTTGTATTTTTAAATTTTTAATAAGAATCAATTAAAAATTGTGCCTAATTTTATAAGGAATAAATACTAGAGAATATAACAAAAGTGAATCTTAAGTAGGTCTGTTTAAAATCTGTAATTTTCTCTTTAAATTACATTGTTAAAACTTTAAACTATACCACCCTTCAAAGGCTTAAAAGATAAATTATTATATCGTACTACATAACTACTCAATATAAATTATATTTAAAAAAAGAGATAGAGATAATTAAAATTTTAACAAATCCTAAATGTTTCTCCTAAAAAAAGACGATTTTTAAGTTATAACCTTTTTCCACCGGATGAACGATACACGTTCCATTAGCTTTAAAAATATTTTATATTCTACCATTAAACGGACAACGACAAAGATGATACGAAGCGACGATTGTAATCGAAGAAAAGATTTAAAGTTGTATAGTAGCATATCAGATAATCCCGTGATCGAAGCTCGTAATTACCTCGTAAAGATTCTACATCATCGGAGGCGGAATCTTCGTAATCTTTCTCCGGTTTCTCGATAATGTATGTATCTGATTCGACGTGGAAACTGGTTGGCGATGGTAGAAAAATTCACGCGGGACGTTAACGAGCTCGTTGAGCCTCCCTTTCGTGGGGAAAATCACCTCCTCTTCGTCGACGAGGAGGGTCGCGTTCAGAATCGCGCCGATGCGTGGACGCGCCGCGAGTCACGTTATACGTACACTCGGTAATCATACACCGGCACGCACGTATCGTGAAAATACGCGAGGGTTTCGGTAGCCGGCGTCTACGAGGCTTCCGTATCCCGTAAACTCGCCGAGCCGCGGGAGTTTTGTAATGTAACACCCTCTTCGCCATCGTACGAAGGCCCGTCGTGCTTCATCGTGCTGGATGCGCGCGGCCAGACATGCGTTATCCCGTTCGGAAGCGATCGTCCGCGCGGCGCGTAACCGAATCCACGCGAGATCCAGCGATGAATGCGAAACGTGCTGGGTCGCGCAAGACCCGCGGTGTCCTTTTCACCGACCTCGCCGTCTCTATGTCCGTCGCCGCGATTTACATCGACGGCGTGCTTTGCTGTTAAGGCGAGCATGCCAGTAGATGGACGATCGTAGATTGATCGATAATTATGAAAAAAATTAGTATCTTAATCTATTCAATTTTTTTATATTTTGTAGGAATAAGATTTGTTGTTTCATAAAATTAACATTTTTTAAGAAAATTTGTTTTCAAAAGGATATATAATGTATATTTGCATTAATAATATTAGAAATTTATAAATAAATGTTTAAAGAAAAAGAAAATGATAGATCTTAGAAAGATGATTATCCATATATTGTCCAGTGAATGGACAAAATAGAATTGTACATTTTCAAGCTTTTTTTTAAAAAACCACTCGTAATTAAACAGTTTATATATTATTGAAATGTATATTTTTTTATTCTTGCTTATAATAAAGCTTTCTAAGATGTAAATATTAAGATGTCTTGTGTATACAATTAATATTTCTTGAAAAAAACATGATATAAACTTCGGAATCACTTAAACTGTCTATCTACTGGCCTGTTTATATCCTATCAGCTTCTTTCCTCACTAGTACTCTCGCAAAAATTTTGTTCAAACTTCTTGTTCACGAATTTATGCATTTACATACCAAGTAACAATTTATCAGAAGTAATCAATACCTCGAGCGTTCAATCAAATTACATATTTGTAATGGGAACCCAGAAGCAAAATATAATTGCTGGAAAGATAAAATTTCACGCGTGCCTGTCATCGTTTACGAGCAGATCGATGGAACTCCAATTCACGAGATATCCCACCGATCTTTTGTCTCGACCGATCGCTGGAATAATAGTTACATCGTACATGCCGTTCGTCCGAGTGCAATTAAGATTCCCGGATAACGGTTGAAAAATCGACAGACACCGAGAAAAGAAAGGCGAAAGCAAAGAAAGAAAGAGAAAAAAAAAGGAAAGGAGGGACAACAAAATAATTACAAGATGGAGAAAAAAGCGATCGTAAGAGGAGGCTATTATCGGCGTATAAAAGAGAGGCGTGCGGAGCTGGGTGTGCGGTTGTGGGCTGAGGATGGTGGTTGTTTCACACACCGGCGCGGATCGGAGACGCATGGCCACGGTGTAGTTTCTTGCCGTCGGGAAGGTTTCACCATCGAGGGCGAAAATAATGGGCATCCCGATCGAAGTAAAAGAGACAGCGCCGGTAAGTACGTACTCGGAACGCTTGTACGCTCCTAGCGTAGTGGAAGGAAAAGGTCGTTCACTACCAGCATCATGGAAGCTGTTGGACGAGAAAGCGACCTAAGGGCGACGGAGAGAGATAGATAGATAGAAGAGAGCGTGCTCTACGGGTGCTCCTAACCCAGATGATATCGCGGCTAGATATACAACGCGGGATTTTATAGCGTATTACAGGACAGTATAAGGTATATAATGGCTTTATGCGTATACACCGGACGTAACTTACGACGGGAGGGCACGTTTTACGGCCCCGAGCAGCCTTATTTTACGCGGACCAACGTAACAGCCAGAGTGGAGGAGAAAGACGGAGAGGCTGCGACAGGGCCGCGGGAAAAGAGCGTCGAGAAATCCGAGCATCCTCGTCCTCGCGATAGCTGCGGACCGAATGGAATTGCCTCTCTCGAGCAACGACTATTAACGAATCTCACCACGACGCCGGCGAACCCTTCGACACCGGAAATATGCTCTTAAACAGCATAGGAATGGCGATGCGCTCGTTCGAACGCGAGATTCCTCGAATATTTCGACGGAGAACGAGGGAGTTCGAGAGGAGAACCGGCGCTCCGCGTCCACCCACCCGCTCGACGGTAATTCACGCCTGCCGTTTGCCCCTCGCTGACAATCTTAAATTGTTTCTCGATAAATATCGAAACTAAGATCGCACTGGGTGTGCAGGATGCAATTATATAAGAAATAAATGATTTTACCTAATTCATCCTGTAGCGACCACTGATTGCTAATTTCTATCCAAAGTGAAATGGAAACAACCAGATTAGTCCCTATTAGTGTGCTGTTAACCCCTTCTGCTATGATTTTTCAAAGCTAACTATATAAAGAAAATTGAAATATGTGTACATAGCATTCAACGATCTAGACTGGAACAATTATAATTTAAGAGTACCAGATAAATTGCACACCCTTGAACTGTAAGTTGCGTCACGAGTGTGACTCGATATTATAAGGCAAAGGGTTAAGGGGAGTCGGATATTGTACTTCCGTCGATATAAATTTTCCAATATTCAATGTTTCTTTTTTCAGGTTCTATAAGCGATATCTTCAATTTTCACTGATTTTTCTTCACGATTTCTTTAAATACAAAGTCAGACTAATCGGGACAGACTCAGAAACAGGTACAGTTACCTTAGTTCAGGTTTCTCACTCCCACGCATACTTGCAGAAAATCGATGCATTCCGCGGCATGTTGGCAAGAGGAACGGCTAGAAAAACAGGGGGTCCTTGCAGTTCCTTGGTGGGCACAGGCTAGCTGACCGAGGTTGATCGATGCCGCTCTCACGTCTTATGAATGGAGCGGCAACAGGCGGTGTCAGGTTGCGGGGAGGTGTTTCAGCATACCGACGTGTATTTACTACCCACTCGGTGGTTCGCTTAATTATAAAATAATTGTTATTTATCTTCGGCATTAACCGGATATCAGATGGCTTATCTGTACGGTGTCAGGTAGGCATATAGCCTTTGGGAGTTAGGTGATGGGACGAGGGAGGGATATTGGAAGTGGGTGCAGGCCAAAGGAACGGCCGAGGGTCTTCTCGAGAGATCGCGGCCACGCTCGACCGCGTCCACCGGAGGAGGACGTGTCGATTTATCTAAGCACTCGATCGAGACGAATTAACGGCTCGGCAGCCGGTAACTTTAGCCGCCGCGTTTGTCGTTCGGACCCCCTCGAAAGCTGGCAGGCCTGCGTCTGTTGCGCCTGTCCCCTCGCGATGGACGTGGAACACCGTGGATCGAGATTATTCGAGGAACGTGTGAGAATCGCCGTCCTAGATCGCGAGAACGAGAGACCTTCTCGCGGGAAACCTCGAGATCCCGGCGAGTTTGCGATCGCATGCATTCGATTTTGTCCCGCGAACGATTTCCAGAGGGTGTTTATCGAATCAGTTCGATCCTTTGCCACATTCTGCCTTCTTTAAGTTCCAGTTAACTCTGATTTATTCTTAGCTACGAGAGTCATTCGATAAATCCTGGCTAGCCCGCGATCCCACGGTTCTCATTTTCTATTTCGGCGGACCACGAAGAGAGACCCAATTTTAACACAGTATTTAGACAGTTTTAACGACATTTAGACAGTATTTATCGAGTGTTTTTTAATTGCAATTCTCCGCTAGAAACTCGGAAAGGGTTAATAGCAAGGAAACAGGTAGCTCAAGGATTCTGAGTCGATCGTTTTGAAGTAGAAACGCTTGGTCGCGTATCATCAGCGGGATAAGATCCCTTTGATACGCGTTTCTTCGTCCATCCCGGCCGCAAATCACGCCGTCACGACTGCAAGTAAACTGAATTACGATCGAGCGAGCGCACGGCTTTTCAGCTCGTCCAACGTTTCTTTGTCATCCGCGAGGAAACGGTGCTCGGCTCGGAGCCGAAGAGAAACGGCGAATCTAAACGACAATCAGGCACGCGCGTTCCACCGAGCGGACGTTCCGATATGTCGGGACGAGATGGTGGCAGCTCGCTCGAAAGAAGCTACGACCTACAGAACCTGTGAGAAGGACGAGAAGGATGAAGAAGAAGCGAAAGAAAAAGAAGAAGAAAGTATCGGAGCACAGGAGTCGACCGAATGAGATCTCGAAGCATCGGTCGGGCTAATTAATCCCCGAGCCGTCCGGCGCAAATGACAGCAACGATCGAATCAACCGGTAATATATTATCGCTCGTTTCACTGACTGCCGCCCGGATAGAACGAAATCGTCCAACTTGCAGAGAGAAAAACCGTCGCTGCGTTACGGGAAAGAGTGAGCGAGACGGGAGAAGAAAAAGACCCTCGTCTCATTACCACGTGGGAACCACAAGCTCGAACAACGCGTAAGCAATGATAATTTATGATCGTTCGCGACCTCCACCGCTATCGATCACGTAATCTCGCGGTTACTTTGCGTCAAAACCATCAACGAACCGGGTAACCGCACAAGCGCGAGCCAAAGAGAACCCACTCGTCGATCATCTGTAGGTTTGCAATATTGATACCACCGTCTGGTCAATCTTTTTCCTAACAAATATCGGACTAACGATATAACGAATAAACGTTTGAATAATCTTAGATCCTAATCTGCTTGTACGATCGCGCGTTAAGAGGAAGCCTGTATAGGAGAGGAGGTTTCGAGGCTGCTAGAGCCGGGGCGGCGCATCGCCTCGCGACTCGGTAGCCGTGAACGAATTCGAAATTCCGCGGCACGCGAGACACTCGTAAATAAAAGCGGTTCCAGAGCGGCGAAAAGAGGAACAGGTTTACGAGGCAGGATGCACTACTGTACCTTGCCTCTTTTCTCCTTTCGGTATCTCCATCGTGGTCCTCCCTAACCGTCCTTCTCCCTCTCGATCTTCTATCGATCCCACTGTCTCGGTGGCAAAAACGCTGCCCACTGTACAAGGAGACGCATTACGGTCGCGTCGTTATAATTCGTCACTGTCGCGTAATGATCCGTGAATGCGCGCGCCCACTCTCCTCTTCTTCTTCTTCTCCTCTCATCCCTTAGCCGGCGTGGAAGGCAAACTCCCTGCACGGCGAGAACCTTAACCGAGCGCCTCCTGGCAGCGTGAAAGGATCGCCAGCTAGTCGGATCAATAGTTCATTACGAGAAACAAAAATATGCGGGCCGACAATACCGCGATCCCTCCTCGAACAATCGACCTAACTATATACTCCGGGTCCGTCCTCTCCCGGGGGGCGAGAACGACCCGTTCGTTGGACGTCGCGAGGCAACAAGGACACGCTAGCTTGATATCGGTAGAAGAAGCGACGTACGAACCGATCCCGCGGATATTTTCAATGACCAGATACGCGCGAACGATGAGAAAGCAGGAGAGTACTCCTCGAAGCGAAGAAGAGATATGTAGAGGCTGGAGGAAGGACGAAGAGACGACACGAAGAAGAGGAAGAAGCTTGGTGTGTTGGTTGTCCAAGCAACGAGGTCTATTCATTGCTTGCATTAGGGCTATTATGGGCTCCCGTGGCATTGAGCCACCACTGTGATTGGGTATTATCTATTCCGTGGTATTGTGCAGAGGTCGAGGCGACCACGAGTAGGCAACTCGTCCGAGAGTCTTGGTACGCGTGCATTGTCACCCTGACTGCTCGGCTACTGTGCACAATGCACGCGTCTGTGTTGCCGCTGCCGTTGGGTCAACCACGATGGTCAGACGCGTTCGAGCATTCCAGGAATCTTCGAGTCGACACACCGAGACGACGCGAAATGTACGTTCCTCGTGGCTCGAAGCAAGGAACTTGACTATCCGTCGTTCTTTTAGACGAGCGTTACTCGACCGTTCGAGTGCATCTGTCGAAGAATGAATGGTGGCCGATGCGATGCACGCTTACTCGGCTTTACTACGACTCCTTTCCGCCGTTAACTTCATGGGAAGTTATGTCCGAGGATACGAAAGGTGAAAACACCGAACATTTTTCATTTTAAATATTCGACGACGCCTTTTACGCGTGTCGTACTTCTTTGACGTTTCAAAATTATTTTCAAGATTGTTTAGGGTTTCATGCATTCGAAGAATAATTTTTAAACGGTCAGTGTAAAATTTAGAAAATAAAAATAATATGAAGTACAGAATTAAATTAGAACTGTGCTCTCTCCATGGTCCGCCCCGTTCGAGGGTTAAGAAACATATTATGTTATATTTTTTACTTGTTTAGGAAAAGGGTTTCCTAATCGAATGAAGCTTTGCAGAAAACGCGATTCAACGAAGTCAGGATCATTGAACGGTCCACGAACCACCGTTAGTTCAAGTATAAACGTTAAGTACCCGATTCTCTCTCCTTCTCGTGGCTAAGTACATTCGCAGAAGCCGTATCGGATATCAGTTAAGGGCGGACACGTTTCCGCCTCGCTTAAACGATCCCCCTGCGCGACAAGTATACCCGTCTAACGTCGTTCCTTTCGAAAAGACCCGTCCCGTTCCGCATCCACGCCTCGTCCCTCGCGGGTATTCCCTTTTCGTCGCGCGACAACGCATTCTCTGATAAGCTGATAACGCGGACGTATGCTAAGCGGGTAACCGGAACCGACGAGATCGACCGTGTACCACCATGACACCACGGAAAAATGAAACCATCGGAATACGAGAAGAACAACGCGGCATTAGATTATCCGGCCAGCGTATTTTATCTCATCTCAAGAATTTAACGTTTCCACACTCGTGGCTTCCCGTTCCACACGGTGGTGGTCGAGTGTCCGAAAAGGGTCGTAGGATCGAGCGGCCCTTAAACCAGGTACACTGTCATTTGTTTCTGAGGGTTGCTCGAGCGTGATGTAGGTCAGCCAGGAAGAAATATGACAATGGACGAACACGAACGCGAGATTCTTTATCGATCGTCGACCCGACCGACTACCGGTGAGACGAGATTGTTTCTGATTATCGATAACCGTCTGTAATTAATCACGAATCACTGAAATGTTCGACGGATCATTTTTTTCCCTCCGATTAATTATATTCCTCGGTGTTAACTGAGTTTGTATTTGCTTGTTTATTTTCAAGTTAGAAGTATCGATGATCGATTCTTATGGTTTCATAAATTTTCTCGTCGATGGTAATATTTTCTATTACATGAATCTTTTACGTGCCTCGTTAGCACGTTTCGTTTCCGGAAAGACAATTAGATACATATAGTCGTTGCTCTCACGCTAAGTCGTTTGTCACCAAAGGAATTCCGTGCTGGGTTCGTAACAGGTCGCAGGTGCACATTCTACCTCCGCGTATGTATACAGTTTCCCAACGGGATTCCGATACATATGGGAACCGCAGTGACGTAAGGGGTACTCGAAAAAGAAAATGCAAAACTGTAATCATACGGGAGATTCCTTTTTAAATACCATTCAGTCACTTATCATCCCACTTGCAACTGTGCTTGAAAAAATTGCAACGTTTGCATTCATTTAATTATCAGCTGCAGTGGGCGCTCTTGTTATATTGCCACAAGAGCGATTTGTCTCTGATATTAATTTGCATTTTCCAAATAAGAGCTTGGAAGCTTGACAAACTTTTCCATCCTACAGTCTCGTACGCGGCAATATAACTAGCGTCTACTGTATAAGAAAATGAACGCTTTGGTAAATGAAGAGTTGGAAAAACATTTCGCAGGGTGAATCGATAGGGGTGCTAGAAAGGAGGCGATTAATCCTTCAAAATTTGCCCGGTGTTGGAGTGGAAGGTCGCTAACGAAGCATCGGACGATCATAAAACCGCGGGGTCGATAAATTTCGATTCGTAATCGTCCGGGCGGCCATCGTATTCCGTATAAATTAAAGAACCGGCGTCTTTCACGGGCGCGGGACGTTGTCGTTTATCGACGACAAGGCTCGCTTTGCATCTATCGTACCGAAGAACGTGGCCGGTTGATCGAGGAATTCCAGGGATTCCCATGTTCGGCTGCAGGTGCACGTTCCGTCTTGTCCACCTCCTCTTTCTATGTGTGCAGAGGCGTGTGCGCGCGCGACCGCGACGATCATTGCGTGCCCGGGAAGCCCTACGGCTTGGCCCTCGAGCTCGTACTTTCGTTCGGTACAAAACGACCAGTCGCAACATATTTCGAAAATGTCGTTACTCAGCCAGCGTAGACGGCCCTAGGAGAACGAGCAAGAAGGCGGCTCTCGCTAAAAGGCACTTCGATGAAATAAACGAGCCTGCTTTATGAGTTATCCGCGCGCTGATTCTCGTACGTCGCGAGAAACATCGGCCGAGAGACGGACTCGGGATTCGACCCGGGCCCATTCCAATCTGTCCACCTAAATTTTCGCTCGTCATTCGAGCTAATTTTCGACAACCATTTGGAACGAGCAACAAGAAAACTCTTCAGCTTTTGCCGTATCGGACATGCCTCTATCTACTGTGACGTTGAGCGATCGAATGTCACTACTACTGCCACAGTAGAAAAGGTCGGACATAGTACGGCGTTCGAATAATTGTGCAGTAGACTCTTGATAACTTTCTGTATTCGAGGGTGTAGAAGAGGAAATTTTTGGGAAATTGACACTTAACAAATCTCGTCTCGAAATTAATTTATAATACTGCTCTAGAAAGATAATATTGCGCTAGCATGCAACAAAATTAATTTGCTGGGGATCTATGATTAGTGAAAGTAGATGTGAAAAAGAACACACCTCTGTGATCAATGTGATCATTCTTTTCGATGCATCCCTTTTCGTCGCTTATTCGCGCGACAGAAAAATGTCGAAGCTAGTGTTGAATTTTACAAGATAGTCCGTAAACGCAGACGATCATCTTTCCCACAATATCGGTTATAATTGTTCGTCCGAAGTATAAAATCGAATAACGGGCCACGCCATAAACATGGGATAATTTACGCGTTTGCTTGTACGGGAACACGATTATAGGAAGCCATACGTGTGTCGTAATTAAAATCGATTTCGATTATTTCTGCGGCGCGCAATTTCCGTTCCTTTCGAACGAATGGACCGGGAACGTTTATTTTATTTTTAACTTCTCGCCAGCAAGCGATTCGATCGTCTCTTTAATCAAGCTTCGCGTCAGAGAGCTAAGCACTTTCAGTAATGTTACAACGCTGACGCGAGGCTCGCTACATTCTTCGAATACTTTTCCTTGACGGCTTCTTTTTTTTCTCTCTTTTTTCTTCTCTGGATGTACTTCCTCGTGGCATTCGACGAACACGGTTCGTTCAACTCGAACGCCGAAATTCGCGGATTAATGGGCCGTTTAAAGAGGAAGATTGAAGCGCGGACAACAATAAGCGCGGAGGAAAGGGCTGATCGGCCCTTTCTCGAAGGTCAATGTATTCATTGCTTCAACAGACCCCGTTTTGCTCGTACTTGGCGCGAGTTTATACGCATCGGTATGTGGCTGAGTTGTGGCTCGAAAAGGAGTGCCAACTGGCCGACACGATACAAGATTCAATGGATATTGACGTCTGATTATCAGAATTTATTTGTATTCTACCCCCAATTCATGTCCACCTTTTCCAGACATATAACCACAACACTTCTTAACCCTTGAATACCGGAGACAGGATCAAACGTAACCCAAATTTACAAAACGTATACAAGAATATTAACCCAAAGTAAAATGTTTGAAAAAATAATTGTTAACAGTGTAAAATTTAGAAATAAAAAAGTTAAATTAAAATTGAGGCTCTCTCCATGGTCCGCCGTTCGAGGGTTAAATCAACGGAAACTCGATGTAACTTAATGCATACGTTTAACGACGATAATCAACGCGTCAAATAATTTATTCGCTTTCAAAGTAATTCTCCATCCTTTCATCGTCGAGGAAAAAGTGTCCGTCTAAAATTTGAGGAAACCATAAAAGCAAAGAACGCAGAGATTTCTGAAATTCAAATAAGCTCGGCAGAAAATAGACGAGCATCGGTCCGATACGAGATAAATAAGCTTTAATCGTGCTTAATAAACGTGGAACAACGGACAATCCTTATAGAAGGTCGGCGCAACGATGTCAGGTGCAAAAGATGTTTCCACGCGTGCACGAGAGGAGCCGGTCGCCGTCCTCCGCTTTTCAATAGCCGCACCTCGGAGGGACATAAAACGCGGTCGACAGTGTTTTGCGATCGTTCGGAATATCGTGAGCCTTGGTCACGCCCTTTCGTGCAAGATGTTTGCAAATCTCCTCGATGTTAACTCTGTTCACGGCGCTATAAACGTCATGCTTAACGCGGGCTGTATTTCTCCCGGTGAATGGATATTCAGAAAAACGCTTGTATTTAAGATCGCGTATTGTTTTTGTTACCCCTGTTCACCGTCCCGCTAGCTGGTCCCTCTTCGTAGACTAATTTGTTCGATTCTTCATGGTTTATGATCCCCATAACATATTCAAATCGCGCCAATATACCGGCCGCGTCGATCGTCAAACACCACGCAGCATCCTTCGCTAATACTTTCCCCTTTCTTTATTATAGAAAAGTATTTTTCGCCCGTTTAGGCTGGAGGTAATATTTATAGGAATTTTATAGGAAGAAGAGGTCGAAGGTGTTATACAAATCACGAATCCCATGAAAAGTATTACAACCTACGTATTCCATGCTTCTTCGTTTTACCCTTCTAACGAGTTTCAACCCTAGGAGCAGAGGCTTTCCGCGCGTTAAAATTCAAAGCTTCGTTTTAAAGTGAAACGAACGGAGGAAGACTTGCCGCGTAATCCACGGGAAATTAGCCAGCAAGTTTTGGCGCGACGCGAGACGAACCGTTCACGGATGCTAAAGGCGCTAAAGGGTGCCGTTCGACATTAAATGTCACTCAAGAGCGTCGTAAAGCAAAACTGCAGCTCTTCCAGTCGACGACCTTCCGTCCTGCACCTTGCCCTCTGCTGTTTCAACGCGTATTATCGCCGTCCCGTGATATCGCGAGAATGAAAGCCGCAGGTAAAAAGGAAAAGAAACATCCGCTAAAAGAAGCTTCCATTAGCGACGCGCAAAAGGGGGTGAAAGGTTCTTCATGAAACACAATGTTATCCAGTTAAATCGCATTCATCACGATCAATGATTGTTCATCTTTAATGGAATTTCTGGATGTTATCGAAGAAAATATGTCTCATTCGGTTCACGGTAGGATCGTCAAGGTTTTCTGTACCTCTTACCAGGAGGTAAAAACTCTTCGTTTCTTCCTTTCATTCAACTTCTTCTGATCCCAAGCCGTTCTGATTGGGGAATGAAAGGGAGCCAACAAAAGCCGTGCTTTTTTTAGACGATTTTCTACAATATTGTTGTTCATAGCCCGTCTGAAAGTGTCGTACAGCAAGTACGTAGAAGTATGTCGGATCCGTTATCCATTGCGTGCCATAAATGAACCGTAAAGCGTTGAAGCCACAAAGCGTTCGCTTTTCTCGGCCGTTACACAAGGCAGGTGTCAGTGACCATGTAAAACAGACATCATCACCGTGGAGGCTTTCGAATTACGAGGATTAAAACACCGTCATCGTTCCCTCTACTTTATCGTATCCATATCTACACGCCGCGTTCCGTCACGCGAGTTACTCCGAGCCAGCTAACAGTAGACCCGTTGTTTCCTTCGCGTGTTCTCCGTCGTTCGTACAACATTGTTGTTGCGCGCCCTTCCAGCGCATGCATTATCGATGATCCACGGATATCGTCCGATGACGGGACAACGGGTGTGTCGGGGAGGAATCGAAAGCAATCGTCAGCACATGACACGGCAAAGAATCGTTGGTCATCCTTCGAAAGAAGTCGTTACGAGTCGACGTTTCAGGGTCCATTACAGAGATACGATGCGAGTAGCACGGACCGTCGCACTGTCGAATATTTCGATTAAAAATCTGGTCAAGATATTTTTGAGAATTTTTCAAAAATTTTCTGTTGTATGATAAATAAATTATGAGTATTGATAAAGACATCAAAAATGTTTCTAATAGTTATGGTAATGTTATGGTACACGATTTTTAAACGACCGCCTCTATAAAAATGTGGCGTTGACACAAAGAAAGAATTGACTATTACAGCAGTAATACAGTAGGGAAATTAAACAATTCTGAAAAATAACAAAATAGAAGAATGCAATCAAGTAAGTATATGTACAAATAGGTTTATTTCTGAATCTTTTATCCTCCTTTGAATTGAAGTGTAAAATTGCATCAAATAATAACATTTTATTGCCTTTTAGAGAATTTGGTTCAATTAAAATCAATAAAATAATTTGGCCAATTTTTCTATGCAAATTCTCCATTGTGCATCATAGATTAAAAACGAATCGAATTATTGTCGAGTTTGCAAAGATTCACCCGGTTCTCAAAATCGTTCGAAATCACTTATCAAGGAGACTTGGATCCTTGATAGACATTTCTTTCGCTAAAGCAAGAGACAGGGACGAATCCACTCGTTTCCCTCGACGGGTTAATCCATTTCACGAGAGCAAAATCGATTTACCTCGAACAGAAAAACAAAGAATCGTCGAAAAATCCGGCGGTTTTTTACCGGGCCAATTGATGCCGCGTGACGGGTGACCTACCTTCACCCTTTTAAAGCTCGAGAGAGCGTCGAAAATAGCGGGCCAGGCGATTATCCACGCGCGAGTGGCACGAAATCGGTCGGTACGAGCGTATCGTACGATCGACGCCCCGTACGAAATATCCATATCATTTGGCATAACGCGAATCTTGAGGGACGTGTGTGGCATGCGAACAGAGCTTTGGTGTTATCAACGGCGCGTATGTGTGCGTGCGTATTCGTGTCGTAAGCGAAGACGCGTTGACGGAAAGAGGAGACAGATACCGAGAGGGGTGAAAGAAAGAGAGGCGGTACGCCCGGAGAAATTTAACCATATGGACCACCGAGCGGGCGTCGCTGAAATTTGCCAAGCTCGAAGGTCCGTGAACGCGAGCACCTCTCTTTTCTCTTCTTTTTCTCTTCCCTCGATTTCGTGCCACCTGGAAGACGAGGAAGGAAAACACGGACGGACCGAAACGAAGCTGCCACGCGAAGCCACGGCGAGAGGAAACGATCGCGCGGTCGTGCATTAAAAATGAAGACATTCAGATGGAGATATGATTCTATATAAATCACCGGTCGAAGTCGCCGCGGTATCCTTCTGCCCCTCTTCTATCTTTCATTCTCTCTCCCTTTTCTGCTACTCTCATCTTCGCGATTCGAGCCACGATTCCTTTCTCCTCCCTCGCATCGCACCGTGCTTCCCTCCTGTATGTTTCTTTCTTCCGAACGAGCCGGCTCGTGACCGGCACTCGCCGCGGTGGCTAAAGCATTCATTTGTTTTATCTCGCCGATTTCAATTAATATTTATCGTTTACTCGAGGATATACCCTCGCCAACTCCGTTCCGCGTCCGCGATCAAACGCGAGCCTCGGTTCGTTATCGTCAGCGACCGCGCGACTAGTCCGGCTGATTCTTCGAAGATGAATCGCGCGAATCGTCAGCATCGATTCGCATCTTCAATTCTTCTGAACGTTTATACAGGATGTTTCAGGTTGGGTAATACAAGGGGGTAGGGGTGATTCTAAAAGTAAAAATAAACCGAAAAAAAAGAAATTTTTTTTTCGACTGACCTTTCGTTTTCGAGAAATTTATCGAATATATGTGTACCATCAAGAAAAGTACCCGAAGTGTACCTCGCTAATTTTCTCCATTTTGTGATATGTTACTAGTACATCAAAAAATGTTAGTTCAATTAAATTTGTTCAATTAAAGGTTGAAAACCACCATCAAGATTTAACCCGAAGAACCGTTTTTTCGTATATATCCCGAGAATGAATTAGAATTTATTTTTACGAGCATTGTTTTTTTCCTGAAGTGTTGCATCCCTTACTTTGTATAAAGTAAAATTTAATGATAAAAATTTATTTCTGTTTATAGAATCACCCTCTGCCCCATCGTACTACCCGACTGGAGACACCCTGTATATATGTATAGACAAGTCCACGGGACGTATCGTCTAATTAGAACTAGTAATAGGGGACCGGCATTGTGCGAGCCATTTTAGATCGCAGACTCAAGATACCCGAGCTGGCCGAACGAAAGAAAATTCCTCTCTCTTATTTCGCGATACCAGCATCGTTTACATCCACTCGGAGCCTGGACGAAGATTCTTATCCATGACGAAGCGAATTTTAATTTTTCGAGCCTCCTTTACATTGGAAGACTAAACGGTGAATAGCAAAAATGGGTTAGCAATTTCGCATGCGAAAAGCTACAGAAGTTAGCCAAAGAATGCCATGCGTCAATTTTACGATGGGGAAATCTGAAAGAATCCTCCAGCAAGCTCGCATACGTAAAACGAGAAGACGCTTGCACCTGTACACGAAGCGGGCTCGCTCGAACATCCCGGAGGATAGTTCGCGGCTAACCTTACAGGTTTCCTCTTCCGCGAACGTTCGAGTTAGCCGTGGAGGCCACGGGAAGCCGCTTTTACACCTGAATGTATATATCTGCCGCGATCGCCAGCCAGCCGTGTATATACCGTTGCGGTACACAGGTAGAGTCATAAAGTAAATCAGCTATGATCGAGCGGCCACGCTTCGAGCGGATCCGAGCCGAGCCAGTTCTCTAAGTCCAATACGAGATACGCGGTACACGTGGACGTGCGTCAACGGGTTATAAGACGCGAGAGGAAGAGAGAGAGAGTGGAATACAAGGAGGATGGAACATCCAGGAGAAGGATACCAGCCACGATTTCTCGATAAACGATAAGATCGAGCAGGAAATCGAGGAACCTCGCGGAACGATGCACGAGAAATTTTTGTTCACCTTGACGTATGTACGTACGCAAATACACCGACGTTCCGGACGTCGTCGCTTTAACACCGACGTCAGAACGCTGTCACGCGTCGCCTCGATAAGCATCGCGGGGCCCTATTTGGACGCATTCAGGGATGTCCTTCGTAAATTAAGCGTACAGCGCGACCTTGACCCGGCACCGAACACGGTTTGCGCGGTGTCCAGTGATCGCGGAACGGTTCAAAGTTCATTCAGAGACAATAGCGTCACTGGTCTTCCTTGAACCCTTTCGTCAAGGACGGCGAACCTTCGCCGTTGGTCCCACGGATTAGCGGAGGATTAATACGTCTATGGGTAGTTTGAAATCTAGCACATGGTAGGAAGATAAAAATATTCTTCGCGTATAAAATAAATTTTCATCAAAAATGTTACTTTATAAAACGGTAAATGCTTCTTCTACAAAATAAAAAATAAATTACATACATTAAAAATCTATTTTTTTTTATAATTATCAATTAATATACAATCGTTCATCCACTGGCTTGCTTACCCTAGCTTGTCGTTCGATCGAGAAGGGTTAATTCGACGGAGGAGGGCCAGTATCGTCGCGAGGTTGTTATCGAAGAGGGAGTAAAGTAATGCGGCGCGGGTTCGGGCGGAGAACGCGGTGCGTTGTCGGGTCATTCGAGGGGCGATTTAATATAAATCGAGAAGACGAATGGTGCACGCGGCCTCCTTGACTCGCGCTCGCGCTCTCTGTGTACCCCTAGGCGTACATGTATTTAAACAGGCGTTTAACATAATTCATCTACTCTCGGTTCTCTCGCGGTCTCTCTTTTCTGCTAGCCGCGGCTCGATCCTCTTTCGCTTTCCTCGTTTCTTCCGCTTGTTCGACCCACCCCCCTGCTTCTCCACGACCTACACATTCTATCTCCTCTTCCTTCCAACCTTTCCTTTGCCGCGAACGAATCAACCTCGCGGAAAGGTTCCCGCAACCGCGACGAAAAGATCTCGATGCATCGGTCCCTGTCATCGTTGTCCTCTTCTTTCTCCTCTCGCAGGCGAATCGAGCGGATGGGACGCGCGCGTCCACCAGCGAGGACCAGGCGCGCTCATATAAATGCAAAGTGGCTTTGGGAATAGACTGGAACGTCGCGAGTAAATTATGAAACGAAAGCTTCTTCGCTTCCGACCTCCGCGGTCCGTTCGCGAGAGTGCTTCGTAACGATCGAAGCCCTGATCGATTGATTTTTCTGCGCCACTCGAAATCGATTAACCAAATCCATATGCAAATGTCCAGTGTTCGGATAGAAACGAATGCCGTTAATGAAGATTAGCTGGTCCGAAGTTAATTAATCGAATACGCTGGATGCAGCGAGAGAACATCGAAGACACGTACTCACGCGAGCGAGTATAATGCTGAATATTCACGAGAAGCTTATTACCAGGACGAGATGGAAGATGGTTTAATTGGTAAGGAACTTCCGAGCCTCGAGCTGCCGAGTGAAATTTGTTAACCGACCAGTTTCAGCCTCGTTTTCCGTGAACGATCGCGCGACTTGATGGGAGCCGTAATCAAAATACGTGCGTGTTCCCTAATTGCTGTGAATTTTAATATCTCACGGAACGTAACGTGCCGCGAGCTTTGATTACGTTAACGTCTTCATGGATTTTAATAACGCGATCTGAATTCATCGCGTTTCGAATTAACGCGAACGCGTGATCAAATCAGATTTCTGCTCATTTCAAATATTATTATTACTCGGAGATTATTCTCCGTGTAATTAAAAGGAACAGGAACATACTACCGGGAAGAACACAAAAAACATACTTATGTGAATAACAATGGTGAAGACTAGTAAAGATTATTAACTCTCGGATGGTGGGCCATGTAGAGAGACCCAATTTTTAATTTTATATTATTTTCATTTCCTAAATGTTCTTCCAACATATAAATCAGACTCCGCTGTTCAAGAATTAACTAAGAAGGAGCGAACAACTTCTTGCCGTTTCTTGGATGTTTTTAACTTGTCATCGTGCAGAGCGGGGCTTTGTTATTACGCGCAGAAGCTCGTAAAGCACGCGCCGCGTGCACGTGAGCAACACGAGGGCGCATAATATCGGGTCCCGCGTAATTACCGCGTCGCGAGGAAGCTTTATGGCGGCAAACTCGGCGAGTATTAATTTTCTTTCGCACCGTGTTGCTTACTCGGAAGGAAAGCGAGAAGGAAAAGGGTCAGGCAGATCGGTGGAAGAAAGGCGAATAAAAACGGAAGAAAAGGAAGATGGCTCGATGCTGTAGACCGATGTACCGCGACGGTGCCGGCAAATGGCGCGTTTCGTTCTCGCTCGCGCGATTTTATCGCCTCGTTCGTATACCTTTTCCCCTCCTTCCACCTTGGCTCGTTCGTCTCACCTTCTACCGCCTTTTCACCTTCCTCCTCGCGAACCATATCTTCGAATCGCGGTATTAATTATCGCGGGAACGACTATTCTTCCGTCAACTTATTCTCCTCTCGCCAGAAAATTATTAGAGTCGCTCTGCTAACGATCGGGAACCTATCTTTCCTTTAGAAGGGTGAGGCTTTTGATATAACAGAAGGGGGTGAAGGAGTTTTTAGATCTCATAGCCGACTGAAATCAGTCCACGCTGCGATCAGATACCAGTACAACCAGCTGCTTCTAAACTGAAGGATCGTTTAGAAACACCTGCTGCTTCATTCCCTTTTGTATCGTCATTTTTAGCCGAAGCTGTTGGCCCAGGGACCAGTGATCAATATTCCGCAGGCTTATTTTTTTCTCTTCCTGATTCTACATCAGGGATGAGTATCAGGGCAATCTATCTAAGTAACGCGATCCACCGTGACCCAAAGAAAGTAGGGTAAAAGACCGAGGTACCGAACAGCCCCCTACTACTCGGATGCAATATTAATTTTCACGATTTGCAAAATCCAGATTGTATAAACTAAAATGTAGCATTCTCTTCATAATATTTGAAATTACAGTATTCTAAATAAATTAAGATTTTAATCATTAGTGTAGGGGAAAGATATAAATTCTGGTTCTTACAATTATCGATTTTCGACCATTTTCGTTACCAAAATGACTAAGTAATAGTATTAAAATTAAATGATAATAAAAAGTGCATATGGCGGCGATTCAATGATATATAAAAAAATTCAAGTGAATCCGGTCACTGGGTTCAATTTTACGAGATTTCCAATTACCGGTGATCCATATATGGGTCATTATTTGTCACGCACTAAATGTCCGGTATATGAGTGTTTACTTTGGTAAGTTCGACTTTACGCCGAATTTTTGATCCCCCAACAGAGGATGAATAATAAAAGCAAGCAAAGTCTCGCGAGGTAGACGCGTGTGTTTTTTCTCTCGGGTCTCCGTACCAAGGGGACGGCGTAAGGAGGTGGGTCCCGAGGTGCAAACTTCGTCATTGTCAGGGAACTGACACTCGGGGGTACCGCAGACGGGGCATCGCGCCATTAATAATCTTAGCCCGAACGAAGAAACAAAGAGGAGGAGCGAGAAACGGGCCGCACGGGGTTGGAGAAAAGGGCAGCGGTCGGTCTGCGTGTACCACGCATCACGCCGGCGTGGCGCGCGTTTCTTCGCCGTGTATACGTGGTAGGTATCCGAGAGTGTATCCGATGCGTCCGATAGGGCGGGACACGAGCATAAACAATTGAGCATCGGCCTCGCCCCTTCCCGATAAAATGTAATAAAACGAGAGGTCTCGCGCTCTCCCTCTTTCTCTCTCTCTGTCTCTCGTTGCTCTTTTCCAACCCTTCTGTCTTCTCGATCACGAGAAGTTTCTCGCTCATCTCGGCCCTGGGGCCAAGAATATCGAAATGAAGCAGCGTCAGCGCGATATTTCAACGAGCCACGGGGGTCGTCGGCGCTAGATACGCCAAGTCCCGACCTCCTACGACTCTGCTCCAAGGTCTCTTTCGCCGCACAGAGATACGAACAGCCGAGTACGATTTTTTTTTGGTAACGAGGTAAACGCTGCAATTATGGCCGGATGCACGCGCAACGAGCCTGCGTTCGATCGAAGCCGACGCGATGGCTCGCTCCTAGCCCAGGGAGTCGAGCCGAGATATGGAGCCAGCTACGACGCTCGCGTCATTCTTTGGAGAACGTTTTTTAGTGTCTCCGAGATTAGCGCAGGTGAATTAAAGGTCTCTTGCAACCACGTATATCTGATTGACCGTTGTATTCGTTTAGTTGCATAAAACTTTGATATTGATGAGAAACGTGGTCGTTAGATAGCATCGTTTACTCGACACCCTTTGTATCAGTAGAAAAAAAAAAAAAAAAAATACGATTCAAGAAAATTCTGAATGACGATCGCGATCGCGTTTACATAAGCCACGAGGTTCGCGTTCGATCCCTCTCATTTAGGAGATGTCGAGGGCGGCTTTCTCCATTCGGCCGGGAAGACTGGAACCGTGGCGCGGGTCCGATTAATTTGAACCCGAAACCAGAGGCTGACCTAAAGCAGAGGTAGGATTTTAATTGGAATAAGTTTCGTGGAGCGTGCAAAAAAGCCTGGTCGAAGAGGTTCTGGTCGACGTTCCATGGCCCGCTTCGGGCAACTCGTCCGCGTTGATTCCGTACGAGAGCGGTCCCCGCGTCGTTTCTTGCTCTGGCGATTAAAGCGAATCGCGTCGCTGTCGCTTCCTAATTTATTAGGCCGCGTTACCGAAGAGAATCGGCAACGAAGCGGCGTTGAATTAAATTCGCAGCCACGGTCCGGCTTCGAAATTAGATTCGGCCGAGATAAACGTTAGGAGTCCGGGGGAGATGGACCCGAAACGCGATTCGGGGTTCGTGTGTACACTCGGCCGGCTAAATTGAGACATTCGCAATGGCCGGGCGTCGAAAGGAGATCGTATCGATGATTAATGTCGTTCGCGTTCTGTTACGTAGCGTTCAGAATGTTGCGTCCGGTAGAAAAGCGGCCAATTACACCGCATAACGCTTAATGACCTCGATAAGTGGTGCCATGAAACGATACGTATTGTGACGCCAGATTATACATGCGGCCACGGTTGGTCCGCTCGTCGCGTAATAACTGCAATTTCATCGGGTCTTAATCTTCGTTGGATCGGTTCCGAAGCAGGCCATCGAAAAATCTGTACTACTCTAGCTCCAGGCGTTCGTCGTTGACTCTAGCGCGAGTGGAAGAGAGACAAAAGGATAGAACACATCCGAGTCGCCCGATTCTCACCGAAGGGAAGAGACTTTTCTCTTCGCTTGAATTAATACCGACGTCGGTGGAAAGCATGCCAGAAGAAGAAAAATAAATAAAAAAAGAAAAAGAAACAACAAGAGGAGCAAGGTACAGGCGGGGGAAGAAACGGTGATCGTTCTTCTCCCGGCAACCTGGACAATAGCAGCGCCGCCAAATGTAGCGGACAAACAAATAGCCAATTAAAATTCCGGTTGCACGGCGAACATACTTGTATCAGCTGCAGTACTACCAACCATTGTGCACCGGTGGCATGCGCTCGCGACCGAGCGAGCCGGTGTCTGGATCGGTTGACTGGACCAAGTACCAGAAGATCGGTTGCTTACCAGCAACCTTCAAGGACTATCCGACTACCCGTTTGCACCGTTCCTCAAGATGAATTCTGTCCCTCGGATGAACATTCTTATCTACCGATCGAGTCTTTATCACGAGGACAATCCGATTTTTTGAAATTATTACTTTTTCAATGTTTATGTTTATTAAATAAATCGCCTTTCCGAAAAAGTACGGCAGTCTAATTTACTCCCGAATACTAGTTTTCCCTCGATTAATCATAAATTTCGTTGGGTTGCTTTTCTTTTCATTTCATTTTCGCCGAATCGTGTAGTCGATAAACGGATCGAATCGCAGGGCAACTGGAAATTACCTATGGACATTGGCTCGTTTCGTTAATTGGTAGACGGATTCTGGTAGTAAATCAAGGCGAGCGTTCGTGCACAACCGGTGCGATAACCGATAAGGGGCTGGCCTTTGCGCGATCGTTATTGTTGCTTGACCCGAACGCTCGATAGTATCGCAAGGATCATTAATTAAAACGAAAAATTAATTATCTAGGAGCAGGTCATTTCGTTTCCACTTGCCGCGCTCCGCTATAAATGTCGGACTTTAAATTACATACTTCCACGCCTCCATCGTTCTTGAGAAATCGTTTAATCAATAGATACCGATTTTCAACCGGTGTGTTATGAATGATGATAACCACGCTTCTATCGTTCCGAAGACCGATCGTGGCTGGTGAATTATCGTATCCACGAACCGTTTCACGAATTTTACATCTTTTAAGATTTTCACGCAACACAATGGTTGGCTCGGATGTGAGAAATCAAAAAAATCATTGAACGTCGATCGATCCATGGTCACGCGGCGAGAAGGAACGATTACTAAATTACAACGCGCCCTTAGATACGATCGCGGGCCCATAATTGCAGGACTATTCATACATTATTGGCTCGTATATTATTTGACGCGATTCAATAACTCTGAACCGGGACGGTCGATGTTATCTCTCCGTCGTTAAGCCGCATTCGCAATATCGATCGTCGCTGATGAATGGCCGCGTTTAAGCCAGTCATTTTTCCCCGCCGATTATTAACGTTAAAATTGAATGTGTCCGACGTAACGGCGCGGGGTACTCGCGCGAAGACCACGTACGAAAACAAAGCGAGCAGCATCGTTTCTTACCGATCGAGATCGATCTTCGGATGTGTGTTCAGGTCCGACGCGACGTGGCGACGATCGAACTACTGGGAACGCCTCGCCGCGGCCAAGCAAACACAGAGGGCTATAATTTATCAAAGGTAGCCAAGCTGAATGAGAAACTTTCCCCGTGGCTTTAGGTTTCATCCGTGAAACTTGTAAACTACTCGTTTACGCGACGAACGAAACGAATTCGAACTGTCCTCGAGACGCGAGCGTGTAGGAGGAAAGCTTTCCGAAACGAATGGTTAGGCTTAACTGTCTTCGTAAATCGTCACCGTTTACCAACGGTTTCGAGTACACAAAGTAGCGGTAAAAGATGCATCTAACGTACGAGCCGGTGATAAATACATCGTGATTACGATGGCTGGTTTATTCGTGAAGAAAATAATTTTAGCGTAGGCTAGACAGTTTTATAGAGGTTGAGATTATTGGGAAGTTTTCAACCGTTCGGATCTTCTGGTACTTCTCTAATTGCAAAGATGTATGCGATGGTTAGATTATTGCTCGCAATTAAGCTTCCATAAAGTTTCCTTTCTACTGGAATTTTAATAAAGTACTCTACGTTTAAGTGTGTACTAAATAGCGGTATCGCGGTAGAGAATCTTACGGAATTCGTGAAATAAGCTCGAATTCTTAGCATCGTAGCGATGCATCGAACGACGGACCATGGACCATTCAATTTCGCGTTTGTTCCTTTCAAAATTACTCTCCTAATTCACAAATTATGAATATCCTTCCATATATTTTGTAATTTTGGGTCATAATTGACCCAGGCTTCGCTGCTCAAGGGTTAAACGCGTAAACTGTAACAAACCAGATCATGAAACTCCCAAAACTCTAACCCTTAAACTAAGCTTTCGATGAATGAAACTGATCGTTCGAAAATGTCCCGTACCTAAGGCACCTATCGAGCAACGTTGCAACACGGCTGTATATCAAAGCGTGGCTCTCGTAGCAGGAGGAAGGCAACGATGCCGTTATCGTCGCACGAAAATAATGTATTTTACACGCATTGGCCGGCGTGGCGCGTGGGTACGAGCAGAAATATATGAAGAATCCTGTGCGATGTACCTGCGCTCCCGCAGAGGCGACTACCTGCGACTAATTTACAACGATGCGCGCGGATAACTTCCGTCGTTATTCTCCCGCGCGATCCTCTTCCTGTTGCTTCGTTTCTCGTAACGGGCCAGCAGCGATTAGCCCTGAAATACCTGCGTTCGTCGTTTGTTGCGTAGGTCGATCCGGATCTGCATGAGAAAAATCCAACCACGACCTTCTACCTGGCCTGGTCTTCTTCTCGGTTTAAAGAACAGCGACCACCTTGCTGGGCGAGCAATACGATAAAATACGAAAGAAGTAGCTGCTAGGTGGAAACCGCGAAACGTCTCTACTTGCACCCAATTAGCGGTCTAACAGGTATGAACGACGCTTAAATTCGCCAAATGAATCGGGCTAATGAAATTGAGAAGTTAACGCCCGCGACGCGATGTTCCAGGTGCCGAGGAATGGAGGAGGAGGAGGTGCAAACCGCCCCGAAGAACGACGCCAACGAACCCGCCGATAGAGACTCTTGCGACGACGTAAATTTTCTCTCCCTACTGGAGAACTCGAAACGTGAATTAACAGACGATATTTAATAATTGCAGGAGGATGCTCCGTTCCCGACCACCACGAAGAACGCGTTGATAACTACTCAACCAGGACCTTGCGATGCCTATCCTCATCGCGTCAAAGTGTCGATCGTTGGCGTAGGAAAAATTGGGATAGCTTGCGCCATCGCGATCCTGATGAAAGTTAGTATCCGCGCTGATCACGATGCTCGATCGAACGCCTGATTCCAAACTATCTTCAGAGATTGGCGAGCGAGGTGTGGCTGATCGACTCCGACGCGAACAAGGCTTCCGCCGAGGCCGAGGACATTCAGCACGTCGGCGTTTTTTTGGGAAGTCCTCTGGTAACCGGCACGTCAGGTACTCGAATCATCCGTATCTCAATTGAAACCGATTTTCGACGTAACTTTCACCGAAACCTGCATCTCGGTCATTCGTTCCGAGTATCACGCTCGTTGAAATCTCTGCGTGCGTTCCACATGCAACGACGCGAAGGAAGGTAAAAGAGTGAATCACACCTCGAGCGTTTCTTTTGACACGGTCTACTTGCTTTGAATAGAACTAAAAGAGCCCATCATCGAATCAGTGTCGATCCGAGCCACGACGAAGCTCGAATTCCAGAAATTTCACAGAAAACTAACATCAATGGCGATCGTTCGAGCCGATCGGGACACGTTTTTTGAAAGATTAACCCTGGTCATTTTGGATTGTCGAACGAGGGAACTTCTGTCAACGGGCAACGGGTCAGAAAGAACGGTCATATGGCCCGAAAGGGAGGGAATGAATTTTTGGGTTAGCAGCGAGTTCCGAGATCCGGATCCTTCTGGTCCTGTCCTTTAATCTCGGTCCTCATCTACATCGCCGCGTGCTTACACGCGGCCGTCCAGAGCAAGCGTTTCCCCGAGCTTTTCACGAGCAGGCTCGTAAATTTCATGCCACTCTTATTTATCTCGGTCGTGATCGACTCCACGATACATTTTTTTTCCGTTTCTCTCCGCTTTCTCTCTCGTTCTGTCCTTCTATCCTTCTGTGCACGACCGTCGGACCCGTGAACGTGCTCGGTTGTAAAAAAATATACCACCTCGCACGGGGAATTCGGGAACAAAAGACTTGGCTGGATGATGCCTTTCGCGGTCATCCTCGGGTGAAAACACTGCCTCGAAGCTCGCGGTTCCTTGTTTCACTAAGCCACGATTTACAATTATTTGCGGTTGTGATAATTAACCAGTTAACTGCGGAAAATTGCTAATGATTTTTCCGAAGCAAATAAACTAACACGTAACTTTAATCGTGACTTGTAATTACCAGAAGGAGTATTCTTTCTTTCTTTTAATAAAATTTTCACTTTATTATTGTTATTTTTTAAGCAAATGTGATCGAACTCAAAAATTACTAACCAAAGTTTGAAATACAATAAAAGTTGATTTGATAATTATAAAATTTCATTGAATTTTAATCGATCTCCTTTAGATCTCCTTCTGACTGACGCAACTATCGAAAAAATCGTACGAGAAGGGGTTAAAAATCTATCTATTGTAATTAGAACGTACAAGGAAATAGGTCAATTGGCATTTACATCAATTTCGTTAGACGAAGCATTTCGCGCTCGTACGACACTACGTTTCTTCTCTTTAATCTGTTCCCATCCGAGGTAGCAATTACCGGAACAAGTAGAACAGACTCGAGTTTTTACCGGCTAATTTATCTCGGAACAGCATCTTTCGCAGCGCGAGTGTATCTCGTTCACGGTTCCATTGCACGTTTACACAAAGCCTTACATAAAGGTGTTGACTAAAATCTGTACACCCTCCCTCCCGCCCCGTGAGCCCCTGAAACCAGATTATACCGTGTATTCTTCGCGTGCTTATCGGCACATCTAACGGAAAAAGAGAATCCCTTGTGCCGGGACAAGAGGAGAAAAGGAGTACTCGATCCCTTCCAGTGTTTTGTATTCCACCAGCTTCCGATGACTTTATTGCCAAACGAGAGACGCTTCGACGAAAGGTGTTTCCAGAAAGGGATACGACCGACTCTTAACAATCTTTCTTAAGCATCCCCGTCTTATTTGGTACGTGTTTCGCATCGGCATTCGATGAATGCTCGTCGAACAAATTTACGAGTGTTCTTTCGTCAAACAACCACAGACTTTAATTAAATTCCACGCGGTTACGTGCTCGACTTGCTTGCTTACCGTTTCACAAACATTTACGATACTTAATGTTGATAGATTTCATAATGGTGAAAGAATCGGCGGTGGTGATAATAACGACGGGCGAAACGGAACCGGGCGAGGAGCCGAACGTGAAACGTAATTTGAAGGCGTTCAAGTCGTTCATACCTGGCGTGGCAAAGTTCGCTTGTAAATCTGTCCTTTTGATCGCCACCCAACCGACCGACGTGATGTCCTACATCGCCTGGAAACTGTCTGGATTTCCGTCTAATCGCGTCGTAGGCACCGGTACCATGATCGATTGCGCCAGGTTTCAAGATCTCGTTAGCAGGCGACTGAACGTGGCACGGAGCTCTGTCAGCTGTATGACGGTTGGCGCCCACGGAAATATGGCTGGTATCTAATTACGCAATAATTCCCGTTAATGATTGACATTTCATCGAGTTTCATACGCAGTTCCCATATGGTCGAGTATTCACGTGGGAGGTATGAAGCTCCGCGATATAAACCAAAGAATGGGGGAGCCAGACGACCCTGAAAAGTGGTACGAAATAGCTGAGAACGTGAAGAACATGTCAGTGAACGTTATATCGGGAATGAATAATGAAGAAAATTAATTTGTGATTAATTCGTTTGTATATTTCAGGGGGAAAGAGCTCGAGCAAAAGAAAGGATCTTGCTGTTGGGGTGTCGCTCTCTCCACGGTTGAAATCGTTGATGCCATTGTAAGGAACACGAAAGTCGTACTTCCGGCTTCGACGCACATCCTCGTAAGCCTTTTTTTATTGCAAAAATAATATCTTAACTTTTGAACAGCTGGGTTCGGCTCAATCGTAACAATGTAAAATTTAGAAAATGAAAATAACATGAAATACAAAATTACATTAAAATTGGGGTTCTCTTCATGGTCCGCCGTCCGAGGGTTAAGGAAAAGTAAGGAAATTTGGGAATTTTTTTCCCAGAAACTGTAAAACCTTCTTCAAAAAAGGTTTTGCTGTTTAATATATTATATTTTAAAGAACGTAATATAAAAAATACGATGCATTCTTTAAAATATAATATATCAGTTTCTGAAAAAAACAAAAATTCTCAAATTTCTCTGTTTTTTCCGGTCTTCTGACTAGACATGATCTCTTAATAAGAAACACTTTGAAACGGCGTTTGCAGAGTTGCGCCCACGGAACAGACAAGGACGTGTACATGTCGGTGCCCTGCGTGCTCGGCCGAGAGGGTGTGTACTGCACCGTGCGACAGAAGCTAACCGAGCAAGAGAAGTCTGCGGTGCAGACGTGCGCCGACAAGATTCGTAGCGCGTTGCGGGAATGCGGCATCCTGCAGGAGTCCGCGGAAGACGTCGACGAGTGAAAGAGAGAAAGGGACGTGGGAGCGAGAGGTGTGCTACCGGAAATTACAGCCAGAGACAGAAGGAGAGGAAGCAACGTTTTAGAAGGCGTCTTCATCAATAACGAGCTCACGCACCTGGCGACCGGTTTTCCATGCGGGTACTCGCGATCCGCGTAATAAATGACAGCGGCAGCAATTCCCTTCCTAGAAAACTATCGCGTCCTTCGAGATCACAAATCATCGGTTGTGTACTTTGTGCAGCATTAACACGTTCACTGTCACGTCGTCTATGTATCTGAGTGATGTATAAATTTATTCACAACTACTTAGGCATCTACTTCTTATCCACTCAATTAGAAGCAATCTTATCAAGTAATTAAGCGTATGCACGTGTAACGAGTGTCATGTTCGAGGGAAAGTTTTAGCTTAAAATCGAAACGAATATTTTTAAAGAAAAGAGACGTTATTCAAGAATTATTCATCTGGTAGATATAGGAAGGAAATACGGAAGAGAATGTTCGATTAGCAATTTAATATTCGTAAACAACCCTGGATTGGTGTCGTTGGCCAGCGGCTCTCGTATGTTCGAGGTAATAGAACGCTTCTCATGTAACCGACAAAGCGGAAATTGAAATTCGTGTAATACAACGTACTCCAGCTGTGACGATTCGACAGCTGTTCATCGACCCTGTAGACCAATCATATTTTTATTTCTTAACCCTTCAACAGCGGATTCTGCGTCAATCTGCAAGAATATTAATTTGATATTTTAATTAATTTAATTTCATATATTGGAGCGGGGGAAAATGTAAAAAATGAAAATATGAAATTCAATTATAATTGGGTCTCTCTCCATGCTCCGCCGTCCGAGGGTTAATATTCCCACGCGCTAACTATCGATTCATGTATAGATAACTTCAAATTTGACAAATTAATCAACGTTTGACAGTTGTTTTCATCATTCGACGTCGTAGCAGCGAAATTTCCAGTGTACCCGAAGAAGTTCTAAATATTTTTACGTTTCATCGGGATAAGACATCGGAGTAGCGGGTATCGGGTTCATCGAGGATGGCTGTACCGAAAAAGAAGTTACCCGGCACCAGCCCGAACACCGCGACGTTTTTGCTCACCAAACAACCGGAAGATTACGTGGACGATCATCGGGTGAAAATCGTCATCGTAGGCAGTGGTTACACGGGTGTTGCCGTTGGAATCGCGATACTCTTCAAGGTTAGCCGAATATCTAACACCTTTGCCGTTTAACTCTTTCGTTTCTAACTGAGAAACCTTATGAACACTGTTGATTTTTACTTCGCACGACTGCGAAGGATATATTCTATGGTGGACAAACGGAATTCGAGGAATGCCCTGGCCACGTTGTGTACGCTAGCGAGGAAGCAGGGTTGAATATAGGCTCGTTAGCGTAGTAACCGGATCAAAAAGGCTATTATGCAAATGATTCACGAAAGACCAGAAGAGGGAATTCGGCTACGGGAGGGAGTCAAGAGATCGGAACGTAAAAGAAGGAAGAAATACGGCAAGGAGGGAGGGAGCGGAGGAGCGCACGGTGCTTCCTCTCGCTCGTTATCGGATCGTAACGCGAGCATTTACACGTCGGACGCCCCCGCAAGATCGCCGTAGAGCTGATTTATGTTAGTCACCAGAGGAGGAAAGTTGAAATCCATACCCGTCTACGAGGACACCCAACCCTTATCGCGTTCGCTCATCCAAGAACCTGGTTTTCTCGTGCGTGCACCTGAGAGAAGCATAACCTTCGCTCGGTAATTCGAGCGAAATTGGGAATCCCTTCTTTTGTTCGCCAATTCCTGTGCTTTTCACGAACGACTGTCATTACACCAACAGTTTCGGTGTTCCTCGAAACGTAACGCATCGCGTTCTCGTACACTTAACGAAACACAGTCCGGTTAATCGAATGAGTCAGCCGACTTAAACGAACACAATCTCAAATAATTAGCTCGTGCGTGTGCAACGAGGCTTGTGAAAACGAGCCGAACCGTCCGAAGGAAGAACGAGACCGGGTTGCCGGTGCACTTGGTACACATTCCAGCAGGAGGTAATGATCGTGGGCGACTAATGCCAGGTTTCGGTTTCCACGGATCGCGAGGAGGGCGAAGGAAGGCTGTAGACCAGCACAGGGGGCGTACCTGGCTGTCATTAGACTCGTTATGTTGGAAAACGTCGTTGAAACACGCATATGTATGTTTCCAACGACAATGATTATCCTTACACTAATTACTATGTTATCTCGTCGTCAAGACACATAATAACACGAGGAACGTCGCCTGTCATCGCCGTTGAAGGTGTCACTCGTGGGACCATTTTGCAACAGACGCGTCGCTAATTGGAGGGAATTTTTAAATAACGCGACATTCTTATATTGAATGGCTTTCGAAAAATATATTACAAGGTGATGAGAATATGTTTAGCGTAGAAAAGTTTTAGTGATAACGAGGATCGAATAAAACCGCAACGAAAGGTTAAGAAGGCAAAGGAAAAGGAGGTGAGAAAGAATAAAAAGAAGAGTGAACCGTACGGTTGCTCCGCTCGTCTCAGCTTGGCAGATCGCATCAACGAGATGATCGCAACGAGGTACCAGGGTTCCGGTACCATCTCCACCGGCTCCAGTGTCCACCTTGCAAGCTTACTACGCCCAGCTTCCTCTCCTCGGTAGTACTTGCATAAGACGTTCATCTTCTTCTTCGTCTCGTCGTATCCTCGGCTGGTTGTAACATGTCATGTCCGTCGGGCCGCATTAAATCGTACAAACCATCATACAGGTCGCTGACGCTCATCTTTTCTGCTTCCTCTCCCGAAATCTTCTCTTTCGACGAAGAATAAAAATACAAGATACATATTCCTTGTATCCAGGGTTAAAACGACGATATTGGTGGATGCTAATTAGAAAACAAGGAGACACGATACACCGGAAGAATAATAAAACGTGTGACGGATCGAGTGTCACACCTTCGGTGTCCTGCGGTTCTTCCAAGCGGAATCGACCAGGTTAACCAAGAGTGAAACGTTCGCTAGGTAACTAGAACCGCATGAGAGAATGCGAGATGCAACGGTGAAAAAGGCGGTGGGTTTTGCTATTTGCCTTTTGTAATTAACGACACACTTCGCTTCACCTGAATCGCTCGGAACGTTCCACGGATATTTGTTTTCTCTGCGGCGGGGTTGTTGGTCACGCGTCATTAAAAAATCTCGTTACAAAACACACACGGGCCAGGGCGGTTTGTAAGTTAATTACCGCGCAATGTCGTCGCACGATACGCGTTAGTATTATGAGGGCTGACAGGAGGAACGGGGAGGGGAAAAAAAGAAATAAGATGAGGGTACGCCACACGATGAGTCCACGCGGGGAAACTTCATCAGCTGCGATATTATGCATGCTACGGAAGTCATGCTTGATGAAGTATGGTGATTAAGCGGTGTACAATAACAGATTGGAAGCACAAGGGCGTAACGTAATATATTTAAGAAGCCGTTTCTGTTTGGTAGCCGCGGGTTTGTCTTAACGTGTGAAAGTAACATCTGTCAGAGAAAAATGTGTCCATCTGCTCGAGCGTGAACGAAAGCGAGGAAGCGAGAATATTTTACCACGAAAAACAGCCTCGTCCGACAACGATGCCCTATTATTCACGGCACGAATTAGACCGTGATTAAGAGAAATCTAGCGGAGTTGAAAACGCGATAAGATTGATGCCCAGCTGTCGTTGGGAAAGAATTTTCACTCGAAATTATGGATGTTAAATGAAAGAGGAACATCAATTATTAGAATAGAAAGAGATCTCGAGGAACACGCAATAACGTAGTTTTAACCCTTGAACGGCGGACCATAGAGAAAGCTTCAATTTTAATTTAACTCTGTATTTCTAAATTTCATACTGCTCCTTTGAAAATTATTTTTGTGAACATGTAACTTTAGATTAATATCCTTGTATATATTCTGCAACTTTGGGTCACGATTCAGGCTTCGCTATTCAATGGTTAAGAAAAAAGACTCTTGCTGTTCGATCAATTATTGCGATATATCCTTTCGACGTTGAAAATCTTTGGCATCGCTTTCTTTCGATGAACAATGAGCGCATTGAAGACATTGATGCAACACCAAGAGAAAGTTACGATGCTGAATGCTGTTATGAAGAACTTTCAAAAATGAACACGTTGAAATACCGTGATGATTACCAATGTTCGGTGATATGTTAAGAACAGAAAATTCTGAGTATCACTGATTGCCTTGATAGCGTTTTATGTCCTAACTTATCAGTTGCAATTTACAAAAGACTTGAAATTCAAATTTTTCGTCGATTCTCGTTACACCGGGTTGGTAAATTAAACGAAAAGAGAGAGCCTCGATCGAGAAGCATAAAATGGGCCGCTCTCGAACCGCTTCGTCCCACTCGAACGTAGGCGATCAATCCCTAACGATCCTTCGCATTAAGGGATCGCTCGAATGGTGCGATCGATCGCGCGGGTGCTCTTAATGCGATTCCATGGGCTCCTGATTGCATAACTATACCAAGCGCGTAATAACTCTGTGGCTAGCGACCGGTTCCTGTTAATTACTCTTCATAATCTTCTGTTGCTCGTGCTTTTTGCAGCGGTTGGCCTCTGAGCTGGTGTTCATAGACGCGAACGAGGATCTGGCCAAGGCGGAGGCGGAAGACATCGGTCATGTGGCAGCGTTCCTAGGAGATCCGAAGATCATCGGCACCAAAGGTGAAAATAAATTTCAACCTTCGATTTGTTTGCAACATTCACCTAGATCACGATCGTTTTGCAGATTATTCGTTAGCTAGGGAAGCGGCTGTTTGCGTGATTACCGTCGGCGACAAGTCGACGAACGAGGAAGCCTCGTTAGAACAGAATTTGAATGTCTTCAAAGAGGTTATACCTAACGTCTGCAAGTATGCACCGAACAGTGTACTCTTGATCGTCACGTCACCAGGTATACTTCTTTCTACTTTTAAAACTTTGCAAATGATACCCAATTCTGGTTATATAAATCATACCCAATCACGTTTTCAGTGGATATACTATCGTATGCAGCGTTTAAACTGTCCGGTTTCCCACCGCAACGCGTGGTAGGTCTCGGAACATTTTTAGACAGCTGCAGGTTTCAGTATTTCATCGCGCAGAAGCTTGGACTTTCGGCGAGCTCGGTGCAAGCGTCTGTAATCGGTGAAAACGGATCCAGCTCGGGTAATGAACGAGGAACAAGAGGGATTCCTCTTGTCACGTGTCCGAAATGTACACGTTTAAAAATAGATCGAACGTTGGTCGAACAGTGCCGATCTGGTCCACCGTAACCGTGAGGGGCATCAAATTGAAAGACATCAACAAAGATATCGGTACCAAGACGGATCCCGAATCTTGGGGTGATCTCCACTCGAAAGTAATCGACAGCGACAGCGATCTTATCGCGAGAAAGGGTTATCGATGCTGGGGCATTGGCATCTGTGCTGCCGAAGTTGTGGACGCGATCGTACGGAACACCTGCATCTGCATCACTGTCTCTACCTATGTGAAGGTGTCCTAAACGAAGCGATTTGACACTTCGACAATCGCAAGTTCATTAATTCATTTTCGTTCATTTATCAGGGCTGCCGACACGGTTTGGAAAAGGACGTATACATGTCTCTGCCGTGTGTAGTCGGTAGAGAGGGCATTCAAACGCTTTTGCGTCATCAGTACACGCCGGAAGAACAAGATCTAATGGAAGCCTCCTGTCGAACCATCTACGAGACGCAAAAGTCGATTCTTCAAATGTTGGAATAAACCATGACAAGATCTCGATAAGCGTTTCTCACAAATTTTCTCAATGTTCGTTGAAAGATTCGTGAATCGCGAGACCCGGCGGCTCTTGCGGAGATCGTGCTTCATCGCAGAGGTGCGCGATGCAAATAAAAAGTGACTCGAGGATGATATCGCGAATCGTTTTATGTGCTTGTTTGCATCAGTTAAGAGGAATTCCACGGAAAGCCATGGCGCGGATAACGTTTCCGTCGGCGGGAGGGAACGGTTCCTGTACCGAGGGCACGATTGATCCTTTGCGCTCGTACATCTTCTCGATCGTCGTGGATTAACCTTATTTTCTATTAATGAACGGATAATCGTGTAGTTTGTTTACAAGTACTGTATCATTATTACATTGAATAGAGAAAGTGTAAAGGAATCCGCATGCCCCATCGTGCCGGGAATTTCGGCCAATTTGTCGAGATTAATGTAGACCAACGACGATTAATATCCGATGTACGAGAGCGGTTAACCGTTCGGACAACCGCCAGCCGGGATGATAAAACGATCGCAGTTACAAACATAAAGAGGACCAGTTTCGGTGCCACGATGGTCAACGATACGGCGATATGTTATAAAATTCACTCAGTCTCTTTGTCTCTGTCAGCCTCGATATTAGTCAACACGTTCTCACCTGAATACTACCGTCGAACGGTACGCTATTCTTTATCAACGCTTTAATAGCGGCACGTTTGAAAAGAAAGCACGGAGAATGGTATTTGTCCGCAGCGTTCTAAGCTGTGAGATTGAAAATTAAGAATGAAAAATTTCATTGAAAGTGGAGGGCGCGGCGGAAAGGATGTTGAAAAAAGAAAGAGGCGAGGTGGCAAGTTGGTATTTGCTTATTTTAATGGCTCCGCCTCGTCCCGTTTATTCTCTTTCACGATTTCGTATTCGAAACGAAAATCCAGGACCGTAGCAGGAGGGGCCGTCCCTGTCCTCGTGGTTGTCGCGACCTAGCAGCGAATTCCTCGTGGTACTCGCGACAGGAGCACGACGAAGCAACGGTGATTCATTATCCATGCTAACGAATGTGCGTTACGAGAGAGAAAAAAGAAGGTACGAGCAAGAACGAGAGGTCTTTCCTACGGCTGGAAGCCACACCAATAACGACGGGGGAGCACGACAACGTCTTCATCTGCGGGGCAGCGGCTTCTTCTCCGGCGAAGCCATTTTTCTGTATTATCTCGATGACGCGTCCCGGCTACATAATTTATACCGCGCCAACCGATTATGGATCTAATGACATAATTCCATCCGTCGACATTCAGCCTCCTCTCGTAAACCCTCCTCCCGTCCCCATTTGACTTTCAAAAGTGCATCCGAAATTAAAACGTCACTCATCGCTGCTTCTTGCATTCGTTTTCTTTTTTCTCTTCCTTCTTTTCGCCGAGTCTCGTCGTCTCGTTCATCGATAACGACAAAAAGCATCTACGGCTAAGTTGATATTACCACCGTGGTGGCTTGCTTTCGTCCTCATCGTCGAGCATCGAGGAGGATATATTCAACGAACGTCGCGCCAGGTAAATTCATATTCTGATACGAGGAAAGGAATAAAAAGAGGGCGGAGAGATGTCGAGGACATCGTTCACCTGCGAGACACCGCGGTAGGTATTACTAATTATCTTGCTTTTTATTCCGCCCCGACATAATACATGGTCGGTTCGAGCACTCTTCGAGAGGAGGAGGTGCGATACGCGTAGGAGTAAGATAAAAATATTCATCAAAGTATTAGATAATATGAAATTCCGAACGTTTCTAATTTTGTAAAGAATAAAGAATCTTATGTATAAAAATCGTTTCTTGGTTATTAATGACTGCCCCGAATCGACGAAACCCTCTTCTAAGGTGTAATATCCCATGTGTTCGAATCATTTATGCAACAAACCACGACACGAGTGCAACACAAGATCCCGAAGCACTTCGGATACCGTCGTAAACTTGCCGCGATACAGCAGGGGGGCTCGGGTCAGCTCCTGATTGAGTTACGATTTAATTAGTCCGCGCGGCCAATCAGTAATTAAGATATCCGCTAATCAACGGATCCACTTCTCCAACCCTTCGATCCTCTCTCCACTTGTATTAGCGGACCTGCTTCCCTTCCGTCCTAAGGATTCTCTTTCTTCGTTCTTTCCTTGCTTTCTATTTTACCCTTCCTGGTTCCAGGTACAGTGCTAGTGAATCAATCGACCACGATTGGGCAGCCCCCAGGATTCTAATGATTAATCCTCGAAAAAGAAGGAAACGGCCCCGGGGAAGAGAAAAAGTCGATAGCCGGAGACTCGTTATGCATACTGGTTCTCGAACACGATTCATTTCTTCATCTTGCTGTTTTTCTTAGATTATACAGAAGTCTCTTGTTATATTGCCGCGTGAGCGATTTGACTTCCCTATGAATTTTCAAGCATACTAGTGCATAGCCCCACCGGCGGCAATATAACGAGAGTCTACTCTATCGAATTTTGACAATATTAAAAATTGTAATATTATCGAAAATATTACGATTTTTAACTTTCTGGTCGAATTGATATTGATGTTAATTATAGTCTGACGAAATTATACGTTCCGTTTTACTCTTCACAAAAATGTTTCTGCATTCGAGCACGCAGGATGTGGTCAAATTGTCCTTGACGCAAATGTGAGATCTCTGGCTCGAAATAGATGTCACTTTCATTGAAGCAGAACCGCATTCGAGTCTGCCGAGACGCAAGTAGAAATCACGGCGAGATTAATCACCTGTTCAGACCGTTGCTATAAGTCTCGGTACACTTGTTACCCCATTAAATCAAATATATGATACCAGACCCCATGGAAAGATGCTCGTAATTCATAATAACCACAGTAGTTATGCGTCTTGCCTGGGCGGTCTATGACAAATATTCTAAGCAAGTATTTAGTACCTCGAACGGTATACTCGATACACCTTGCACAAACGTGTTCTCTTATTAGTAATTAAAATTAGAAAAAACAGACATAATAGATTGGTTGAAGGATAAATTAACACGTTTATTGCCATATCATCCATGTACAAATGACGCATCGATTCCGATACGAGTTCGTCATTTACTTTATAAAGTACACTCTTATCGATCCAATTATAAATAACTCTCTTGAGTATTTAAAAGTGTTGATAATCGAAGGAATTAAATACTACGAAAATTGACAGATTAGATTGAACAGATAAAAATGAAACTAATGTAAAGTGAAACTTTCAAATAACCGAATAAGTATTTTTTATCAGTGATTCAGAAAATCAAGTTAGAAATTCAAGAAAAAAGTCTGAATGATCGCGGCATCTGTAGGATACCGAAGGAATCTTCCTGGCACAGGTAACACAAAATCCGCAGCTTGGGTCGATCACGATCCAAACTTAAATAATTCATTAAAATTAAACGTATAATTTTTAAACGAAATAGTTTCATATGTTGAAAGAATAAATTTTAAAGAAATATTGTAACATTTAGAAAATGAAAATAATATGAAATATATAATGGGTCTCTCTCCATGATCCGCCGGTCGAGCATTAATATTTTTTTGCAGAAATTGTACGATTTTAATAAAAGAAACCGGTCACCGTTAACTAACATCGATTTCTTTTCACTGGAAACAACTGTAAAGTTTCGAACGTTTAAATAGGAAGGCTTTGACACAAATTCGGTCAATACGATTTTCTTAGCGAGATTAAGCATCGTATCGGTGCGGTGCGTGAGATAGCGTTGATTGTAATTAATAGCCGAGCATTGCGTTAGCCCTGCGGCCGGTTAATTGTCGAGAGAAGATTAATGGCGCGAAATCACGCCAATACCGGGCCGATTGTCGAAAAGCGATTCGTGTTTCGAGCGTGGCCAACTCGAAAACTCGTTTCTCGTTACACTTGTTCGAACGATAAAACGAAACGGAGCTCACCCGTGGAAAATTATTCGCGACTGGTTCCGGACACAATATACATATACAGATATTTTTACACGAGACCGACCCCTCTCGACTCTATCGCGAAATTAATTAAGATTTATTAGAACGGTCCTCGTATCGTATCGATTCGTTAAATAGTTCGCACCTGTTGATTCTAACGCGCCAATCGATTTAAGAATCATTACCTTTCAGTTTGGAATTATTTCTTACAAAAAGAAGAGAGGTTTTAAGGATTGAATATCGAAGGAAATCACTCGAAGATTCCATCGTTTATTTTTTATTGTGGTTACTGCTCGTTGCAGTATTCTGATTTTATTGATAAAAATTGTGTAATTGAAATTTCGTCTCTAGTTGATCCAGGAAGTACGTTAGCTATCGGTATTCCATAGATTAGCAATTTCGCGGTAGCGAGGCTAATCAACGTGAATTTCTACGATCGCATATTCCCTTGGCAAGTATTTGAAAAAATTTTCACAAGACTAATCGAGTGTCTATAGATACACGTTCCCGTAGGTAATTACCTTGGTAATGATGCACCGTACGGAATGAATGTTGCAACCTCTAATACCATACGTGACCATCGGGATCGAACTGTAATATCGAAATCTCGAAAGAAAGGTGAAATTCCAAATTCCATCGATAAACAATTGCAACACATCAACTGCATGTACATTTCCTATCGACATTCGACCAATGACAGACTTGTAAAAAATGGTCCTTTAAACTTTGCACGATCTATCGTCGCTTTGCATAATAGTGAAAGAACTGGTATCAAGAAAGTTAAAAGGTTAAAGTCACGAGATAAGGCGGCGTAGTAATTTATCGTTAATTAAAATGATGCACTGCTGAACCGTCCGACGCTGATTAATAGGGTACACGATGTTATTGTTTCTTTAATGATTCTTTAATGACTCGATTGTCTGCTGTATTATCAACAACAGGGAAAGTTCAATGATGCGTATACAAAAACCGTAATTTATCTCTACAGGCTGTTTCATAACAGGTGGAACAAAATTTTTGTTGCTGCATTTGACATTACCGTTAGGAACCCAAATTATGATTATTTAAATATAATTCTCCCATTTTCGTACAGAGAATAAATCGTGCTCTCGATCAAATTTAAATTATTTTTTTTAAAATTCTTATTTTGATACACGAACAAAAAGATTTTATTCAATACATATTAATGAATAAGTATTAAACTTTAAAACAAAAAGGTACAAAAGGAGCAATTTTTTCTCTCTCTGAAGTAGATTAAAATCAAATTAACGGTACTACCAATATTTAATCAATTTTTTATTAAATCTAAACCCTTATCTTGTTGACGGTTATGTAATTTCTGAAATATTTCCGTATCTAGCAGACGTCTATCAGAGAAACGATTCATAGATAAACATTTTACTTCAATTAAATTACATTCGGTAAATCCATGCGCCAAACGCATGTCTGTCATTTATCGAGAAGAATACTCATAATCAGATCTGACTTACTGATTTATGTTTCATCAAGCGATTTTATGTAAAGAACAAGCTAAATCGTCTTGTACAGCTGAATAAGTTAATCAATTTAATGATAATTTTTCGAAGAATCGCAGTTTCGAAGGATAATAAACCGAGGGGTAGTAATTTCAAGGGCATAGAGAGTTTCTCTCGAGTTCCCGGCTGATTTATAGCAGGATCCTGGATTACCGATCCGCGCGCGTCTAGATCTCAGCTTACCTTCGACGGTAAGCCAGGAATAAAACCGTGATCGCTAGCTCGTTTCTTCTAGATTCCAGATTGCTGCTCGATTATGCCCCGATCGAAGATTTACGACCTAACCAACCTGTGCAATGACGATTACCGTACTCGGCATTTATTTATTGTTGCGGTGAATCACTTATTGCGTCCGTGAAACCTCTATCTTTATCTATCGCTTCACTTTCCCTGCACGCGTGAATGCCCTATTAACGCTCGACGAAGAAAACGACCACCCACGAATACTGCACAAAGGTGTATTCTGTACAAATAGAAAACAATACCCGTATCGAAATAAAATTTTATAAAAATTCGATATTATTTCTTTGAAATTAGCCAAGTAGGATGGGGTAAGGTCATGGTTGAACATTATTTCAAATAAACTTCTGATATATATTTTAAATAAAATGAAAATATTTAAAAATTACAAATAATTTTTTCCTCTGAATGAAAATTTATTTATAGATCTTTGAATAAAAATCTCAAATGAAATCAAATTATTTGAAAATTTTCAATTTAAAGACATGTTTATTTGAAATAAGTTTTTATTCCAACGATAATGCCCAACTCTGAATAATATTTAACCCTTGGACGACAGTTCACGAAGAGAGCAATAATTTAAATTTTATTCTATTCATAATTTGGTCATTGTTCCAGGCACAGGTATGCAACGTGTCTCGAATCACTTATTATCACTTATTATTGATTATTATCTCCATGTAATATCGCGACAATTTCGCGATTTAGAATTCGGTTAATTCTCTCTCCAGACAAGCACCTGACAAATATAATAGATCGTCTGGAGATCGATTAGAACGCGCGTGCACGATCGGAAGTCGTGTTCAGTGAACAAGGTTGATTCACATTAACGAGCACGCATGATACGGGAATCGCAACATTCGCACTATCGAAAGACATTTCACGCTCGCGCTAGCTCGTTTATCGTGGCTACAGTTACGGTTATCGTTAATACACGCACTCGACTTCCCAGTTGCTTATCGGTAGGACGTTCCCGGCGAAACTGATGCTTCCATACGATTAATTAATCATACGTTTAAATGTCGAGAATAGTAGTGGCGGTGTTAAAGTTGCGAATGAAAGAGATAAGAAACGAGCAAGATCGTATGTAAGATCACACATGTTCTGTTATCGATGCTTCATTATGTAAATAGCGATTAACTTTTGTAATGAATGATGTTGGATCGCAAAGAGCATATGTTATTAGTTTAACAAATAAACTTACGGCTTCCACATTTAGTTTATATCAAACTGTTTATCTTTATTATATTTCTAATCAATCCCGAATATGATTTCCGGGGGCCGGAACTATCAAACCTTTGAGGTCCCCTTGATTAATAAACATGGTTACAAAATTAAAATTTATTCTAAATAAAATTGAATAATATTCAATTTAAAAAAGGACAACAGTAAAAAAAACTTCATTTAACATTTTTTGATAATTTAATCCAGCGCTATTTGTGATCAATCTTTAAGTTAGGTTGCTATAGAATTTGTGTACTCGAAGCAAAATTCGCGGAACTAATAAATAATAATCTGGTAGATAAAAAATTTCTATGAACAAGCTTTTAGAGCAAAAGCTTTTAAACTCTTCCATCAAAGCGAATTTTATAGTGGATGATCAATCAAACACAGGTAAGTGATAAGTGATCGATAAATATAATATTTTAGAACATTTATCGACAATCTCATGAAAATTTCCAACGTAAAGTTCATTGACTTTATTTCACGCGATCTTAATTTGCTGTAAACTTGATTGCGTAATTGTGTTTCACAATTGTAATCAGCGATTATCAATGTTGCATATAAGTTTCGCAAGAACATGTACCAGTTCACGATCAACGTTCATGACCAAGAAATCGTAACGAAACATATCGAATAAAAAGTTACTACACGTGACTAACGAAATCCTGATCGAATAATGATGTAAATAAAAACAAAGACACATGAAACAGTTACTTTTTAGCGGGGATACGAGAAAGCAATTTCGTGTGGCTCGGTTGAAACTCAACATTGTACGATCCACGCCCAAGTTGTTCCGTGAAATTACACTCACCGGTAATTTATATTTGCCCCTTTTAAATTGAAATACCGTTTCTTTTTCTCCCTTTGCCCGCATCTTACTTGTTGCAGCGATCGTGAAATGAACGGTTATGAGGAAGATATCCGCTGTACGATGCACCCTATTGCGAATGATACGTCAATCTTTTTATTTATTTTTATTTTTTTACTAATTCACATGTCATAGAAGCAAGTCCGTAATTAGTTTATCCGATCAGGATAGCTAATTCCTTGTTACGATTAAGAAACTCGATAGCGAAGCCTTTCGCAATATTAAGCCGGGATTCACAAAAGCCGGTTTTCCCACTAAATATCTCGTGATTTCAGATGTTTTCTAATCCTAAAAGTAGTATTTCTTAACAATAATAATTAAATTCTCCTTGCAAATATTTAACTTTAATTTTTCTTCCAATTGAACCTACACCACTTTCGAAAATAACCATTCGTATTTGTAACGTTCGATTAATTGTAAAAACATTGCTACTAAAATCGATGCTAATTGGACGATCGGTTCGCCAACATTCACAATCAATTAATTTATCATAATACAATTCAATTGGTAGCGTTTCCGTGATAATCGAATCGATTTCTAACGACCATAACGTTAGCATAAACGTGATTATTGGGTCGTAAAATGTTGCAATAACGAGTTAGAACTGAGAAGCAGGTAAACTGGTTTCGGGCGAATTATTCAATGACTGGTTAATTAGTCGAATTTAACACGAAACGAGACGGCAACCAGCATGTTTTAAATATGTATCTCACCAGCTGCTGGGAAATGTATGATCTTGCTAATGAAGATCAACTATGAAACGTTTCAATTCGACTTGGGTACAACATCCTTGAAATTCGAGCTCTTCGAACAGATAAGAATATGTTGTTTATGAAATATTTTCCTTCGATTTGGCAAACACGTGCGTTTCTTTCCGTTCTTCGGCGGATAGTTTTTTGCCGTGATAGATACAGAGCTCCTTTTCGATTACGAATTTACATGGAACTTGCAATCCGAGTACAGCAGTTAGAGAACCGAAGAAGGGATGAGAAGAGATTATTATGTTAACAGTGTTGCGCAGAAACGATCCACGTGCTTGTTTTTCGGGAACCTTGACCAACCGATGTTTCCTTTTTGCACTCGAGTCGTGTTTACCAAATTGATACATTTGATGTTTACTGTAAAATTACTGATCTCCAAATCGTAATCTGGCAGAGTAGAAAAAAATAATTTGCAAATGTCACAGTTCTATTTTGATCTAATAATTTTCACATCTCTGTAAATATATATTATTTCATAGAACGAAGAAACACAAAGGAGCGCGGTTGACCGTTGAGAAGCCACATTGGTACCAGCAGTTACATTCGGTTATTCTGCATCGCGTTTGTACAGTTATATTATTCGAGTCGGTTGTTCGGCTTGATAATTACACGTGGCACCATGGTGGTACACGCATCGTTCGGTTATAAATTTCTAATTCGCAAAACAAAAGTATCGTATGCGTAGCGAATCGAGGCTTATACTTCCTATTAGGATCCTCTAATTTTCGCGTCAATTTCAGCGGAACGCTCAAGGTATAGATACGGTAATGCTAATAATTATAGAACGTCGACACGTGCCGTTACTCGCCGAGTGTCAATTTCATCTTCGAGCATTTGCCCGACGTCGAAAGTAAAATTGCATAGAGATATTCGTGCAATATCGTGATGGTATATTAGCTAGGATCATCTTGTAATCTTCTACGCTCGAGAAAATTAAAGATGCGAGATTGAAATTGATTCGAAATTAAGCTAGACTAATGCAAGCACATTTTCAAATGCGCTCTATGCGCTTAGCGCTTTTGACAAGGTAACTGTAATCGTGAAATCCATAACGCGAGTTGCCTTTACAAGCAACGCTGTATTAAACTCGAGGTAACCAACGACACGTGTCTTCTATCACGTCGCCTCTTCTCAAGAGCTTCCAACTATTTGTCTAGGAGGAGCCGAGAGGAAAAGAGGCTGAAGAAGAGAATGTCATCCATTTACAGGGTTAACCTTTTGGACATTACACGAGCCGTTATTTCACGATCTTCCACTGAAAGATTTTTTGAAACGAAAGACTATAGAATAGTGACTTGCATTGAAAACTATTAGATATCTTATTGTTACTTGATAACGGCTTTTAAAATTTTCTTTTTATCACCGTCTCTTTTGCTTTCCTCTTAGATATTTACTCCAGATGTGAAATTAAAAATATCCTGTTATTTTTAGAAAAACGATGCGTTCAAGTGTTAATAATAGACACCTGATATCAAACGTCGACACGACTATAATATAAAGGATTTAAAAAATGCAATAATCGCAATCGCTAAAATCTTCATTAATTAACAAAGACATGACGCAGCGTTGCATCATGCGCGAATACACCAGCGGTGTTACCGAGAATGATTCAACATCGAGATGTAGCGAGGTAACACTGTTTTCCGGGAAACGGATAATCGTTCAAGAGAAATGCAACGATAATGTGTTTCGCGCGGACCCGTATCGGCGAAACAAATTTTTTTTGCCGAAAAATCAATGTCCGGCGTTCAATGCCGTTGTCCGATAATCATCGGGCAAAGTTTAATTCGACAGACGATTTTTTCTCAATAAGATCAATCAGTCTGCTGACTTATCAGAACCAGCCGCTCGTATTCTTTCGCCACAGAGGTTATCTAACGTAATTAAGCAAACCTAGTTATTCTACTTGAGCAATCTTTCAATTTCACGGACATTAATGAATAAAAAAAAAAAAGAATGATACAATGTAGATACCTTTCATTTCTCTTTGTTCTTAATGACGATGAGTATAATTCCCTTAATTAAAGACACCATGAAAAAAATTATTTTAAACGTTATCGAACCGCAGTAATTAAATCACCATCGAACACGCGAAACGTTTCCGCTGTCTGACTGGCTACATATCTCCGAGAGGATTCATTTCACAAGAATGATATCAGCGAATTACGAAAGAGATATGAAAAAAATTTACAAACAATACAGTCGAATGAACCGTAACATTTGTACTTTGACAATTGGAAAAAAACTGTACCAATTGAAAATAAATGTTCAACCCTTTCGATCTGTAAATTTATGTACCTGTAGTTATATTATGATAGTTTAACACTCTGATATTAAAAATGCTTAATTAACATTTTCTGTCAAATAAGTGACCGCCCCCGCAAATTATAATTACAACGTGCTTGACTATGTACAAATGGTCGTTTCCACTGCCATAGTATTAAACGCAATAATGGGTTAAGGTTTACCGTTAAAGTTTTATAAACTTGTCACGGAACGGTAGTCAAATGGATTAAAAAGAAACAAAGAGGGAGCCGCATTAAACCAAGCGCATTTCACGATAATAAAATAAAATCAGATCCAGAGATGCCTTTCTCGGGACCCTCGTAGAAATATATTTTTAGTCCCCCCTGAAAACGACATACATCCTGCAGAGGTTGATTTTTATTGGCGGGCCAACGGTGGATCGAGAAGAAAGCATCTGCCGGATCGATGAACGCGTTCACGGAAGGGAAATGGTTGCGTCATGCGACGCGTGCGCAACGTCACTTTCGTTTCTAAATAATTTCACCTACGTGATCGCAGTCAGTCGCAGGTAAATATCAAAATTACCGAACGCGAAAAATCATCGGATAAGCGACACGCGTGAAAACTCGCTGGAAAAAAAAGAACACGGGAAGTTAAGAAAAATTTGGGTGTCGGCGGCGTGGCTTTGTTTCGTCAGCTCGAACACGCCGCGAGCCCGCTCCAGAGCCTATGGGAGGGTATAAAAAGTGGGGACAAGGTCACCTTAGTAGACAGAAGTCTTCGAGCTGTCAGACCAGTCAGACGAACGAACGTAGCTGCAGTTATACATTTCGTGTTATTCGTTGAATTTGTTTAAAAAAAAGCAAACAAGGTTGGTGAATACAATATGTAATTTTATTCGACGCAGTTTCGGTTTATTCGTGAAAATTCGAGCGAAACGCGGTTTCTATATTTGACGCTGGATTCGGTAGAACGTTTCTACACGATATACGGGATGTTACTTCCATGAAAACGGGGTCAAAACGTAACAATTGGCAAATGTCAGTCAATTAGTGTTGCTCGGTCGGTTGTTACTGCTTCGCGTTTCCAGAGTGTTAATACGAGTGATGAATATAAAAAATATGTCTGTGAAACGTTTGGTTAATATTCACTAGATTCAAAGTAATTTTTTCGAAGTTACTATACCACGAATTCGTTTTTGTAAGCATTCTACGAATACCGGTACATTCAGGTGCACGTGTTTCTCGTATAGCTAGTGGCATCTCGCGAGTACCGCCGTTACTCGGCTTTTCGTATCAATAATTTCATTCACGCACGCTGAACATAGTAAACAAGTTGATAACAATTCAATAAATCAGGAAGACTTTTCCGCTTTTAAATTCTGATTGCGAAAAATTTTCCGCGAAGAATGGCTGACTTTAAAAAATCAGAAGAAAATTGTTTAAAGTAACTTCCTTTTTTATTTTCAATCACTTATTCGAACCGCGAATTGTTCGGTTACCAAAATAGAAAATTCGATGTCGTTCGGAAAAGTATATTGTTACACGCGTATAAATATACGGGGTGGATGACCTCCGTGACCTCTTCGACCTTCGAACACTATAATATATTCGTCTATGCTACACCCACCTAACGCTAGGAGAGACTATTTAGTCATTCACATTACTATCACTAAATTAATATTAATCATTCGAGGCAATCCTAACAATTTGTTATAATATTTTGATCTCTGACCCTTAGACTACAGCTAGGTACAGATCGAGCAAATAATTAAATAGAACCATGCTCAAATATTCTCCCAGGCACATCGGACCCGAGCAAAAAATTAATGGAAATAAATTTTCATTTTTTCAGGAAAATGACTTCCATAAAGGCAAGATTATTGAGCACAGTGGTGCAGCCGATTTCCACCGGAAGAAACAAGATCACCGTAGTCGGTGTTGGTCAAGTAGGAATGGCCTGTGCTTTCACACTTCTGACAAATGTAAAACCGATATTACCTTCACCTATTGTGACATTCGAATTAAATCAATTATTTGTAATCGTCTACTGAATAATTTTCTGTTATTGCAGAACGTATCCAGCGAGGTCGCCCTCGTGGACGTAATGGCAGACAAGCTAAAAGGTGAAATGTTGGATTTGCAACACGGTAGTGCGTTCTTGAAGAACGCAAAAATTAACGCCAGCACTGATTACGCCTCGACGGCTAACTCGAGCTTGTGTATCGTGACTGCCGGTGCCCGTCAAAGAGAAGGCGAGACTAGGCTGGACCTGGTTCAACGTAACACAGACATCTTCAAAGGCATCATTCCTCAGCTAGTCAAATATAGCCCGAACACGATCCTCCTGATTGTCTCGAACCCGGTCGACATTTTGACCTACGTGGCATGGAGATTGTCTGGCTTGCCAAAGAACCGTGTGATTGGAAGCGGTACCAATTTGGATTCGGCCCGATTCCGTTTCCTCTTATCGCAAAAATTAAACGTAGCACCTACATCTTGCCACGGATGGATCATTGGTGAACACGGCGATACCAGCGGTAAGTTGAAACGTTTTTAATGAAACCTTTCGAAAGGTAATCAAACGTTTCTGCACGTTGATCGATAAGTTATCTACGATAAGACCGATCGTAAGATTCTAACACTGATTGAAACGAATTTGCTGATTGAATCATGAGTTAACTTAGATTTTGTAGTTATCAGTAAGGAATAGAGGAGAAAAGATTTGGATCTAGTTTTTAATTAAATGATGTCTGTTTTCAGTGCCGGTATGGTCGGGAGTGAACGTAGCTGGTGTAAGGCTGCGCGATCTGAACGAGAAAGTTGGAACCGAAGAAGACGAAGAGCATTGGAGCGATTTGCATAGGCAAGTCGTAGACAGTGCCTATGAGGTGATCAAACTAAAGGGTTACACATCCTGGGCTATCGGTCTCAGCGTGGCGAACTTAGCCTCTGCTATGTTGAGAAATTCCAACCAAGTCCACGCAGTATCTACCATGATTAAAGTAAGTTCTGATACGTAGCTGTTTATTTGCATATTTATCAGAGTTATGATACTTCAATTCTTTATTCGAATATTGGAGGCAAAGGTACAAAGATACCTGAGCATTCATAGCGATAGGCCATATCCGTAGTGATAAGTTACTGATTACAGCCCACGCCTTAAGGATACAGTAGACTCTCGTCATATTGCCACGTAAGCGATTTGACCTTCATATGAATTTTCAAGATACTAGTACCGTTCCTGTACCATCTTTTCTTTAACGTGGGAAAATCTTGCATAAGAGCCCCAACCATCCCTTGGGGGAATGTTGGACTCCTACTGTCTAAAACCCCGCGACGACCTATTCGGGCGTTGAAAGGAGGTTCCGGGATCTAATATTACACCGGAACCTAGTCTACGTCCTAGGCTACGAAGATAACACACTTCTATCTCCCCTCCCCCTTCCAAATGAAAGCTTAGAAGTTTGGAAAATTTCCCACTTTTACAGCCAGGGGTTTAATACAACGAGAATCTACTGTAGATATGTCTAAAATTCATAGCAACGAATGTGGTAATTGTACAACTAACGTTCGTTTTATTATTTTTCAGGGATACCACGGAATCGACAAAGAAGTATTCCTGTCTCTGCCATGCACATTGGGCGAAGGTGGTGTCACCTGCGTTGTCCAACAAAAATTGACGCAAGACGAACTTGGCAATTTGTTGAGTTCAGCGAACGCCATGAACGACGTTCAGAAGGACTTGAAATTCTAAATGTTTCGTTTCTTTGACTATCCTCAATATTGGAGCAACTATTTTTCTCACTAAACAGCAACAGAACCGCGTTCATCTTTTTTCTCATATACATCAGTTTTTTGTTCGAGCACAAAGACTGTGGTTTCTAACAAACACCTTTCGTTTCTACTTACATCTTTTTTTACTACTTACACGTACTATTATTTGTATACTACGAATACCTAAGGTTGTTTGGTTAATACTTAATATATATTTAAATACGTGTCGGATAGAAATATCAGAGCTTCGTAGCTCGTTTGATAATTTTGAATGATATGTGTGTGTTCGCGTTGGCACAAGGTGCTATTGTTGTGTACTGTTGATGTTTTAGGTGATTGTGACAAGCTGTGTTGCTTGCAGTCAAGCAAAACAGTATTTTAGGGCAATTTATATATTGCGTAAATGACTGTTTAATTTAATACAAAACAAGATACTTAAACCGGTCAGCCTGTGCTAGTACAAAGGGAATGTATGCAAATTCGTTAAGCGTGTACTCGATCGGAATTCAACACCGTGTAAATTTAAATTATTGTACGTTTCCATAGCATCAGGCTTATATTGTAATATTTAACATCTACCTCGGGACAATACCTGCATCATACTTCTATGTATGATACACGCATGATAGATATGTATCATAGATAGAAAAAAACGTTCTGTGGTTGTCCCATTGCCGAAGATATTCTTCTTACAATATTTCTTGTATATTTATAACAATATTTTAATAAATAATAATTTTATGTGATCATTTTGTTATTTCTGAACCCTCTGTTGATGTACCGAATGAAAGTGACGTGATAACGTTCGATTCGATCGAACATCTGTAACCATGGATTGTTTAACAATTGGCAAATCGACACAATGGCGGTTTACTAAAAGCGTTATGATCGTCAACGTCTTCCGTACTGTCAAGTTTCAATCAATTCCGTGCGATGTGACATTTTTCGCAAACAAAATCATACAGTGAGAGAAGCAATGGTTTTGTCGTATATATGGTCCAGTTCCTCCTCGCTACGGATATGTATAAGACATACAACAGGTTTGGTAACGAGGAGATTCATCGGCATGAACCGATTTCGTCGTACTTTACCGCCAACGATTCTCAAGGAAATCTTCGGTGGTAACAAAGAGAAGAAGAAATTCATGTCCGCTGATTTTGGCAAAGATGCCTCCGCTGGATCTGATTTACAGAGAGCGGTCAGTTTCGTGTAAGCGACCTCTTTTCTACATTTTTGATGTCAATCATCAAACACGAGGTCATTGTACGCTGATTACTCGATTTTTGATACCGATTCAATGCTAAGTCCGACCAAAGCGATAACTTTTTCTTACAAAGACGACTAAACTGTTTCTTTTTCGTTAATATCATTCGAACACAAATAACGTTCGTAAGATTGTAAATAAGCTTTGTGGGCTCTTTTAGACCACCCTGTCTGAAGGAAGAATTGCTGTGCAAATATTCGGAGCCGGTGAGAGACTGCTGTCACAAAGTGACGATCGTGGGGGCTGGTATGGTCGGCGTGGCCATCGCGAATTCGATTATCTTTCAGGTATGCACATCCGACGCTCTTCGTCAGCCTTGGAACGGTAATCAAACATGGGACATTCGAGGGCTGAACTTTACTTTGGGGGACACAAAAATTCTAATTTTAAACTCAGGAATCCACTAATTAAAAAATTATACGCTTACGAATTCAAGTCATATTCAGCCCATTCGAATATCGCGCAACTTTTTTTCTTTAAACTCAAATGAAATTTGGGATATACCAGAAACTCAAGAACGTATTGCGAGATGTTAATTTTAAATTATTCCATTGATTCGTCATAGAGAATTTCCCCGCATGTCGCTATAGTAGATGCATTCCCAAAGAAACTCGAAGGAGAGGGAATGGATTACAGCCACGGTTCCGTATATTTAGGAGATCCACGCATCGATTACGATACAGGTAATAAAATTTATTTTAGAAACGATTTCATCAGAAAATTTAAGAAAATTTCAATTTGCTAAAAGACTTTGAACTCAGAATTTTTTGATCGACTACAATTACCTATTATTGGAAAACCCTATAGCTATAAAAACGAGCAGAATTCTGTTTCAGACTTTTGTATCTCGAGCAATTCAAGGGTGGTGATCCTGGCCGCGGGTGTGCGACAAGTAAAAGGTGAATCTCGATTAGACTTGGTGAAACGAAACACTGAGATATTGAAGAACATAATACCCACCCTGGTCGGTTACAGTCCGAACGCTGTATTTTTAATCGTCAGTAATCCAGGTTAAGTTACCACGTTGAATTCGAGTAAAAAGCTTATTAAACGGACGAGAATGATCGAGCAACCAGTCGAAACGGAACTCTTACTTTCAGTTGACATTTTGTCGTGGGTCACGTGGAAAGTGAGCGGATTACCGGCCAATCGAATTATCGGAAGTGGAACTCATCTCGATTCAGCGAGATTTCGATTCTTGATCGCCGAACGTTTAGAAATAGCCCCCAGTGCGATCCACGCTTACATCGTGGGCGAACACGGTGACAGTCAGGGTGAGTTTGATCATCTATTTTCCTCTTACATTTTATAAAAAAGCAAATTGCTGCTTAAATAATACGCGTTTCCTAGTTCCACTCTGGTCCGGAGTGAATGTCGCGGGGGTGCAATTTCGCGACATTCTGCCTAACATTGGACTGGAAACCGACGAGGAAAGATGGAACGAAATCGCCAAAGAAGTAGTCAGACTGTGAGTTCGATCGAGTCTAAACAGACGGGTAATAAAACAAGTTTCTCTGATAATTTTTCAGAGGTCCTACAGTGAGATGTTTGAAAGGATACTCGAATACAGCGATCGGTCTTTCGACAGCCAATATTGTGGATGCTATATTGAGCAATACACAGAGGGTTATGCCAGTTTCAACCATGATCCAAGTACGAAGCATCGGTGTTACTTTTATAAATCTATGTGATAGGAATTTCATTTCTCGAAGACTTTACCCGTTATCCCTTTGCCTGCAGGGTCACCACGAGGTGTGTCACGAAATGTTCTTATCCCTGCCCTGTTCCATAGGCGAGCAAGGGGTCACAAATATCGTACGAATGCGTATCACAGAGCACGAAAAGAAATTGTTCCAAACATCGGCCAAACATGTTTACAACGTGCAAAAGGACATGAAAATTTGAAAAATTGTCGAATCGTCCACGTTCAAATTGTAACCGTTCGGTCGTGTGTGTTCCATATTATCCTTGTGTCAAAAATGTCTTTGAATATAACATCTCCTGTGATAATCTTATTCTCGTGTCAGTCGAATTAATCGATATCAAAAACTTGATTTCTGAATGAGTATTCGAAGTCGTTTGAAAACATCATTTCACTTATGAATCAAAGTTGTTAATTTCAATTGATCAATGATGTCGATGAAAGAAACAACTTCTTAATACACACAGACGTCAAAATCATTTATGCAAATTTATATCTTCATTCAGTAATACCATCTTATTGATGCACATTTACAAAACGTCTTCGATTGTTATGCAAATGAACAACAAAAGAAGCATTATTTTTATTCACTGCCTATTTATTTATATTTTACTTTTTTAACCCTTCCTCAACTTTCTTGATTCTAGTTTCAGATCCGCAATTAATAGTATGCAATTCCACATTTATTCTACCTACTTGTAAATATTAAGGATACCTGCCTATACGAGCTTCCCTAATAATATCAAAAGTTCACTTAAATCTAAAACTACTTAATTAAACACTCCAGTTAATTATTATATATACTTTTTCAATTATCTGACTTTATAGTCATTAGAATATAATAGTTTTACATAACCATAAACTTGCAATCTGCCTATATAAAAGTCAAAAGAGGCCTAAATGAATACACGCTATAAATTTATAGATTCCGACCAATCATTATAAAATGAAATTAAGTTTGATTTTAAATAAAACTTTCAATAAAGTTCTATTTAAAACTTCATCGTATTTAATAATATCCTAAAGACATTAAATGCATGTATTATTTAACAGCATTTGCAAAAACCGAAAGATCAAAATGTAAAAAATGTAAAAAAAAAGAAAGAAGAAAATGCATGAAGCGGCAGGAGAAGCTGAAAAGAAAAGTTTGATTGCCCATAAGAGCAATCCCTAGCAAACTCTATAAAACAAAACTCCCGAAATTACACGCAATACTAATTTAATAAATGCAAAACAGTGAAAAATTCAATAATAATCGCGAATTCATTCGCAACACTAATTTCATTAATTATAAAATGCAAAAACTACCGAGAGCAGGCTGCTCCGTTATACGCAACACTAATTTAATGAACCTGAAAAAAAGAAGACCTCTAATGAAAAACGCGAACCGTATTTTTCGCAACACTACTCAAATCTACCGAATTTTGTAAAACGCAACACTAATCTAAAGTACTAGTACAGCCAATCCAAGGCTGTACTTTGGCAGCTCGTACATAGCTGCCTCCTGATCCATGGCAGCTCCACCGGATAGTTTTTGGGCATTTCATTGTATATCGCAACACTAATGCAAAACGCGAATATTTATTATCGCAAGACTGATTACTAAAGAACTCTATAAAGTAAATCAAAGCAATCGCGTGTTTATAAATCGCAACACTGGGGAAACAATTCCGCTGATGTCATTCGCAACGCTATCTTTAACTGAAATGTAATTAAAATAAGAAGCAAGTATTTCTAAAACAAACCGTGAATTGTTTACTCGTAACACTAAAGCAATCAACATTAAAAAACAAAATTCTATCTTAAAGCAATGCAAGAACGGAACGCGATATTTAAAGATCGCAACGCTAAATGAAAACCATGATAATCATGCACACGTAACACTAAACTGAACCGGGGTCAATATTCATTCGCAACACTAAATTGAAAACGCGATTTGCCCAAAATCATGGGGGTCACGGGCCCCCTCTACTCCTGAAATTACAAAATTACAACTACAAGCGAGCACAGTGACAAAGTAGTAACGATAATGATTTCCCATCCTTTTTTGTAAAAGGATGCAAAGTCATTAGTAGTTCCCCTTTTCAATGGCATTTGCCGGGGCTCTTCGGCATATACCCTTTTCTTTCTTCGGGCGGTCCACCCACCTGAAACTTATATCTAAAACTCGTATGACGACTTAGAAAGTCGCAAGAAATTTGAAAAATTGTACAGATAGAATCGAAGGCGAACGGTATACTCCATTCGCATCGATTGTATCGTCAATTTTTCAAATATATTCCAGGTACAGGTTGATCACGCGAAATCGCGCCTACCCGACCAAGAGACTGTGACAACCTGCCCCGGCCCTACCTACTTACAATCTATCACACACACCAGAAGGTAAGCTACCTACCTACCTAACCCTATATTTAAAAAAGGCAAAGTCTCAATCTCACAAAAAGTCATTCCACGATTTTCAAACTCTCTACCCGGGTGCAAGAGCCTAAACTAGGGAGAACGTCCCGGGACGCCTCCGTCACCCGAGTTTCATCTCACAACACATTCTAAGGTACGTACCATTTTTCACTGAAATCGTCTGGCAAGGCTAGCAACCATTGCGCATAATTATAATTATAGAATTTATTTAACTACTTTGATATAAAGGATTTAATAGTAATGGTAATAAAGTAATGGTAATGATAATGGTAATAGTAATATGGTAATAATAGTATTTGATTTGTACGTTTGTCGTACATCTTGTTCAATAAAATATTATTTCAATTAAAAGTTAAGTGAAAAAGTTATTAAACCGACGCAATCCCACAGCCTAACAACACACACACACACACATGTGAAAATTACGTCGTGCACGATATACTAATACGATGCCAGCCGCTTATTAGTTATTCTTATTAACTAGGTTATGGTGCCGATTGCCTCCACCCATCCAAGTAGCACCTGGGCACGTGAATGGGCTTTGGCAATAAACACGGAAAGGGTTAAACCTGAAAATCCTCAACTAAAAATATGATTAATATAAAAATATCTAACGGGCTAATATTTCACTATTTTCAATTGTTTGATAATAAAATTGACTCGACTTTGTAAATATCAAGGTTTTAATTAAAATTAATTTATTGAATAGAAAAGGACTCTAATTAAAAACTCTGTGCCATAAAGAAAATTTAATTTGAAAATTGAACTTGATACTTCATTGAAACCAAAATGACTCTAATCAACAATTCTTTCGAATGAAAAAAGAATTTACTCTGAAAAATAGAAAAAGAAAGATTACAACATCCTCGGGCGACTACCTCCTCAGAGTACATTTTCAAGAATACGCAAAAGGTGTTCAAGTAGATCACTCTGGCTTGGAAATCTACCCGTCGCGAATTGTTTTCTTGCACATAAATTGTTCAATTTTGCATGAACATGTAAATAAGTTAAACTTCGCTATAGAATGAATGAAACTTTACTACTTGTAAAAACTTTTCAAAGTATATTTGAATTTACAATGTATAAAATGTAATTAAATCAATGTAAAAGCATCATTAAAATGTATATCCAGTATACATATTATATAATATTATCAATATTATATCGATTTGAATCTTTGCAATAACTAAATCAGATGGTATTTAACTTCTCCATTAGAGAAAAACTAAATAAAATTGTTTCTATATTAAAATATTTCATATTCCAAGTTTTATTTCAGAACTGTAATATGAACATATAGATGAATATATAGATTTATAAAGATATTCAAAAGCAAAGTACAAGAAAACCTAGCCTAAACTAAATGAAATGAAACACAATAAAAATATTACTACTCATGAGTATAATTATACCCATGGTCACTGTGCTCGCTAACTACGTATACAACCAGTAACCCATGTCGATTCGGACCATTCATCCTACGACATGATTGGGCACCGGAGGAACCATAAAGCATGCGACTTACCGATCGCAGAAAAAAGCTTCTTCCGACAGTCAAGTAGGAGGATGCACAACAACCAGGTAGGAGGTTGCCTTATAGGAGAAGACGGAAGTCGTGAAGGAAGTCGAGAAGGAAGTCATCAGGGATGTCCAGAAATTCGTCAAAACCCAGGAATTCATCTGTAACTAAACACAAAAGTCTTATGGTTAATTTTGAAAATTATCAGTTTTTATTTTAATAAAATTATATATGAATTTGGATTTTATAAAATATTAGCAATTAAAAGGAATTCTAAATTATCAAGTGTTGAAATTGTAAATTATTCTACTTTAATTAAAAACAATTGAGGAGAGTAATAAGATACTTACACTCTTTCCTTATCGAGCATTGTCCAAAACTCCTCTTCAGTGATGCACTGACTCTAACACAGGATATATTCGGATATAAAAATCAAGTACTTGTAACGCGATCATGAATAATTTCCGTCGGACAATTGTAAAAACGCTACTTCCGCGATGAAAAAAGAAAAATCAGAGCCGCGATGCTCTAGAAAATATTTTACAATACACAGCAAACACTGACTCTACTTTCGCGTGATTCCTAATTGTACAAGCGTAACTCTATTCAGGGCCAGTTCACCCTTGAAAAAATCAAAACATTGAAAGTATGTACGTACAAACACTGACTCTACCGACCGCATTGCGCGCGGCCACAACAATTCCTGAAAGAAAAACTTAGTGAGCAGGGATGGCTGGGTGGAAATATACGAAACAACATTCTTACTATTGAATGTTCGTAAAGGAAATACTGTTATTAATGGTTTGTAATCTTTTCTTCCTTGATCTTGATACCAATTAATTATCAAAAATGCTTTCAATTAACAACGACTCAATAATAAAAAGGTTATAATAAATATTACTAATTGATTACAATAAGTCAAAACGTTACCAATTCTTTACGAAATTGTGTTTCAAAACAGTGTCAAGTGTCATAGCACGGTATCGCATGGCATCTTTGCAGTATGTATAAAGAAAATATCTGTAATAAATAAGAAATACAAATTTATGTAAATAAAATTTAACCAACAGCAATAAAGTTATGATTAACAAATGATCGAACTTTATAATTTATGCAAAATAGGTGAATAGGTAAACTGCGTGTAAGTATTTAAGTACCTATGAACTACCAGTACAGGAGGACGCCCTCAACACGTCTTATCACTTCCAATTTCGTGAGAGAACTGTCATGGCGTGATCTTCCTTTCCGCCGAAGACCGGTCGGTAACTTTCGATATGTTTCGCTATCGGCCGATACCTAAGCAACGAACAGGTCTAGACAGGAATAATATTACGATACTCAAGAAAGGAGGTTATTAAATTAAAAACAGCAAATTGTGTGAAACAGTACTAAAAACATTTAATAATGTTTAGGAAATTAGCAATAAAAAAGGGAAACTAATTCAGATTCTGCTGTTCCATTTCATTATACATTCACGGCAAGAGCAAAAATTTTCAACTCGTATTTTCGAAGAAGACGTCGAATTAATGACAAAAATTATGAATCTCGACGTCTCTTCGACTGTTCTTTCTGTTTTTCGTACTGTTAACACTCGAAAGGCAGTTTAATTTAATATTTAATGATAATTTAATCTTACCTGTTGCAGACACGTGCCAAACGGACGAAGCTTCGAAGAGAACTATTGCACTCCACCACACTCCGCGCACCTAACCCTTAAACGATGAATCTGATTGGTCGAAATGGGAAGACGCAATAACGGACGACCAATCACAGCCATTGGTAGAAACTTCAAATTGCTTCGAAACTTTAATACTAAAATAACAAAAAGTTCGTTGAAAACTATTGACGCCATATTGAAATAAAGTCAAGATTACTTTTTTCAATTTAAAGCATCGAAATATAGGAAAGAAGATAGAAAAATACATAAGATATTAATGGTATTTAATAAATTATCATCATAAAAGCAGAATAAATGAGAAATATGTTATTTTAATTCGTATCTACAATACATATATCGACAAAATAGGATATAAATTTTCAGCTTACGCATTTCTGAAGACAATGGAGGAATGATGTCGGAAATCATGACTCCCGTCTTCTTTTCAACTTTGTCTTCTGTTTTTTGTATTCTCGATACCTAATACACAGTTTAATACAATATTTTAACACTATTTAAGACGATGCAAGCATCGCGTCGAGACCGTTTCACATACACGAGCTGCGAACGAATGAACTGCGCCCTATAGAGAAAATAAGGTACTAAATTTGTAGTCTGTTTTACCTTTTTGACGTCTTCCGCGAGTGAATAATGAACGAAACCGTAGTTTTCACTATTTTTCTAAACGGAGGCTTGTATGTACATCATCCCCAGAGTGCTCGTTTTGTTCTATTCGACGCAAAGAATGCTGATCCTGTGTCCATTTGGCCATACGATTCGTAAAAATGTTTATATTACGAATAAATTAATGCAGGTAAGTCTGATCCGCCAAGTAATAAATACAAAAGAAAAAATTGAATAATATATTTTTTTACCTTCCTTACAATACATCTTGTTTTAAGCTTTCATTATTTGTAACACCGACGAGAGACTACTACTACTACTACTACCAGTACTACTGCTAGTAGTCCCTCATCGGTGTTTGTAATTAACGTATCCGGAATCGTAATTAATGTACTCGGAAAACCGGCTGTCGGTAAAATAGTAGCGTAGCCGATCTACCTATCTGCTAATTTCATGTAGTTTATAAGCTGGTGCAGCACCATATGAGGCGTAAACAAGACCCCATAAGAGAGCACTCTATTCCTCCCTGTTACAATAGATCTGTAATATCAACATTAATAATTGTTAGTATTTGATTTCATTTTTTAATCTTCATTTAACTGCATTCGAATTAATTGCTTCATTTTATTAAATATGTAGTTCCATTACATAATATTAAATTGTGTAATATGTATTATTTAAAAATGAACTTTGTTGAATTAGACAGGTTACTAAAAACAATGTTATAAGTCTTACAAAATATTCGAAAGAACAATTATTATTTTCTATTTATTAAATTTTAGAATATTGTAATATTGAAAACTTAATACTAATATAAATTTAATGCTGCTTTTGAAATTCATAATTTGAAATCAATTGATGTTCTGGTGCGATCAGATCCCTTCTCTGAAAGGTCCTAGATACGTTACTGTTGGAGAAAGCGAGTATTTACCAACAGTGATACAAACATTTACTTACTATGCATTATGCATAAACGGAGATCAAAGGATTCTAAGCGAGTACGATTATGCGCTTATGCATCGACCTGTATTCCCCACCCCGTATGGTGAAAACATATTTTTCTCCAACAATGAGATCTACATCTTTCATCGAGAAGTAGTTCACAGTATATTCCAATGTAATTTTAAACTGTACAATATTTCCTAAAATAATACTTCTCGATAAATGATGATAAATTTTAATTAAATAGTATATTCAAATACTTTGAATACTCCTATTGGAATCTTTAGTTTTGAAGTTCTTGAAATGGAAGAAGCGTAAATTTAGAATTGTTCGTATAAATATTCTCTTTCCTCATTTATAGTATAATATTTAATATTGCTATAATAAGTTGTAATTGTGATTTTTGATGATCGTCGAATGACTTATATTGACAGTGGCATCATAATTTAAAAGAATTTTTTAATATAAAAATACTTTATATTACAGTAATAATTTTACAGTTCCGTAGTGTTAAAAATAAAAATATTTTTAATTTTTTCAAATTTATTTAGTTGCAAGTGACAAATTTGATCGTGAGATATAATAAGCTTGAGAACCTGTCCACTATTACGATCGTGAAGCAATCATTATAATTACGGCTATAAATCCACGACAGATTTTATCAGTATTTGAACAATTATCGTGTAGTTCTTGGTAAATGCCTTTCATTGAGTTTATTTTCGAACAAGATATAGAATTCCAGGTATTTAAATGTGAATAAGATAGAAAAAAGGGATAAGTAAACGTTATCGTATGTTAACTGCAAAATGAAAACAAGCAACCGAGTAGTTTCAGGAAAAAATTACGTGTCGATGCACTTTACACTTTAAGTAGCATAAAATATATCAGGTATAGAGAAATATCATTGCATTTTAAATAGATTTCATATAATTTGTCATTGTCTATACTTTCTGATTTAATCCATTATAATCTTTTATAATGCACCCTATCTGTTATAAGAAGAAGCTATCATAATAAATCTGTCATTCACTTTGACAGTGAAAGTGTGTTATTGTTATTCAATTTGAGGAATGAAATCTTACTAGATTGCGAATAAATAGGAAGTATTTAAATAGTAAACTTATATTCTTATGGTATTTATATTCTTTTTTTCATAGTTTCACATGTGTATTTTAATTATTACATAAACTTCTATGTAATTTCAGCTCATGTTTATCATTTATTATTGCAGCTGTAATATTTAATAATTTAATTAAAGTGTTTAAAACAATTAGAGTTACTGAACAAGTCAGCAATTTGTGTTATATAATAATCCAAAATTATAAAGGGTAAAGATTAAGCAGCCCACTTTCACTTAATAATACGTAAAGTCAAAGTTATGAAACTTGATGGAATAAACTAACAATAAGTATTCATGCAAAAGTACACTTTTCATTTCGTATTTTGAATATTTATACTTTTTTATTCAGTCCTCTATTTATAAGCAAAAGGATATTTATTAATAGTAAGATTCACAATCTTTCAATAAAACTGAAAGGGAAATTGACGTTTTTCTATAGTACCATTTAAAACAGTATATTATCCATATTTCTACAGCAACACTATTCTCAATTCGTTCAGCATATTCTCGCGCCACTTTTCAACTATATAGAAGGGTGGGAAAATATTCAAATTTAAAATAGTAACTAAGAAAGCGTAATAATAAAGACATCGAATTAATTTGCACGCATAATAATTATTACGCGAGATATTAATTAATTAATATCTCCATACTCTATGTTGTTAATTTTCACTTAAAAAAAAGGAAAAAAACAAAAGTGGAAACTATAATCATCAAAATATTATTCTTGATTATATTGAAAAAGAAAAATATATACATGAAATGTATAAAAGAATACAGTAAAAATGCAGTCACGGTCTCTATGCAATATCTCTATACACATACATATAGGAACGATAATTTAATCGGTGAAAGTTTCATTCAGAAGTAGAGATCATTTTGAATCGGGTCAAATAGAAGCAAGATAAATCGTTAAATTTGATCTCAATCGTTACACGAATTAAGTAGTAAATTTTTCATTTTTGAAATGCACACCTTGTATACATGCTTAAGGAAGATGTTCTTCTCAAGATAATCAGAAACTATGTAAAAGGACAAAGCGAAAATTTACGATAGTCATACAACTACTCGTGGGTGTACATTTCCCACTTTCACCCTGATTCGTTCCTCACAGTTTGTACGAGCATTTACAATCTCTGCTCGTCTTCATGATCCTAAACAGTTTGACTAGTTCTGACTGGATGAGCTCTAACAACGCGTTGGGAAATGGAGTGAAAGCAGCTATTCTTTTTATAATAAATTAATGTTTCTGTCAATTTTGTTCAATGATACTCCACAACGTTGCATGCTACCAGTCAAGCTTTTACTCAGAGAAAAGTTGAATTCCAGAAAAAGTATACCAATGTGAAATGATAATTCGCTCTGCTTAAAATATAATTTTTATTTCCCATGATTTTTTAAATAATTTGTTGCATTAACAAATTATATAGTAATTTGCAAATGCCTAGAAAAGTATCGTGTACTTTAGAAAGGTTTAGTATTTTACTATTTTGTTAAGATCTATTTAAAATCTTCATCCACATACATGGATCAAACTACGTAAAACAAAATGAATAAAAAAAATTATAGCTGTTCAAGAACTAATAACTGAAAGGTTAATTGAAAGTTTTGTTAATGATAGTAGTATATTGATAGTAGCTTATTAATTAAACGTATTCAATTAACTCTTTATATTCTGATCACAGTTTATATAATGAAAGCGACTGAGCTCACTTAATAGATTAAACTTTCTAATTCTTTTCAAAACTTCTATGAAATGTTCCATAGATAAGATGTAAAATTTGTATTCAAATAGTCATAACATAAACCATGCACTCATTCACTAACTAGATAATATAGTCCATTCTGATATCATTTGATTAATCATGTTGGTAAAACTACTTGAATTTAACCAAACGTAAGAAATTTATTAAGATCACAATGCGTTACATGATATATCAAGCAGATCGTCGTGCATCACCGTTTCAAGTGAAAGAAAGCAGAAAGTGTAAAGATTGCCGAGGTTCGATACGTTTTTACACCTTTGAGTGATTATCTTCAGCGTTGAAATGGTCAATGACCAATGAAAGTGAAAAGACATTGAGCATTACAGTAAAATATGTTTTATTGTATAATTCAGTTATATAATGTGGTAATTCGTATGAAGTTAGATATCTTTTTCTAGTGTGAAACTGTAAATACAAATTGTGTTTTTTTTAAATATTTTTATATATTATATTACGTTTATTTATTTCTTTATTACCTTACCTATAAATGTTTAAAAAATGTTATCCTATGAAAATTTCCTAATGATTATGCGCTAAATATTTTATACAACAATATCAATGCGAAAAAGCAAGTATATTGACGTCAGTCAGTAACAGATTTAAAGGACGATGCGTTTTTCATCGTCCAGTCTGTGCATACGAACTGCATAAGTATCATTTACGTGAAAACGATGCTAACAAGAAGTACGAAAATTTTCGTGTACAGGATGATTAACAATCTTCCGATTCAAGAAAGAGCGAAGAAAAAGCCAGTCGTAGTTTTGGGCATCGTATGTAATTGCACAATGGATGTGACCATGAATATCTACTGTCTGAAATGCATATTGCACATATACATAGGTACCGATGTACGTGCAGATTTTAATTAAATATGCAATTGACAAGAATGGTTATAAGATTTGTCAGCACTGCATTAACTGCTATTAGTTTGGCAATTAAAATATGTATAGTTATGATAATTAATAATTAGCAAATGGTAATTTGTTGAAATTGGAAGTAATTATAATGATAATGGGCTGTATAAATTAATGAATAAATATATAACAGAACGAATTATGCAATTAATGGTATTTTAACAAATTGTAATTTCTCATTCTGCACGTATCTAGTATTTATATTCTTGCTGCTTATCTTTGAATGTGTCGTTTTAAAATACGGGCATAATTCTGACGTTAAATAGCAATATAATTTAATAGTGCATGTTGGCGTTATATCTATAGGTTTACACGGACACCTATAGGGGACCAGTCATGTTTAATAATATCTGTACATTTAAATTTCGAATTTGTGAAACCTGTGTTACTTGACTATATACAAAGTTGTAAGAACAAGATAATCTTCAATTCTTACATAAGCATGATAATTAAATATTTAAAAGTAACATTGAATTAAATGTTACTATTACGTCATTATTCAATATTCGAAATCACAAAAATAAATTTTTCCGGATAAAAGCAACAATTCGTGAGATATTTCAACTTTTGTATGAAATATCTTATAGTGAATTAGAAATATCTCAAACTGTTTGAACTGCATTGAAATTTTAACAAATAATTCTAATAAAGGAAGAATTACAGAATTTTAATAAATAATTTTCAAGCTCTCACGACGTATTTCACGTTGAGAACCACAAAAAAACAGCACCAATTGGATATTATATTTATTAAACACGTAGTGCTTAATTACAAACGCTTCACAATGAGTAAAACAGCGTGAAATTTCGAAAGCACTCATGCATTGCTCGTATATTAAATCATTGTCGATAAACAAAAAGACTTTCATCGCTTCCTTGTATCATATCTCCCAATGGCTTTCCTCTCTGTTCATTGTCACGCATACATGCCCTTCCACCATTGCCTGTAATATGAACTTCCTCGGTTCCTCTGGTCAGCACTTCCTGTATACAGGTAACGTTGCTTGACTGCGAGGCACGTTCAACGTGAACAAAAATCACTTCATAACCAATTTCCTTGCTCATCATTATTGATACACCATTCGTTTGCCTTTTGTCAATGCAAAACGGATAACGTACTGAATATATGAATGAAATTTTTCAATAAATTTTAACGTTCTTTGGGGAGTTGTATTATTCAACATTTCAGGTATTTTTTGCAGAATTGTTCATATACATTTCATTTTTATGTTCTTTAGCATTTTCAATTTTTATGAAGTTTAATTCTTTTTTTCAATTCGTATTTTCAACTTTAATTAGTTGAATATTGTAGGGTCATTAGTGATCAGCATAAATAATTATGGGTGGGAGGCTACGTGTCTACATATATGGGACCCTCTCTCCTACATTGTCATTCTCCTCGGAGCCACACACGGGGAGGAGAGGAATCCTGGAACATTGCCATTTATTTCTGGGGAAGTCTATCCTCGGTGCTGTACATGATACTAAGGTCACAAGAAACACAAAATTATAATTAATCTTTTCCAATTTAAATATGGTGGATTTTCTTTATTTATTAAACGTATACGAACAGAAACTTACATACTAAATAAATTTAAACATACATAAATTAAAATTATGTATATTTTATCATTGTGTATTGATAATTTTATTACTACTGTTGTGATCTTGCACGACAAATTATCACAAAATATAATAAAGAATCATTAATTCAAATGATGCTTGCTTCTTAAATTGTAACAATCACTATAATAGGGAAAAGGATATCTCTCCCACACATAAAGGCACAACTTTTAACTTCACTATTTTGATCGAAGAGAAAACCGAACGCCCCACCAACCGTACTCCTTCACGACCGTGTGTCACTATTGCCGCAAAACTATCCGCGTACATTCACAATCCCGTGCATGCAAGTTAAATAACCATATGTCCTATAAAAGTCGACCGGCGAGAGACGTACATTCAAAAACGAGTTCGTCTTCGTTGCAGGGCTCGTTCGTTGATGCAATTTTCCCAAAGAAGGGGAAAAATGGAATACAGAGGAGAAGGTGGGAAAGGAGAAAAACATTGCAAAACTCGTGTTTGAGCGTCGATCCCCACACGAGCCGATGGGATTCACGTGTATAGATTTCGGTCTCGCCCACGGACACACAAGCACAGGACGTGGTCGGTGTTTAGAAAGTCCGACAACAAGAACACGGTGAGGTACACCTTGGTACCAGAAGACATACCCATCAGAAAGGTGTACCAGAAGGTTCACTAGCTTCGCAGCTGGTGGGGGTAACGGTAAGCTAGCGGTGTCAGACGGTGCCGGGCACTCACTGCTCGTCGATTCGCCGAGCGATCGACATCAAGTGTACCCGTCGATCGAGAGAAACAGGATTTTTTCGTCATCAAACAGTCGGTTGTAGTCAGTCAGTGCTCGAAACAGGTATCAGAGAAGATGGAAAAGGATCAACCGGATTCTTTGGCTACCGTGGCCGTTGTCTCGGAGAAGATGCCTCATCCGCCTCATAGCAATTACGCACCCAGCGAGGTCTACTCCTCCGCCGAACCACCGCCGGTAAGCATTCGAATCTGGCCGAGATATTCCCGTTACCAGGACAAAGAGATCGTCTGAATGACCGTTTTCGTGAAAGCCAATCTGGCAGAAAGATTCCGGTCATTGATGAGCAAAAAAGTTGAGGTTTCTAAGCAGGTTTAGGCATTCAGTCAATTGTTTTGCGGTCGGTTTGGTATTTATTTAGAACTGTTTGTTCGGTTTATAGATTTTTTAAGGAATTATGTAATTTTGGGTATTGTCAAGATAATTGGATTGACTTTTAACTCTCGGACGCGACGATGGACCATGGAGAGAGCCCTAATTGTATTTTCTATTATCATCATTGTTTCTCTATCATTATTCGTCGAAAATATGAAAGTTTTTCGTTTAAAAATTATACATTTAACTTTAGATAATATTCTGTTTTGGGTCACGATTAACCCAGGCTCCGCTGTTCAAGAGTTAATTAGTTAAATGCAATTTTTGTTACACAGATGTTGAAGTTATGATAGGTAAATTTTCTAATCTTTGCATAGATTTCTGTCAAGTTTTACATAAATTTTTATCTATTTTTGAAGAAACTAATTAATTTTGAGTGTTGTATTTGGATTAATCCTTAATTAATGAAGTGCAATTTCTGCTGGTGGAGTTGAGTACCTTTTCATAAATTTTTAGTAAAATGTTAAACTTTCATTAACACCAGTTATTGCAATAAATGGCAAAATGTTGTTTATAAAAATAAGTTTTAATTATTTAAATAAGAAAAAATGCAGTATTAAAATAATTTCAGTTTCCTGGAATTTTACACACGAGTTAAGGGCTAAGAGTGTTTTGCAATTTTGCAATGAATATGTGACGTGTTTAAACTAATACGAAGTATATCAGGTTGTTTCTCCTGAAAACGTGCCAAGTAGCGTATACAGTTTAAAAACAATTCAACATGGTGCGTGACTCCGAAACGTGGTATTGTTTGAGCATCGATAATAACGGTACATTACCGCACTACAACGATCAGAATGATTAATTATCAACAGTATAATTCATTCTTTTATTGGAATATATCATTTTATTACACTAGAAAAAATATTGACCCATTTAGTTTAATAGAAAATAGTTTAAATGTTATTATACGTTGATAGTTTCAAGCTAACTGGTGAGAAAATTTCAACAAAGAAAATACATACGGGATTCTGAAATTACGCGTAACTAGCAATTTCCATTTTTTCTTGTATTTACATAGCACACTTGCTGTGTTATATAATGAAAATCTTGATGCCATTGCTTTATAGATTGAATTCTGATAGTCAGTCAGACATGAGCTCGCGGTTGATACGTTTACCGCCGTGCAAACCACAATTAGCAGAATAAAATGAGCAAACACAAAAATCTGAATAGGATCTTAATGTTTATTCTTGTTTTCAAGTTTAATTTTTTAGATTGAATTAACCTTATATGTGGGTTATTAGTACCTATACACGATATTATTGAACAAATTAAATTAAATTAAATATATTATTAGGATGATAATTATTTGTCCAATTAATATTGTCTATAATTTTATACAAGTCTAGGATATTAATACAAATATTAAGTATTAATTTTACTCCAGTCATAATAATGCTAATACCTAAGTACTGTTTATCAACACAAATGCGACGCATGGCACACATACTCTGGTATCTCTGCTACTACTGCTTGTTTAGGTACACTTGCGTGTATAGCTTCTGCTCTTGCTGTGAACTGTTTGTGTGTCTTCTTATTACAAACTTTTCCACTCACTATCACTCCTTTAGTCCTTACGTATGCACTTGTGGTTAACATTCATACAATTTAATATGTATCATGTACCACAAAAGGGTTCGTCCCGTATAATTTAAATAAATAAATTATTAATATTAATATTAATTAATTGATATATTGAAATATTAATTTTCTTATACGGTTTTTCTTTTAAATAGAATATAAAGGGTGTGTAAAAGATTGTGATCATAGTTCGATAATATAAAAAAATGTGTGGGTTCAATTAAAGACCCTCTGTGAATAGCAACAAGTGCATTTTACAAAACGAGGTCGATCAATGTAGAAGAATCATTGTGATAGAGCTGCAAAGATGTTCCCGAGGACATCAGATAAAATGATAGTTCGTGACATTATGTTTAACCTGTTAACCAGAGAGCTTATTTAACTTGCAAATTGGAGTTAATAACAACTGTGAAATTCTATACTGTTTATCTCATATGATTGTGACAACGGGAAATTCAGAAACAGATATTTTTAAATAAAGGGAGCAAAGAATAAAGGGAGTCATTAAACGTGGATAGTTGTTGTTTTTAAAATTAGTATTCGTCAAGTTCTTATTCCTTACATAGTTTGAAAAAATTGATATATACTTTAAGATGATCTTTTTATTTATACACAATTTATAGACTTACACCTCTTTTAAACTAAACAGTCCATTTATATTGGAACATACTATGCCCTCGCGGTAACAAAAAAACAAACCAATGATACATTAAGTTTCAGTACACGTGTATTATTTAAACTTCCGTGACGAGTTAACTCGTTGCGTGCACTTCTGATGTATGTACTTACTTTCCAATGGTTAACAGGTTGAGATATGACACGCAAATCTTCTACTGATAACAACAATTTCAGTACCAAGACAATTTCACTATTTATAATGACTATGACATTAAGAAATTTAACCCTTTGATTTACCCATCTTTGACACAAATTGTACTTGTACATTTCTATATTAAATAATCCAATTCATATATCCAAAAGTAAATAAAATAAGTAAATTTGTACAATTTCCTTTGCAATAAAAAATGTTTTAGTAGCAGAGGAGTTAAGAAGATTTTAATCATAAAAGGAAAGAAAAATAATGGAGAAATCCAAAGAATTTAAAATAGATTATAATTTTTTAACTTTGCATCGTTTTGCAATATTCAATAACAGTTTCTTTGATTATAATCGACAGTTCTTCGTAAATTTCTTGTAAAGATTACGAAAATTGAGTGTCAATCATAAAAAGATTAATAAAGTAAGGGATTATCGGTTCTGCTTATCAAGTATATTTTATAAACCACTATAAAACCGGTAGATCAAGATATTTCATAGTGCAGCGGAAATAATATGTTACGGCATGATAAAATTGTGTTACCTATGAAACATTTCCAATCGAGAGCGTTATTCGAGGGTCTTTTATAAAAGAGCGCGGAAATCTGTGCGAAATGCACTTCCGTGAAAGTTTTAGTTTAATTGTGCAAATCACGTTCGCGTAGCTCTGGTTGCTAGTTTATTTGCTTGATTGATTAAAACTTGCGAGCAAAAACGAAAGAAATCGGATAACTCCAGGGAAAAGTACCTGTCATGTTTTACATTTTGCAATTTCCGCGATCATGATATTCTCCATAAATAGATAAGAATAACGAGTTTGGAACTTGTTTCAATGACAGGATCAATTTTTTTACAATATAAAACAACTGGTCAAGAGAAATAATTTGTCGTTTAAGTAATTGTATACTTTCTCTGGGTATAACTTTTGTTTTCGAAAAATCAAACGTAAATTATTTTAATTCCTTATAACTTTATATCATAATATTTACAATTCTCTTTTTTAATTTTATGATCTTAGACATTTATCTAAATTTTAGGCAATTAAATATTACTGATATTGATTGAAAAAGCATTTCAATATCATAATGTCAGAACTCGATGGAAGATATAAAAATATAAATGATTTGAACGTTTTAGTTTACTCTACTTTTTCAACGAATTGAACTTTCACATTTTGCAAGCGTAATGTGACGCGTTCTGGAAAATCATGCACATCGCGGTTTCATTTTCAACACCAGCCACGTTTTTTTTTTATTCGTTCGTTTCATTAAAAGCAGAAAGTTTCTACGGACCGTGAACAGTCAAAGACCGTTCGCATATTAGAAATCGCTCCATGTCAACTATGTAAATTTAATATTTACCGTTTCCAAACTCAAAGAAACGTTCCTTTGACGATAGCAGTGTGTATTTTCGGCGTAATATAAAGAATATTTTTAAAGAAGAAAAATGTGACCTTTGGTCGGGATATTTCAACCAGTTAACTGTTTTTAATACATGTTTTTTCATTTGAAAATATACATCTGTAGAAACTTGTAGTAACTTTTTAATGCGGGATTAGTGAAAAATATAGGAGATTTAGTAGAAATTTGACAAACTGTTCTTTTTTTTTTTTAAGCGTTTTGCAATGATCACTATTATTTAAAGTTGGGTTATTGGAAATAAAAAATTCGAGATTTCTTTAATACCATATTAAATTATTTAATTTGTATTAAGATAGTACACTTTTCATTTTATTAGAAAAATTTGGATAGTTATATTTTTTGGCAATGGCATATTTTTTAACCAATGGTAACAATACGTGAAGTAGGTACCGACTACTGAAAACATTTGTACGACTGATAGATTTCACTTGCAACGATTTAAACTGCGTTTCTTTTTCAACCGAAGCGTGACCAGAATCGTGTTATTCAGAGTGAACAGAATTCACAAGTTTGAATTTTGCATATCGCCGATCGACAGAGGCACCATTGCATCTCGGCAATTACGCTTTCCTAGAAATTACTATTTAATTTTCACGGAATCGAAATTCAGTACTTTTATTTATATAATGTTAGATTTAATGTTGACAAATTTGCAAAGAAACTCCCCAAATTTTATACTCCAGAATATGTAAACCTTAAAAAATAGAAAATTTTGAAATTTCTAATTGTAAGATTTATACGACTTCAACTAAACATCTGAAGAATATACCGTTCGGGAGACTTTAATGCACGGTGTGCACAAGTCTACACACACGCTAGATAGCAATCATTTCATAATCATTTTATCCTGCTATTATTCAAATAGTAAGTAATTGTAACTTGAATTTCCTGCAATATTACATAACATGATCTTTTACGCAGCGCTGGATTAAGAGGAAATCTAAAGGGGGTTGCAGTTCCGGGCCCCACTTTGCAGGAGGCCCCGTTATAAACCTTCTATTTAATATGTCAAATAATATAAAATGAAATGTTTTTACTATTACCCCCCTTTTACGATTAAATGTTATTTTATCTTATTTTTGCGTTATCTTGATCATTTGATAGCCTCGGGGTTCTAAACATCTTAATCCGGTCCTGCTTTACATGTAATCATTTTTCATTAATGCTTCTATAGAAATTTTAGGATATTGTCAAATATTCATTTGAATATTTTGTTGCAATATTTCATGCATCTATTTCACCTATTAATACATCAATTCTGTGTTATTAAATATTTAATTTTACATTCTATATTTCTTATTTCTGCAAAATATTTTTTAACGAAATACATGTATTATCTATATAATATTGCTAGCCTTATATTATTCGAACTAAAAAAATTGTGGTTTGGAAAAGTTAGTCGTATGCAATTGATCTTGCATTTCCTCGGTTCATGACAATTGTTTATTCTCAGCTTCGCACAGTGTTAATTACCATTCACGAGACGTTATATAAGTGTAAATAAACTTTAGCACTCGTTTCGCGGAAGCGTAGAAGCTATTTCTAGCGCTCTTCCGCCATTTTAATTACTGTCCTCAGACAACATTACGTAGTAAAGTGTTATAAATGCATATAGGTACACTAACAATACCATTGTTAATTTTTGTGTAATTTAGACTCTTATTAAATTCGCTTCGAAGATTCTACAAAAACTAATTGACAGGTGGTTGTTACTATGGTGTATCAAATACATAATTATTATAACAGTCACGCAATTTCTTAGCATTCATAATTTTTTATCCATGTCAAATCACGTAGCGTTTGGATCGCAGAAGAGCGACACTCGCGTGCAACGCTCTTCCTTCATTTTAATTAGCTACAATAGGCGTTATCACGAACTAAAAGCACAGTCTTGTACACATTCGTTTGTACACTCACTCAATAGGACTAAATAAATTTGGGAATCTGTTCTATGTTTAATTAAATTAATTAACTCCATAAAAGAAAATTTAGAGAAATTGATATAATATAAAAAATTAAGCATCAATCAAGTGCTCTGGCATTAAAATTTTTTTAATTTAAAAGGTTGGAGTGCATCACTTTAGCTTGTGAATGGTTCATGTATAACTTTAAATACCGATTTCAAAGCAACACAAATACTTTAAATACAATGAAATTGCAAAGATTGTAGATTTGAAATATGAATGTATGAAATCATTGACAAGAATGACTGATTCAAGACTTTTGACCTGCAATGTCAGGCTAACGGAGTACAATGAGTCAGATTATATCAAAAAGGACAGGTTTAAAAATGTTATCTCGTAGTATATGTGTATAATAATCCTTTCGTCCGAAGTGCCTGGCAACAGTGCCTGTTTACTTTTGTCTGGCAGATCGAGCAGCATAAAGACAGCCTCGGATGGCCTACTATCTCCTCGAGGCCTCGTACCTTAGAGTCGTCCATCCACATCGAGGTCATTACGAATATGTACAAGTACAGTCTGTGTCACAAGCGTTTGCCCTTTTCAATTAATTTACCAATTAAAGGCGTGCATGTAACCGTCTGGTATACGTGAAATGATGGATACTTTCCACAGGAAAATGTTAACTCGTCTCTTACGGCACTGATGGAAGGTACTTTTTCGAAAGTGTAATTACTGTAAATGGAGTTGTTCCATTTGTATGGATGCTATTTCGAGATTTCAAGCTTTAAGGTTTATAAATTCAAATTTCTAATTTTCACAATCCAAATTTTTAAGCTTCAGAATGCAATTTAAAGATTTCATTCAAAATTCAAAGTTTCAGAAACCAAAGCATTAAGTTCAAAAATTTCGAAATGCAAGCTTTCAAGTTCCAAAATTCGAATTCCAAAGTTTTGAAATTCATATGTTTATTGCTGCCAATTTTTCCTTGTCGCTATTTCCCTTAATGAACTGTACGTCTTCTTGTCATTAACATTATCCTTTTTAATTATTCATATATCCCATGATGTTGAAATGATGATGAAGATGATGATCATACATCCAAAAGTAACCTTTGAATCTTCTGTCCTTTTGTATTTTTCTTTTCCTTTTTTTTCATAACGGTATAGTTTTTTAACTTATAGAATTTCCTATCTTATCAATGTTTTTGCTAATTACATCTTTAACTAATTATAATATAGTATATCTTCGTTCAGGCTTCATTTAATTTAATGAAATCTAACACATGTGTAGTTAACTAAAACATCTTTTCGAGTTTAATTAATTACATCGCGATAATACCTGTTTGATTATCAATCCTGAATGATATTCAGAACCAGATTATATCAAGATCATTGAAGCGTAGAAACAAGATCAGGGATGCATTTTCACGAGCTACAAATTTTCACGAGTCTCAAGGTACTGAAGCAACCGAACGAGTTTGAAACGAAATAATAGTGTCAAGGTACAGTTATTGAGCGTCAGAGTTACTTTATTGGACACATTTCCGCCTCGTAACGAGCAACTGACGATTCATCTCGTAATGTAAATCGTTTTAGACAAATCATTATAATTCAGTTACAGAATTATGATGTTATTGATGTCATCTTTATGATTCTTTGCTAAATAGTGTTGCTGAATTGTTAACGGATCTTCCTAATATACCTAACATCTTAAAAAAAGAATTTAATTTTTTTGTATTTTCCGGTAGTTTACTTTAAAAATATGGTCTCAAGGTATGTTTGACTTATTTAAAAAAAAGTCTTTATGCCTTATTAGCATTATTATACTATTAAATCAAATTTTCTTCATTTTTATTTTTGCCTACATGAAATTTGCAGAAATATTCCAATATTTGTTTAAAGAAAAAGAAAGATCTTTAATTTCTTAATAGGGAGGCAATTGACCCTTCTGACCCCCCTAGTTGCGCTACTAAGCATGGGAACAAATGGTCATTGTGTTACGTTTGTATGAGTCAAGAAACAGGTATTAGAGAAACGCTAATGTTATCCAATTGCATTTTTCACTTTTTCCCGTGATTAGCTTCATTCCGTAAAATAGGAATGGTAGGAAAGCACGCGAAAGGAGAGCGTGAAACGACAGACCTCGACTCGGTGGTTAGCCAGCATGAAGTTCCACGTATGTGATTGCATTCTGCATGCACATTTCAAATCGACTACGTTACCTATAAACGATTTTTACACGTGTTTCATTGCTACCTGCAGCTGTCTCGTTTGTAGAAACGTGAACAACGTTTATTATGAATTCTTCTCCATCGTAAAATAGAAAGATCAACGAATGGTATTTAAAGATTCTATGTTAAAAGTTGTTAATTTAGAATTTTTCCTTAATAAAGAACTCGAATAGTTCTTCTTTTTATTTATTACATGAAAAATAAATTTAAAATTGCTTGTACTAAATTTAATTCGGTAGTGATTTGATTTAATCAAATTTGAAAATAACGTTCAATTATTAAACTTTATTAAAAATTAAAATTTTCTGACTGTGTGGATAATCTATTTAGGTTGAATGTGGTTTATTTTTTAAAGTAAATTTTCAAAAACAGAATTCAGAATTTTTTGAAAATGTATTTATTGAATTATATGCAGGATTAAATGAATTATATAAACTTAGTATATGAACCTATTGAATATATAACTTGACTGTATAAAAATTAATACAAATATCAATACAATTTTTTTTTTTATTTATATCTTATAAAATTGAAATGCAAAAAATATTTTCAGCAAAGTAAGTATAATACATTATACAGTACAACGAATATAATTCATATGGTATATAAATTACATGAAAACCTGATGATTAATAAAAACAAGATAACATTTTGTAACATAAATTCTTAATACAGGGATTCTACAAAGAAAACATTTCATCAAATTGAATGATGAGCGATTGCAATCCATTAAAATCGATTTATGATTACAGTTTCCTCACATATCTGGAATTTATTGCGTGAAAGAGACATATAAATATTCAAAGAGACAAAACATGTGCAATAAAGAATTACCTGTACTACATTTGAAAGCAATGTTTTTCTTGCATAAGTAATTTATATTTCATTATTCAAAACGTGTATATACGTAGAATGTAGAATATCCAATTGCTTTTATATCTCGAAAACAAAGTTTCAATCTACAAAATTGCACTTTTCTATTGTTATGAATAATATTCTCGACATTCCTTATCCAAAAGCACAGTAGGTTTACCTAGAAACTTTTCGAAACGATAATAGAAATCGAATAAAGGAATAAAGGAGAGGTAAGTCTGTCGAGCACGAATCAATTAAAAAACCTGAATTAGAATGTAGTTGAATTTATTCTACGAGTTTATTTCTGCATAGTGAGATCATCACGGAAGTTGAAATATTCCTTTCTTTGTCTGTGACGACTGATTGCTATGGACAATACAATCACTTTTGATTAACATAAAATAGAAACGACAAGAATAGCAACTGAAAATCTCGAGTATTTAGAATCTAATAATAAGAGATATACTAGTTCCGGTACTCATTAAAATGATATTATTTCGCATTCTAGCAAAAATTGTGATCTATTGCTCAATTAAACCGAAAAAAATGAATATAATTTTACGAACAAAGACAATGATATTTTGTGGAACTATAATACATTTAACGAGACGAAGAATTTGAAAAACTGGAAACAATTGTGCTCCGACTCTGTGTCGAGCACAGGGTCCGCTTCGGAACAGTTATGGAATAGGAGTAGGAGAATCCTTTTTTCGAATTTGGTTGTAGTAAAGTCAGTAGCTAAAGAAGAAAGAGGGACTGAAATCCGGATTTACTGCCTTCGTTTAAATGTCTGTGTCAGTGTAACCATACTAATGCACAGATGTATTTTCTTAGAAAGTAAGCTGGAAGATACGCATCAAGTTTTAAAATCCAAGGTGAAGTTTTTTATGTTGCACACAAAATGAGAAGGAAAATTAAGATTTATGATAATTGAGAGGTTAAAAAACTTGTTGTTGGTTTCTGTTACGTTCATAAATTTCTCATCATAATGGGCCATAATAAAGTAAAACTCTTTATCTTATTTGAAACAGGATTTCATGGGATTTCAATTTTATCATTTGTAAAAGTACTTTCTTCGTTTTCTCATTCTTAATGCTGTTTACATACGTTTAATCTATGCAAATTGATTAGATACAATAATTATAGAGAACGAGTAAATAGAGCAAATAATGAAGTGTATTTGGAGCCTAGTGGGATTAGACACCTCCTCTGCCGTTCCTAAGCTTCTGCTTATATCGGGCGATCTTAAATAAATAAAATGTGCCTAGCAGCCACTCCCCCAATGGTGTCAGGCAAGGATAAACTGCCTTTTCATGGTTTTGCCAATCATTGAATCGGGTACGGGGAACCCAACACTTAACTTTTCGTCGGCATAAGGAATTTTGCTCTTGGGTCGAAACAATCAACCTGAGTGGGTTATCAACTACACCCACCAGGCGCTTTATGCCCGTTTGATCTTTCCGAGATAATATTTGATTAATATTTTGTTTATTTATTTACCTCAGGCATACATGAGGCCAAAAAGCACGGCAGTTCAAATCACAAGGATCGCGGCCGTCACCTTGGTGACCATGTCCGTAATCCTTGGAAGCTTCATCCTCGCAGCGTCCTGGGTTCAGGCTCGAGCATCCTGCACTCCTGAATCAATTGCTGCTATGCAAGCAGAATTAAGGCTCCAACAACAACAGCAACAGCAAGCTTCAGCCTCCTATCAACAAGGTGAATTCTTGAAGCATCTGCAACCGGAAGCTCTCATCCAGGTAAGTTCAATAAAAAAGATCTATTAAAAAAAAATACAGGTACCACTTAGTTATTGTTGAAAAAATTTATAAGGTATCAATTAATAATACTTACGCCATTAATTGTCTATATTGATAAAAACGACCAAAATATTTAAATCTTTGGAAATGTAATTCTTTTGGGCGTAACATTATTTCTGTTATGGTATTATTTTCCCTTTTTTTTAGCTTTTAGAAAACGTAGATATCTTATGCCTTTTTTAATATAACAAAAAAATAAGTATGAAATACTTAGTGCCCTCTAATTGCAACATGAAGTCCCATGAAGGATACTAACTGACAATACGTTTTATCAATATTTATTGATATATAGTTTCCCATAATTGTTAAATTAACAAAATGGATGTTGAAATTATAATCTTCCTTGTCATAAACAAATTTTTTATAGATATTTAAAAGAAAAATTTAAATTCGGTTTTTTCAAAAATAAAGTTGCAAATAAAAAGAAATTTATTTATATTTCTAAGCGAACTTAAAGCCTTTCTTAGAAGCTACATTACTATTATTGGAACAGCTTGTTATAACATATTTTATTTTCCATTTCTAACTATAGAATACACTTTCAAAGTGTGGTTAGAAAACCATAAGATATCCAGTACATTTTTCCATTTTGAAACTGTAATTCAATCTTCCTGGAAAGACAAGTATGGCACGTATAGTTTAGAAAAGTTTAGAAAAGCATTTCCCCAGTTAAGTCTCTAAACAAAAAGACAAGTTGCTTCGGTGCAACTTGTTTCGCTCGTTCAAAGCGGTACCAGCTTTCGAGATTTCTAAATGGTCACCTTGATTTTAATCGAATGTAAAAGATCAATCGCCAATAGATTGTAACCGATCGATCGGTTTTCGAATATTGTTTCCAGTCGAGTGGAGTCGTTGAGGTTTATGGTGGAAAGTAAGGAAGTAAAACGCAGCGGGTATTGTGTTAATATGATTAGCGGTGACATGCTGAACATAGAAACTGATTTGTCTCTTGCGGTTGAAAAAGGTTGAATAGTGTTAATTCTTAAAAGGCGAGAAACTCTTAAGTAATCATTCAAACAATACAAAGATACCTAAGTGCACGTACGTGTCACATGCTTTTTTTTATTGTATACTCGTCTACACAAATATTCGTATTTATACATTTATTAAGTCGACAATTTTGCAAAAATAATAATCTTTTTGGTGTAACGTTATAGTAATATTTTTAATGCAAATAGAGAAAAAATAATAGTAAGTTTAAGTTATTTTCTAAGAATTTAAAAATTTGGTTTAAATGTTTTTTAGAAAGTAATCGATTTAGGTATCATTTTCTTGATTGAGAACAGATACGAAACATAAGTAGATGTATGTTCAAAAATGAAAGTGAAAGCAGAGCGAGAAAGTGGAATAGTTTTTCCACTGCTATCACCATGTTTTTCAATGTGTTTAATAAGACATAACAAACTTTAGAAAAATAATTTCCTTTAGAATGCTTCAGATAAAATCGCAAGCTAAACTTCCATAATTTATATCACTCCTCCAACAGCTATATTGATTAATTTTGCATAAAGTGAAAATAATATAAGACCATATTAAGAAATTATTTAAAATGAAAAGTATTTACTGACTTTTAAGACTTACTAAAATTAGAGCTAAATACATTTAAAGCAAAAAATATTGCAAATAGTAATAGTAATAGTAACTGAAATACTTTTATTGAGATAAAATAACATCAATTATTAATCCAAGTGAGAACCAATAGAATCAATAATCTTTTGTCATATTTCTAATAACATTTCAATCTTTTTGCACCAAAAGTTACAGAATAATTTGAAGCAAAACACACCTAAAGATCATTCATTCAATTTTCTAGTCTAATAATTCAGGGATCAATATGAATTTTAATTTTATCCTGAAAGTATTTTTGTTATAATAAGAAAAGAAATAAGAATTGTTTCTCACGGCACTCGATGGAAAGAAAGGATCGTGCTCGATCTATGATCACGCCCTTCTGTGTGGTATTTACCTCGATATTACTTGCAATAACGAACTGCTAAGATTTACTAAGATGATTTATCGTGAACTTTTTCATTTGTAAAGCCGCAAAGCCAATTTTGTGAAGCAATACTTGCTTTATGGATAAATCAGCTTTACACGAATTGGTTGTTATCGAATATTCATCGTAATTAAGGTTTCTATTCCTTAGAGATTGTAATATTTTTTACTTAAGCATGAGAAAGTTTCCTACTTGAAAATGTTAGAACACTTTCTATTATAATTTTATGACCATAAATTGCACCCTACCCAATAAACAGGAGCGATTATTGAAAAAACAAAAGAGAAAATTTAAAGATTCAATTTTGTAGAAATTTTGAAGATTTTAACAAGGCAGAATCAATTTCTGTAATCAATCAACCTTTAATATATATTTTGCAATTCTCTATTTTTTATGTTTATTTTGCAATTTTATATTTACACTAAAAATAACTTTAAATATTATACATTAATTATACGAAATTTTAAGTTTGTTATTTAACTAATTTCATGAAATTGGTAGGCTTTGAAATATTCGAAGAAGAGCAATTAAAGGGATTATGTTAAACATGAAAGTATACGTTAGATTCTTCACGCTCTTTCAGTATGTATGGAAATAATAGCTGAAGGGGAGTGTTAATGAGTGAATTAAGTACTCATAAAAAGGCGGAAACTTAGAAAGCGTAGAATTACAATCAAGGCAAGAAGCTCGTTCGTGTGCAGTTTTGTAAGCAAAAGAAGAGGCAGATTGATAGAAAGGATCATGAATCAAAATAGAGCACGCAAATTTTCAATTCTACTTTCGTAATGCATAAAAGTAGCCTTATTGTTGTGAAAATATCCTAGAAAGTATCATGTTCGACAGCGATTCTCAACTAGTGGTAAGTACACGTACCACTTATGGTACGTGAGAGGCAGCTGTGTGATAAGTGGATAATTTGTGCAATATACAGTTTGAGTAATTTGTTTTATGTTTAAACGTTGAACAGTGAATAACAAAAGATCATCGATAATAGCGACAATTATTTTAATAATTGGAGTTATTCTAATTTTTTAAAAATTAATATTTAATTATAAAATTAACATTAAATTAATTTCTGTAACTAATAGTCAATAATTTGTATATTCAAATTATTTTCTCGAAGTACACTCGTCATTAAACAAAAAATATCCTAGAAAGGGTTAAGATTAGGTTTAAAATAAGGAGGACCCAGCATCCTCTTTTCTTTTACCCCCTGTTACATTTATAATTGTTATCTCCATCCACCTATCATAGCTTTCGACGGATGTCTTTAATCGATGTTTAATTACTATTAGAACGAGGACAAGTACAGTGTTTGAGTCATTTTATCTCGTTTGAAAGAAACTGTGACGATGAATGTCGAGAGAAGGTGGAACAAGTGTTAGGTAGCGATTCATAAAACACATTAGGTATGTAGGTCTCGGTTTCTCTCGTTATTATGATATATTACTGTCAATAACAGAGAGATATAACAGTATAAGATAGTTTGAAAACCTTCGCTCATAATTAGAATTAGGAATATAATTTTCCCCTAAATTAAAAAAAAAAAAAAAATCAACATTTCAATGTGGTAATTTCTAGTAATTGGGAATTAAATAAAACGTAAGATCCAATCAGCTTAGAACGCAATTAATCGCTGAGAAACGAGAAACACCGTGAGAATCGATGGATCGCATTTAGATTCAATTATTCAGCATCGCGCGTTTCAATGTATCGTCGGCAATTTCCAGCCAGTATCGATTAATCGTTCGAAGGACGAGCGGCATTCAACCTGAACGCTTTCCCCGTTCGTAAACCGTTGGCTTTCGAGGAGAACTCCTTTGAATGCAAAGTATAGATGGTACCCTGAGACTTATCAGTAGGAAGAGAAGGATGGTTAATGCCGTGTTGCGAAGAAGAAGAAGCGTGTACCGTGGACGAGGAATAAAAACCGTAGAACGAAACGCAAGAAACGGTGCGCACCGGTGCCTGGAGAACTGCGTTCAAGGAGAACCGCAACAGTGACTTACGTAATCCAGGTTACGTTCCTCGATGGACGTACGATCTTAACGTGAAACAGGAAATCACCTTTTTACTTCTTTCCATCTACGAATCGTGTCGCTGTTTCGGTTTAAAAACCTATGCGAAGTTGTATGGACATTAAGACGATTTTGATTGTTAAACAATGAAATTAGAATCCATTTATTTGTCGATTTGGAAGTTATTCTTAATTCCATTTTACCATTTTTACTGTAGTATCATATCTACAAAGTAATTTAAAAATTTTTCCAACACAAAAATATTTTTCTTTAATGGAAAAAGAAGGCGATTGTTACTAACACAAGATAAAAGGTACGGGTATTGCCGTATTCAAACGAGGACGTGCTCGAACGTTCTTATAGGACAAGGACGACGATCGTTGCAGATTTAAATAAAACTTTGTAGAAAATTTCCATCTAGGATACATAAGTAGCATGTATTCCATTGAACTGGACTAATTAAAATACGTTTAAATATAGTTTAAGGATCGTCTACAAAAAAGTACAAACGTAATCGTTCTTTCGATTCAAGTCCTAAAAATAAAGAAAATGAATTAACAGGTCGGTGTACAATGTTGACTTCTAGAAAAAACATTCGGATTCATAGGAAAATATTTTAATTTTTCATATTATTAATTTATCAATTTTTCACCATCCTATTAGAATTATCAGATAAATATGTGTAGGTACATTGTTAAATTGAAATTCTAATCACGTAAGCCGATCTTACTTTCTATTGGCTGCCTTAAGTAAACCGGAAACTGTATTACATCCACGTTATTTGAGCGTGTAACGCATACAAAAACGTCGACAGAATAGCAAGAAAATTAATAGCAAAAGTTTTTGCAAACAATGAAAAATTTTAATCCAAATATAAATCTAGTATAAATCTATCTCTGTAATTCGAGTAGGGAAAGATTTGCATTTGTTAATTAATCAATCACACGTTGAAAGTTAAACACCTCATTGCGAACATTAGCGGCTTATTCTCTTTTACTGTTAACAAGTGAAAGTTCCTCAGAAAAGACCATGCACTCACCTTTCTAACAATAATAAGTGTTGATTATGATCATCTACTTCGGTGCTAATTAACGAAGAAGAGTTTAGCCGCAATATTATAAGATCATTTTTAAAAATACAGTTTATTACGTGTTTAATGATCATTTAATAATCGAAAGCAATAAGATATTATCTGGGATGAAATTCTAATAATCAATTGGCGATATTAAATATTTAACTCATTAATTTTCATAGATTAAAAATATATTATCTTCAAAATAGGATATTTTATTATAAACAAACTTAATTTATTTTTAAAGCATTTTATCTAATCAAAAGGTAAATAAAAAGCAGCTGTGGAATATTCCAGAGGTTTCTTCTTCACAATTCGTGTGACCGCATTTCGCCAGCCAATTTTCTCAAGCTCTCTCTTTCACGGTTCACTCTCAACTGTCCTTTTTATTAAACGCACACTGTCATCTTCTTTCGCAAACATTTGCTGCACCTTAAAAATTAAGAACAGGATTAATCGAATATCATAAGTTGGTGTTACTTTAACTCAGTCATGATAACTTTGACAAAATATGTTCATTTTCGATTTTGCATGACTGTAAATTGATTTTTATAATACTGATTAGTCATTGATATTTCATACTTTCGTTATGATATGCAAAATTGATTAAAACAAATATTTTAATTAATAAACAGATTGGTGCAAAAAATAATTCAAGCATTTATTTAATTTTTTCAATTGACGATTTTAACAAAACAAAAAAAATATGTATAAATGAGTGTGGCACAGAATATTTCTTAAAATTTGTCAAGGACTGTCTGCTTTATTCGTCAAATTAATATAAAATTATTATTTACTAACATAACTACGACCATGCCAGGTGTTGATTTTGGAGAAAATATCTTATAACACTTTATTTGAGTCACCCTATATTTATTTTTGTTTTCTTTTTAACTATATAAAGTTGAGATAAAGATATGAAGATGAATAGATGAACCATAAATTCATGAAAAAAATTAATTTGCTGATAAAATGATTGAGGATCATGTTGCTGATAAAATGATGAGGATGCTGCGAAGGATTTTTACGTCTCTCGATGGAAAGGTACTCGTAGCACAACAGAAAGTGGGTTGCACATTGCACGAGCCAGCAGTAAGGTGAACGTTCTCTAAAAAGATTTTCTCTCCGTAAACTAACTGTATTGTTACCTGCTCCTTTCTGAGACGTTGTTCACATACCACATTTACCTTGACGACAGAAGCCACTCCTTATCAATTATCAAGAATGATTTTCATCCGTTCTATACGATGCGTTCGCGTGCTACAGCGATGCTCATTGAAGTTAGAAAATTTCTTCGTTCTTAACGAGTATCTTCTAAATTTCACTTTTCTTTAACGTGATTGAATCGTAAATCAATCATCTTATTAATTACAACATAACTATCAAAAAATGATTGTGGTCTTCAATGATTGTAATCATTTCTTTAAACTGTTGTTGAGAGATGTACGTGAATGTAGAGAATATTTTGTAATATAGAAAGTGATATTTCTCATGATCGTAACTATTATTGCGAAAATTCATTGGGAAATAGAGGAAAATATTCGGAATACTTTGCAATATATGAATAAAGTAGTGTTTTTTGTCATACCATTTACTAAATCTGTATAGAGATTTTTCAATTATGAAATGGCATATGACTATTATATTATTAAATACTGTTTTTATTTTTAATACAGTCCAAATTTACAGAACCTAAAATTGGTACTTTGTGCAATTAATATAATATTAATGCTATTTAAAATCTCCTTTAATTAATTTACTTTCGATTATGTTAGATTTGTGATTTCTGCCATTAATGATCCCCATGGTGTATAAAAGGGCAAGACAGGAGGGGCAAAATTCTAAGAAATACAATAGATTTGAGAAAGTACACAAGATACAATGGGGATAACTTCATCAGATAACTTACCTCCAAATTAAAAATAAATAATACAATAGTCGACATATATCTCAACAAAAAGATCTTACGATTAAATTCTGTAATTTAAAATTAAAAAACCTGAAAGCAGTTATTGTGACTACCTGGTAAATCTACTGTTGAAAGTGTTATTTTTACACTGGTGTAAAAGGCTTATCTGCAACAGTGTCAAAATAAAGACATTGAAATATGGAGAACCAGTTGGTAGGATTGAAAGTATGATGCTCTTGAAGGAAAAGTATGCCGTTGATTTCCATCTGGCCAGCGATGAAGGCACGCAAGTGCAACTCAACATCATTGAGAACACAATGTATCCTTGTAATATAAGGTTGACAGTGCGCGAGTCGTTTAACGACGATGATTATCCGTCATAATGGTTCGCTAATTGATAGGCAGCCAGCAGAAAGGGTTGGCAGGATTTCTAAAGAAAGCCTGTGGGAACGACTAGTCGTGAGGCTCGTCTCTCCGGCAAATTGCAATACTAATTCCTTATTCTGTATTGCATGCAACGCGAAATCCGCCGATTTCCTTTCCTCGTGAAATCCTTCCGGCTCGTTCAGTAACTTGGCCAAGTTCTCTGAATAACTCGAAAGTAAGATGTTAACGTGTCTTGTAGGTATTTTAAGAAAGCGGTTGAGTGAAATTCTGGGTGACACGAAGCAGTTATAAAATCGAGATTCCAGATTTTTAAATAATAATTAAAAGGAGTTAACACGGCACCCCTATAGAATAAATGGAATGATGCATAAAATCTACTATGTGTTTAAATTAATTCTGTAGATTTCCTTCATTTTTTAATCGAAGATTTATTTTTAAAACGTCATGGTAACTTCAATTAATGAAATATTTATTGTTATTATATTCTCCAGCCATTTTTCAAATACACAAAATCGCAAGAAAACATTCAAATTTAAAACATTACTTAAGAAGGTGTAATACTGAAGGCAATAAATTAATTTGTATACTTATTATGAATCATAATTTTAGTCAAATTTCAACTCTGCAATTCATAGATTAGAACTGAATGTTCAGTGTTTGAAATCCTTTCGCGACTCAAGAGGTGTAATTGAAATTGGAAATTACGTTACAAAACTGATAGTCATTACGTAAACCACCACATGCTATTGTCTGTTCCAAAGCGATAGTTTTTCATGGAACAGAATCTTCACACTTGAAGAATTTTACTGTTGTTTCCTTACATAACTCATATCTATTTTCGTTTTCTTTTTACAAAGAGACAAGAAAATATCGTGACACAGAAATGGTGGTTAATTTACAGGCACTTATACTTTAGGCATTAAGAAATGTCACCTGTTTCTTCTCGTTCTAGCTTGACGATTATGCAGGTTGTCGCTCAAGCACCGCAAATTGTTTCTACATCCTAAATAATTTTTCAAGTTGAAAGTTTTTATTCTTTTATGGTACCGCCTGCATATAAATTATACTAAACAATGATTTACACCTTATATTAAAATTTTATTTAACCTACGCAATACAAAAAATTTGAAGTATAAGTAATTTGCAAATAATGTTTTCAAATATTCTGATTTAATAAATAATAAATTATTGTAAATCTTATTCGTGTGTATAGATTTGGAATTTCATTTTTACACATATAGCATTGTCATATCTCCAGACTGTGCACAAGATACTCCGTAACGTTTGAGTTTTATCAAACATTTGTTTAAATTCCATGATGATATTGGTACTTGTTACTCAATTATAATACTATACAAATTTTTGTTCAAGTTTAATGATCCCTGAATATACAAATTACAATCGTTGTTTAACTTTTACGAAATGGAGGCAATAATCAGCTTAAACGCTGACGCAATAACAATATCTTTAAAAAAGATAATATGATGTGTACATCACACGAATTATGCAATAAATTAAATACACATTTTGCAGTTACGCTGAAAATTCTTATATTTTTAGAAGGCTCAATGCCATGTATACTGAAGTTAGGTATTATTTATTTTTAATATTTTTATTATTGAAGACATTTCCATTTCGTAACAAATGTAATTTGCATTAAGTAAAGGATCACATTTTTTGATTTAACATTGAAATAAAATAATAAATAAAAATTCAAAATAGAAACTTGAAAAATGGGGTATATCTAATAATAGTTATTCAGCAATTTAATATTATTTTAAAATTCAATTCTTAATTGTTTTTTTTTTAATTCTTATCAAGGACTATACATTTTCTTTAATCCTGCGTTACATTATTTTGTAATCTGCTACATAAAATAATATGTTATGAAATTTTTGTCCTTTTAAACATTTGTGATTTTGTTTTACATAATGTTGAAATTTTTTAATATTGCATGCATAAATTCTTAAAATAAAAAGACACTTTTTAATTTAAACCTGTATTTTTCCAAAATTAAAAAAAGAATTCCGCAATAAAGATTAATATGAAACATGGTGACATTAACATTTTGCACAAAGGCGTCTTATTTGAAATTGAAATTCACCTTACAACTTGAATAAATACAAAGATGAAATATCCTCTAAAATAAATATGTATGTACTTTCGTTTCATTGCTATGTAAACGCAAGAATGTTAGTAAATACAAAACATAGAACTTTCTCATAAGCCAAACCGACGATGAAGGTTGCTTTCTGACCAGTGGTGAAATGATCGAAGTTTGTTTCAGTGTATCTGGAATTGCGAAAACCAGAAGCAGATCGGTAGCTAAAGCCATTCCGGCTACCTTTCATTGCGTTCACTGATATTCTAGAAAGTTGTCACTTCACGTGAAGCGAAACCTCTCTTTCGAACCAGCAAATAGAACCGGTCGAAACGTCTCAGCTAGCAAAGAACCTGATGCAACTAACGTTTCTTGCACTATAATGGTTTCCTGCTGACCGATCACAAATTAGTTTCTCGAAAGTATTAAACGCCAACTTCCTTCCTATCGCCATCCGCCAAATACTTATCTTGCATCGTTTCCTCATTTACCGTCTCGCGAAACCATAATCTACCTATCCAACCTCCAAACGACGCCATTTTGCGATACAGTGTTAATACAAAATCGCCATTTTTGGTACTTTTGAAGCGTAGAATTATTTTTTTTTTTAATTTTTATAATAATATTTAATTAGACGGTTAATGAGATGTTCAATGCTGGATTAAGGAAAGGTCTAAAGGTATGTTTAAGGAGAGGTGCAATGGGGTTACAGCTCTGAGGCTCTTTTTCCATGAGGGCCCATTATAAGCATTCCATTTACTATATTTAGTGCACAAAAAAATATCATGGGGCTTGACATCTTATTGCAAAATGGCGTCCAATTTTATAAATTGAGTTTCGCATCAACAGACAAACATGAAGTTAACGGGACGGTCAATAAAAGATGATGAAGAATTTCTGAAACTAATCGGCTCATTTACAGCTTCTGTTTATTGGAGCATATCGCTGCATTGCTTCAACCAGTCATTATTAGCATTATCAGTATCGGTGATTAAATGTAATTAAAAGCTAGCTAGTGGGATGATTTAGATCCCATCTGACGAATGACCTCTTCCTAGCGAGAGAAATCGAAGAAGATCCGGAGGAGATGCAGCCATGGCGAAAACAAGCCACGAGTATTCCTTAAGCCTTTGAAAGCTGGATAAATATCGCCGCGGTAATCATCTGTTGATGCAACTCTTCTTCCTGGTCGCGACATCGGGTCGCAAGTGAAAGTGAACTCTCTTGGTGTTATCGTGGTGTAAAACTGAGACAGAGAGATAGAAATCGAACCCGAGCAACGATGAGACACGTTCGATTAACTGCCACGATATCCGACATAGAAATGTCGGAGAGATCGTATTTTATGACTGGTTCACCTGAACCCTGCCGTTTTTTATCTTATCTAATACGAACCGGGTCATATTTTAAACGTCATTCAAAACGAGATTCTAATCATTCGGCGAGCACGCGTTGCTAGTACTTCATTTAATTCTCTATGTACTTGTGTAACTTTAAAATAACGTATCAGATTTCTGTAGGAAATTCGAAACTTTCTTTTTTATTTTCATTATTATTATTTTTTTGCTTTGTGCCATTGTGCAATAGTAGAAGTTTAAGTACGTTTAAAGATGTCTTGTGATATCTTTTTACAAATGTAGGTGTTTGTAGAGATTATAGATTACAGATTGTAGATAATAAATCATAGATGATAGGTGATAGATTATAAATATTTTAAAGGAATTTTTTGTTGCATAGGATACCACTGAACTGAAAGAGGCACAGCAGAATTTGGCTGCGCAAACACCAGTTAAAAAGGAGGTAATGCCAGATACCAAGGACATCAAACTTCAAAAGGAAGACGAAAATAATTCAAAGTCAGATAGTGAAAGCAGTGATCACGACGACGACGATGATGACTACGATGACGACGAGTTTCCTCCTGTTCACATTAAGCTACCCCTTCAATTCGATTTTGACGAAATTGCGGGCGTAAGTTGATAAATATTAATGTATTCTATAAATTGACAAGTTATAAATATTCTTCTATTTTTCTTTTAAATGAAAGATAAATGAATAGAATGAAATGTAAGTAGTATTAAAAATTTCGTTTAATAAATTAAGACATTATTTCTTTTTTAGACTCTGATTCAAGAGGCACGAAGCAGAGTTTCTTGTGTAGTTGAAAGACGAAGGGCCGATCAAGTGATGGACGGTGCTAACAACAACGTGGAAAACAACACAGACTCTCGTTACCAGAGACTGAGCGGAGAACGCGTTGCTATTCTCTGCGAATCTGGCAATCCTCATCAAGAGTACGTATTAAAACAACAATAAATGTTTTAGCTTTAATTAAAAAGAAATTTCATGTATGCATTCAAACGGAGTCCATCGTAGAGATCCAAAAAGTTATAATAATTCATTCAAATCATCATCAAAGTGAAAAACATAATTCCAGGCAACAGGAGCAAGAAATGCTTACTCCGATCATCATTCCTCTGGGAACAGTCCAAGTACCTCTTCAATCTCAGGAACCAAACCCAGGCTACCATCAATATCAAATCCACACTCAATATCAAGTTCCTGATATGCAACAGTTGCCTCTTAGTGACCCACGTGGACTGAATCACATTCCACCCGGTGTTCTTCCACCTGAATTACGAAACCTTCCTCAAGTTACCATGGAAATGAGACCACCGCGTGTAGGACCACAGGCTCCCATGATGGGACCACAGAATCCTATGATGGGACCACAGAATCCTATGATGGGACCACAGAACCCTGCTATGGGGCCACAGAACTCTGCACCTGGACCACAAGTGAGTAACTTTTACTTTTGAAAAATTAGTTTCCGTTTCAAAATAATCTTTACGATGTTCGAACCAATCGTGATTTGTTTAGGTTGAGATACGTCGAATTCCCATCGAGTTGCATCACTACCCAGTGAATCCAATCAGAGGAATGCGACCCCCAATGCCCCAGGAGCCGCAACAAGTACCAATGATGTACCATCAAGTCGAGCAAGCACCTGGAGCATTCAATCAAGAACAAGGACCAGCTATGATGCCTCCACCAGCACCGCAGGCGGAAGCTCAAATTCACGAACAAAGAGTGATTCCTCACATGCTGATTCCTCAAACCGAACAACGACCACCTCAAGTTCCACCTCAAGTACAACCTCAAATGCAACCTCAACCTCAAGCTCAGCCTCAGCCTGAACCACAACCGGCTCAGGTTACCGAGAGACAACGTTCTCCCTTCCAAGGAATCCCGTTCGAAATTCGAAGAATCATCCAACAAGTGCCTGTGGAGATCAAGAATATCATTCAACATATCACTGGCGAAGGGAGACCCGTCCCTGTACAAGTACCTGAAGGTGCTCGCCGCGAGGTAATTCTATTATTTAAAATATCTATTTTGATTGCTATATAGAATACGATTTTGTAAACTTTATAGAAACGTATTGAATAATTTTCAGAACGTTCAAGAATTCAAACCGTTCCCGGAAGGAGCACAACCCATCCCTCTTGGACTTCCACTTCCCATAGAAGTCCGAAACTTGTTGGAACATGGAAGCATAGAGAGTCATCAGCGATCGGATGCTTCTAGTGAACAACAGGAAGCTAAATCTTACTCTGGACAAGAAGAAGATAGCGAGGAGGAAAGAAACTTCCCAGTACCAGCTGAAATTCGTAACATAATTCATCAGGTAAAAGCATATTAATTAATTTCGTATAGTTTGTAATCTCTTCATTCTGACACAGAGTGAATCTTATTTTATTTTGTATTTTGTATCTTTCAAGATATCAAGATAACTTTGAATTTTTAGATAACATCATACTAGAAAATAAAATAAAAAAATCATCGTGCTTAGCATTTTGGGTTTTAATATATTAGCAAGATAAAATTACATTCCATCGTACAATTTAAATTTCTTCTCAAGGAATAATATACTGCAATCAATAATAATAAAATTATAAAAATATGGTTCCTAAAATGATTGAATGAATTATTCCATTCTGATTTTTAAATATACTTTCTGTGTATTATATAAGTTTAAATGAGAACCACTGCATCAGCAATTTTTTACCAAGCCATCAGGGGGTAGCGTGGCCGAGCGGTCTAAGGCGCTGGTTTAAGGCACCAGTCTCTTCGGAGGCGTGGGTTCGAATCCCACCGCTGCCAAATTTTTTTTAACACACATTTTTCATCTACATATCCTCTCAATTATATTTATTATCATCTCTGATTTTTAGGTTGTAGAAGGCAATGCTTTCCCGGTACCAAGATTTTCTCTGTCACTGAAACCTGTAGAATCCTTAGAAATACCAGTTGAAGCTCGTGCCGAAGTTTCCGACAGTCAAATGGCTGAACAAGATCAAGAACGACAACCGGAGCAACAACACGTAACCCACATGATGATACAGCAACAGCACCAACCACAACAAACGCAACAGCAACCGCAACAGGAACAAGAAGAAGAAAGTCGTCCGCATTGTAAGTAAAAAACGGTGCACCTATTAAAATTAAACGCTCAGGTTTTCACAGAAAAGATTTTTATCTTAAATGCAAAAATAATATAAAATTAAAAAATTGAAATTAAGTGTCTCGCATAGGTCTGGTAGTGGGTTAATTCAAAAATGATTTGTTTACACGTATTTAATTAAATATTATATAGGCTGTTTTTAATTGTTTACAGATGTACAACCACGCTCAGTGCGCTCCATCCCAGAAGCGTTCACCCATCGCCGCGAGAAGCGCGTCCGTCGTTGCGCCTGTGATTGTGCTTGTTAATTTTCCATCCGACGCATGAATGTCCCATAGTACCCACTTAAAGAGAATGCCCTCCACCCCCACAAAAAATTTCGAAACACATTCGATAGGTTTCCTTAATCTAAAAGAAACCTAACCCAAACGTTTCCCTTCAAGTTTTACATTTTTTTTTTTTTTTTATAAACCTTGATACTATACTCACAATCAGATACATACACTTTATTGAAGAGGACCAAATGGGACAAGAATTTGAGAGATTAAAAGCGTTTCATTGTGTTTGTATTTAGTATCACCGCGCTATAAAACAGCAAAGCTGTTCATGAAAGCAAATAAATTGATAAAAATAAAAATTTGCGGCTCAGAGGACACCGTAGAACGTAGACACTTATATCGAAAGAAAAAGTAGAAGAACGAAGATCCATTAATATGAGTGATATTTTTTTAAACTAACATGTCTCTGGCAGAGAGGGCGTATATTAACTTTGTCGTTACATTTCTTTTTCTCGCGGTAACATTTACATATAGGGAGATGAATCTGTGATCGTTTCTTTCATTTTCGTTTAAAACAGAATTGTAATTTTTTTGAACAATAGAAGACATACACAACGATCATTATATGGCCAAGGAGAGTTTTTGAATTTCGTAACTTGCGATTAACACTGATATTTTTATTCAGAGAGAAAATCAATAATTTTAAAACCCTTCTGTAAAGATCAAAACGATTATCGGTGTGTGTATTCTAATTTTGCAGACTAACTTCTGAACCTCCATTTTGCATCTACGCTAAATTTTAAGGTATGGACACTTTATATTTCTGTATTTCTGTATAACTTACACACACATATAATTCTTATCTTTTCATGACAATAAAGCGATATTGATTAGACTTAATATCCTGTGAACGTGTTCATCTTATTTTTCAAATAGTTTTTTAATTATTGACAATAATATATTTTAAGATACTTTAAGAAATATATGCATAAAAAATACTTTAAATGATGAAATGTTTAAGTACGAAGCTTTCAATGTAGTTTAGTAACATACAAAATTTGATTATAACAAGCCGAAATTTAAAATATTAATAGATATTTCCAAATAAATTTGTTGATATTGTAATAAAATATAAATAATCAATGTTTGTGTCCAAAGTAGAGGAAAAATCGAGAAAATACACCCGCAGAATCCAAGTGTTTTTAGGTCACTAAAAGAGTTTTGTGACTCAAACGATGACCTGAGCCCCCTGCATTGAACCTTCCTCTTTCGAATGAGCCCGTATTCAGCTCAAAATCTTCTCATATAAGAACGAATAACCGATTCCCATTTTTGTCGGTAATGTCACCTCGCTGCATTACCCGTGTCTACCCCCTTAATCATCAAATTTATGTAAGTACAAAAGGGTATTAAAAGAAACATTTCGTAACGGTAATAATCTTTTTTTGCACGTAAGAAACAGTAAAGTACTCCAACGAAAACAGACATATAATGGCAAAAAGATAATAAAGAAAATATGAGAAAACTAAAGAGCATAATGAAAAAATTCGGAAACAACGTGAAACTTAAAAAAAGTTAAAGCAATAATATTATAAATTGTGTTTTTCAAATATCATGAATACAAATAAATACATTTTATGATAAATAGTTTCAAAAATCACATTTCTTAATTATATTTTTTTTACCAAACGGACATATGTCTTTATTCAGACATTCACTACATTTGGGAAATCTTGGTAAGCAAATTTCTTGTCCAAATCCAACAAGTAGATGATTTATTTCATTCCAAAGATCTTTTGGAAGCCACTGTTCCAGTGCAATTCTTGTTTCTTCTGGTGTCTTTGTTGGTTTCTTCACCCATTCTAATCTGTTACAAATACGATGTACATGTGTATCCACACCAATGCCAGAAACTTCACCCCATGCTATTTGCATACAAATATGACTCATCTTTGGTCCAACTCCAGGTAACTCACACAATTCCTTCAGTGTTCTAGGTATATCACCGTTATATTTATCAACTAAAATTCTTGCTGTCCTTTTAATATACTCTGCTTTCCTCTGAAAAATATTATAATCTTTTAAATTTAACACATTGCTTAATTAATACTTTTAGTTTAACTGCCTCTGTTTTTATATTAATACTAAGTTATACCTTCCTAAATCCAACAGGATATATAAGTTTCTGAAGAACATCATCAGGGATATCCTTCATTATTTCTGGTGTACACCCATAAGCATTCAATCTCTGCATAGCAGCATGAGTGACCTGATCCTTCGTTTGACTACTAAGCATCAATGCTACTAATGATTGATATCTAGCAACCTTGGCAGTGGCTTCAGGATCAGCACATTTATGACAACCCATTTCATCCACAGGTGCTGTTTCGTGTTTTCGCATTTCTTTTACATTATTCCAAATAATTTCCCAATTTGGTGGCATCCAATTGTTTTCTTTCTGGGTACTTTCCTCCTTAATAACTTCATGTTTTGAATCTTCAACTTTTATGTCATTACTCTCTACCTTAATCACATTTTGTTCTTCTTCATTCTTTATTTTTATTGGTGACAGTTTTTTCTTTTCTACTTTTTTTGGCAATGCATCTTTATTGTCAAAATACTTTGATGTTGTAGATGATGAATCTGTACTACCGGCTTTAGTTCCAGATCGTAAACATTTTGATGTTGTCAGATGATCGAGCTTTAATTTTTTACTCATATTGCAAAAAATAGAATATTATAATATATTAACTGAACGTTTGTTTAATGAAGAAATAAATATAATTTATATAATTAATAATATGATTTAAAGAACATATAACTTTTCCCACATTTTTCAGCACTAACGACAGTGACTACAGATCCAACAAGCTAATTTGTGCATTGAGAACGACCGCCACCTGCTTTATCCTAGAATAAAAATGAGAAATACTTCGCACTGCAACAGTCTAACGCACTTTGATGGTAATAGCAGATTGCTTCGCAATCACCCGCAGCCCTTGCCCTTGGGTCCAGGCGGAGGGATAAAATAATAAATGACTAGGGAGGGTGGTTCCCGCGAGGCTTACAAACTAGGGTAAAATAATAAAGAACGGTATAAAATAATAGGCACAGGTGTAATAAAATCAACACGTTCAACCTTTTAATGAGTTTATTGAATAAGCTATGAAGAAGAAGAATACAGCTAATTAATTAAACGCAGAAAATAAAATAAGGGTATATATATGTTTAACAGGTAGATTCGCCCCCCGCGGCGGTTACTGTATGACTGATGGGGTTTCACTTTACTCTAGGTCGAACGGTTAACAATGGTGTCGCAGCTTTTATTCGAATCAGTGCCTGCAAATTATTTTTTTCTTCGACGTGAAGAAATCTTGCATAAGACCCCTTCACCGAATTGCACTTAACATTGTTTTTCCTTTAACAAAGACTTCAAATCTGTAGCCTCCGTTGTTTTTATAATATTTCAACTTTCTGTGGAAACATGTACTTCTAATTCTTTATTTAATAGTACTTTCTTTTCCTTACATAGGGCGATGATACAGAAATTACACTGTAAATATATTTAAAAAATAAAATTAGAGTATTATTCCTTGTTACTAGAATATACCAAGAAATTTTCCAGGGGGACACGCTGGTAATTGACAAGCTTTCTCTTCCATTTCAGTTTCCGCGGTACTACAGTCACGCAGACAGTACCGCCATCGAATTTGTCGTCCTTTGCCGCAGGTGACGCTACAGCTGCTCCAATCTGTCCACCTGCCCCACTTATGATGTGCCTTTTCATTTTCTCTGCGAATCATTCTTGATGTAGTCTTTGGTACCCTTCTAATGACCGACCGTTTCTTCTCCATCGTAGAATGTTCCTTTCCTTCGTTAACGAATTTACCTTCCTTATTCATTTTCATTGGAACTATTTTCCTTTCGACTATTATTTTCGCGGGAGACGGTGAAGGTTTACGATTCGTTGACACGCATTTCTGAATAATTTTTGGAGTTTCTTTGAAAGCATCGTAAGCTGTACTAACGTTCGAACATAAATCGTCGATCGCGCGTGTCTCAACTCTTCTTTCTCTTCTTCCGTTAGTCTTCGACTCTTCGGCATTGATAAAATTTTGAAGCTCGTTTACCTGTTGAGAAATTGTTTGCTGATAAGAAGGAATCTATTAAGTTGATGGATGGATTTTTAAATATGGAAAACAATGTTTTAAAATCCTCCATTTGATACAGATATTTATTGAACTTACCTTGGTGACTAATTTCTTTGCAAGATCTTTAACTTCTTCGATTGATCTCACTGCACGGTCGCTTTTTACCTCATTCGTCATCGACCGTCGTTTTTTACCATCGTTTCGATGCATTTCCGGTTCAGGTTCCCGAATATTTTCGTAGTATCTCAACTCATCTTCCTTGTTCAAAAAACCGTGACTCCCTTCTGTATTTTTATTTCTTTTCTCGCGTAACTTTGTTGTTTCCGGGTAAGTTTGTTGCTTGTTTTGATCTTGCGCATCTGCATTATCGTCCGATCCCACCGTAACATCGTCGGTATTACTTTCGGTTCCCACGCTTGATTCTCGTACAAGTTCAGAGTTATCGGGATTATTTTCCAATGCGAGATTCTTGGAAGAACGATCGTTTTTAGATTCTTTCGATTTTACGAATCTACGATGAAAATTGTTCTTATTATTTTTCTTAGAAACTACTTTAGCAACCCCTACATTTGATTTACCCTCGCTTCTCGCTCCGTTCGATTTTCTCTCGCGAGGCGTTCTTAATTTATTCGCACTCTTCCTGTGCACGTTTCCTATCGATCGCGGTGAATTTTTATTTCGTTTCTTTCCTGCGTGCTTCTTCTTCTTATTCTTTGCGTTTGAATTTTTTTCGTGACGATTATTCTTTGCCCTCCTCTTAAGTCGTAACAAATGTGCCTTTAAATTAGCGGCAACTAAACTGGACATTTCTTTATTTTTATCTTCGATATTTAAATGTTTCTCTGTTTCATCGTTCAAATTTTTAGAATCGGGTATGGTTTTCCCTATTAAGTTATTTCGCTTCTTTCTTACTAAGTCTACCGCTAATAAATCGTCTGGAAGATTTTGAATTTCCATATTTTCATCAATTGCTCGTTGATTTCTAAATGAACTATCATCTTTTGCTGATGCCGTTTCCTGATTAGTATCGGTAACTTTTAATCGATCAGTTTCATCTTCGTTTACATGAAACTCCTGAGACTTAATTTCTCGTTTCGCGTCGAATGAAATATCATCGTCATCATAAGAACTTTCGTCGATCGTATTTCGTGGAAAAGAATTTGCTAAATCTCTCAAGTATTCTTGTTGGTACCTTAACGATGAAAATGGACCCGAATCAGATTTGCTTCTTTTCACTCGTACGTGAGTTTCTAAGGATTCCGGGTCCTCCGTGTCATCTATTAAAAGTGGCTCTTCGTAGTCAATAAGCGTCTTTTCTCCAGCTTCTTTATTAGCATCATTGTCTCTAAACGACGTCTGCGTTGAATGTTTGTCATCCAAATGAATCGCACACAATGTTCTTCGTTTCCATTTGTAATTGATCAAATTCCTTTCCTTCTCATTTCCTTTTACAAGATTTTGCGATATATTATTAACCACAAAAGCTAATTTTGGTTTGAGGTGATCATTCGGGTAACAGTATATTGGATTTATTAAAAAATTTGGAATTTGTTTCTTAACTGTATACGTTGAAATATCATGTACTTTATTTTTTTGGTGCTCTTGCAATTTGTCGGAATCTTTCACTGTATTTTTCAAATTATTAATTTCAGTATAATCATACATGCAAGTTTCATTTAGGAAAATGGTTATCAATCCTTGGAACGCGTGTATATAATTTACAAAAGTATTGTCGAATTTATTTAACCATCTACAATCTTGTTGATAATTATAATTATAACACGAAGAGGAATTAATGGTATTAATAATATTATGTTCCTTTGTCCTGGTGGTAAAAGCAATTAATAGAAGCGTAATAAAAATCCATATGGGTGAATAAATCAGAAGTTTCAGCATTACACGCGTTATTCCACGGTATTTAGTGTTACATTACTTATTACTAGTACATAAATTATTTTTTGTAGGTTATTGTTTACAAAGAATTGTTAAAATGATGTATTCCAGGTTTTTAAGACACTTCAAATTTCGACGAATTATCGAAAATCGATAAGTCGTATCGTTCCCTTCGATACATTTAGTAATTCAAAAGTAATTATATCTTCATATTTTCTTCACTCTAATTAAATTACAATACAAATATAATTGCTGTATAAATTTTTCTATAATATATAAACTACACCATTTTTAATTATATCGATTGATAATTAACGAAGTTCTTTACATCTTAACGTTGTGAACAGTACTTTAACAATTTAGTATCTGCAGTGACAACAGATACAAAAAGACTGGGCATACCTTTGTTCCCTTTCTGGGGTCTCTGGCACCCCACAACTCATCGTCAGGTAAGATCTATATGTGCAACTTGTTGAGTAGTTTCCGCCGATATCGTATAGATGCCGCCAGTGTTCTCTTGTTTGTGGAGATTGTATGATACCCGAGTAATTATTTATAAAATGAAATTATAATATAACAAGGGATACGGAGATACAGTGATTTAGTGGTAGCCCCCGCGAGGTTCATAAATAGAATGAAGATATAAATATTTGCCAACGGAGGTCTTGGTCCATAAAAAGGAGTAGGATAATAAATAGTTAGGGAGCGTGGATCTTGCCCCATAAAGAAGGATAAATTAATTAATAACTGAAAGGGGTGGCCTTGGATTATAAAGAGGGATTAAAGTATATAAATAATTGAAAAAAGTGAAATAAAAGGGGTTCGAGGCCGAGGCCCAGAAGAGGAATACAATCAAAAATGTTATTACCCTTCGATGAGTTTATTTAATAAGCAAAGAAAGTAAATAAAGTCAATTAAATAAACTCTTCATCCCTTACATCCCTGCATTCTTTTCATCGCTACATTCTTTTCATCCCTACATTCTCTTCATCCCTGCATTCTTTTCATCCCTGCATTCTCTTCATCACTACATTCTCTTCAGCCTTTACATCTCTGCATCCCTTACATCTCTGCTTCCTTTACATCCCTGCATTTCTCACATCTCTACATCCCTTACATCTCTGCATTCCTCACATTCCTGCCTTCTTTATATCCCAACATCCCTAACATCCCTGCATCCCTTACATGCCTGTATCCTTTATATCCTTGTATCACTTATATTTCCGCATTCCATACATACATCCCAGTACCTCCCTGAAATTGAGTTTAAATTTTTGCGGCTATAAAGCCTGCGATTCTATACAAATTTAGTTCCTTTTTTCGCCACCAGAGGGCGCTGGTTCGACATCGAAATTTTAGTTCACATTTTTGCCGCCAGAGGGCCAGAAATGGTGCAAGGTTTAGTCCTTTTTTCCGAAACCAGATGGCGCTGATTCGACAACGAAATTTTAGTTCACATTTTTGCCGCCAGAGGTCCAGAAATGGTGCGAGGTTTAGTTCCTTTTTCCGAAACCAGATGGCGCTGATTCGACATCGAAATTTTAGTTCACATTTTTGCCGCCAGAGGGCCAGAAATGGTGCGAGGTTTAGTTCCTTTTTCCGAAACCAGATGGCGCTGATTCGACACCGAAATTTTAGTTCAAATTTTTGCCGCTAGGGGGCGCTGTTTTTTTCGAAATTTTCGCGAAGTTCTCGAAAAATAGCGTCCCCTAGCGGCAAAAATTTGAACCAAAAGGAACTAACTTACCTTTACTTACCTTTACTCGAAGCCGTCTTTATAATATTGTATATTTATTATAAGGGATGCAGAGATGTAAGGAATGTAGGGATGAAAAGAGTTTAGGGATGACGCGAGTGCAGGGATGAGAAGAATGTTGGGATGATAATAATTTAGGGGTTTAAGGGATGATAAAAATGTAGGGATTTAAGGGATGAAAAGAATGTAGGGCTGAAAAGGATGTAGGGATGAAAAATGTGTAGGGATGAAAAGAGTTTAGGGATGACGCGAGTGCAGGGATGAGAAGAATGTTGGGATGATAATAATTTAGGGATTTAAGGGATGATAAGAATGTAGGGATATAAGGGATGAAAAGAATGTAGGAATGAAAGGAATGTAGGCATGAAAAGAATGTAGGGATGAAAAGAATGTAGGGACGAAAGGAATGTAGGGATAAAAAGAAGGCAGGGATGTAAGGGATGCAGTGATGTAACGGAACGAGGGATTTAAAGGAATGCCGCAAGTGTCCGGGGCTGGGGCCCCGGTCTCCACTGCACGCGCCCCAAGGAGTGCCGGCATCGGGTGTGGCCCCCGATGTCGGCGGAGTTTGGCACATGGCGGAGGGTCAAAGGACTCTCCCTATGGCCCCAAGGCAGGCCACCGTGGTGGTTTTAGTGGGTAAAAATCCCACACTACCTCCAGCCCCTCCCCAGGGGGGCTGAAGGTGTCTTTCTGAAGATTTCCACCACGTTAAAAAAAAAAAAAAAAAAAATGGTGTTTAAGGAATGCAGGGATGTAAGGGATACTGAGATGGCCTTGGCCTATAATGAGAGATATAATTGTATAAATAACTGGAAAAAGTAAAATAAATGGGGTCCTTGGCTGAGACCCAGAAGGGGGATATAATCATAAATGTTATTCCTCTTCGATGAGCTTATTTAATAAGCAGCAAAAAATAAATGAATTAAATTAAATAAATTCTGGAAAAAAATTATACTGGTTGTGCCCTCTTTATACGGACCTGATATTATCCAGGGGTGTTAGGGACCCCGCTGCACCAAGAATGCCCTCTGCGTACCGACCTGATATCATATTGGGGTATTAAGGACCCCTGAACGCAGGTGAGTATCTTTGCATACCAATAATATAGCATCCGGGGTGCTAGGGACCCCGAAGCACCAGCGACTATCTCTGAATACCGACATTTCATCTTGGGGTGTCAGGAACCCCGAAGCACCGATGACACTGTTTGCATACCGACATTTTGGCATCCGGGGTGTCAGGGACCCCGAAGCACCGACGACACACTTTGCTTACCGACACTACGGCATTCGGGGTATCTAAGACCCCGAGATACCGGCGATGCTGCATACCGATATTATGCCACCGGGGTGTCAGGGACCCCGCAGCAAATAGCGAAATATAAGACCTAAAAACGAACAAATCTTGAAACTCACTTGTTCGGAACAGTGATGGGTACGACCGGATCTAGCGAAATATAAGACCTAAAAACGAACAAATCTGGGAACTCTCTCGTTCGGAATAGTGATGGGTACGACCGGATCTAGCGAAATATAAGACATAAAAACGAACAAATCGTGAAACTCACTTATTCGTGGTAGTGATGGGTACGAGCGGATCTGTAGCGCATGCGCACTACAATTATTTATTGTAAAACAAACTTGTAAATGATTAAGAAATTACTCATTCACAAACAATGAAAATGAAAATTTGTAAATAACAAACGATTGCCAATCAATTACAGCTATCAGTTATCACAAAATCTGTTTATTATAAGAAATTACTAAAAAGTTTCAGCTTACATCAAGATTGAAATAAAATTGCTAATTACAAAAGAACTAATTTGTCACAAACGTTAAAAATAGACTCACAATCAATCGCAAACGATTTACAAACGAAATACACTAAGAAAAATTAAAAATAATCATTTTATTATTCCTTCTGGCTAGATTCATGTAGGTCTCTGCACACTAACATTATGGCATCGGGGTGTCAGAGACCCCAATGCATCGGTGGCGCTCTGTACATACTAACCTTGTATCTTGGGGTGTCAGGGACCCCGAAGCACCGACGACTCTCCCTACATGCCGACATATCATCCTGGGGTATTAGGGACCCTGAAGCACGGGTAACACTCTTTGCATACCGACATTATGGCATGCGGGGTATTAGGAACCCCCAGCTAAAATGTTCGACGCATAGATTTTCTATAGAAAAATTGAAACCTCTGTAACTTTTGATTCCGACAAACTGGGATCGAATTTCAAAAATATTTAAAAAATATTAAAATAATCATTTTAATAATTTTTCCTGCTAGTCTCCTTTGAAAAATCATTACTTTAATTCTATTTTTAAGATATATTTAGAGTGTAATTTTTGTATCATCGCGCTACGGAAAGAAAAGAAAATAATATTAAACAAAGAATTAGAGGTACATGTGTCTACAGAAAGTTGAAATATTATAAAAACAAAGAAGGTTACAGATTGGATGTCTCTGTCAAGGGAACAACAATGTTATATGCAATTATGTAACAAATCGCATGGTGTATATTTTTTTTTCGTCTCATTACCAAACACACAATATATTATACAGAATATTTTAAACAAAACTTCGTTTTCTTTCTTCTTCTTCAAACGTATTCACAAGTAACGAGTCTTCGTTGCTTACAGGAAGTCACTGTAGCCCAATCATTACGTTTTTCAACGAACAGTTTATCCAAGACACGATAATTCGCTCTACTTAATAATTGTCGCGAAATATCCAGTTATCGCGACTCGATGTCGTAGAAATATTTCACAGTAGTGATATTCGGTAACGATCTCTCATTTTTTCTTTATTTTTTTTTTCGCGAATGTACAATTTAGCGGATCACTTTTGTTTCATTTTGTCTACGGTCCGCGCGTATCCTCTACACTTGTAAAATCTCGTATAATACACATTTATTCAACATCATTCTCAGTTTCGTTTATCCCGTTGCTTACAAACTAGTATTATCGTGTAAATCGTACAAACATGATGTCTCCCGTGTGATTCTTTAATTTGAAATACAAAGTCACCGAAAACTTTCTAAATGCAAGACCCTCGATGTGTGATTAAAATTCTGATTCGTATAATTTAAACATCGGTGGCTCAGCGATAATTCGTGCTTACAATTCTTAACGTTTACAATAATATATCTACATGAAACAATACACATTCGTCCGTGTGATTGCGCGTAGACAAAAATCACAGTGATATCGCACGATTATGAACGATCTCAATATCGTGCAACGTATAAGCCTTTTTTTTCTGTTTCTAATCGTAAAATTCCATGTCGTGTTTTCTCATTCTTTTTTTTCCCCCCCATTCGACGTAGAGACATTCGTCGATGACGCACACAAAAGTTCATCACCAGTCATAGCACGAAAACTCGAGCCGATCGACGCGTTACAAAAGTTACAAAAGTGAAGTACGTGTCTGATTGCATGCACAGGATCATCGAATTATTTCTCCTTCGACGAACAGTAGAATTCCGATTGATCGATGAAAGGATAACAATTAACGCGGTTCCCGAAGAGAACGTGCTATGACCGTTTACCGAAGAACAAGAGATCTCGTAGATGCGATATCTCCAATTAGTAATATCCGGCTTGTTTGTCCAAGGGACCCACTTACAAATAGAAATTGATCACAATGGTAAACGCATACATACCCGCGAACCTTAACCACGCATACGTTAACTTCTTTTAAACACGCTCTCTCTCACACACACTCTTATATAATTGCGTAATGTCTTTTGACCATTGATACTTATCCGTCTTAGTCTAAAGGACGCGGAAAATCCTCGTTCCCCTGGTTATCGACAACGTTCAGTTGCACTTTGTCTATCTCGACTGCACTTAAAATGGTAAATGTTTCGTTTATTTAAAATTTGAGCTGGTATTATTATTCTTTCTTTACATCGTAGATAAATACACATGGTGTCTGGTGAAAAAAGAAAACCTATCATTCCTCTCGTTCATCCTCCCTCCCCGGTACAACAACGTCGTCCCCGCGTTTCTCTTCCAATTAATTTTCTGTCGCTTGTACAGACAATTCACACATGGAAGAACACTTTTACGGCACCTTTTATCCTCTCCCGTGGCTGTCCAATCTAAAACAATCGTCTCGTATGGCAGGAAATTATTCGAATTTGATTCTTGCGGGGATAGAATTTGTTAAAACAGTATGTTCCTCGATTGTTCGGCCTTGGTTTGCGATAATATATCTAACACAGGATTCTCCTCGCCCCCGGCCAACACTCGAACATCGCGATCAGGATCTGAACGCATCTCTCTTAATCTTTTCTCCACTTCTTCCGCTTGTTCCGCTCCTAACCAGTTTGCTAAAAATTCAAGTATACGTATAATGGTTTGCATAAGTTTCAGGATAATGGTATTTTCAAGAAGATCAGACAGAGACTGAGATACTTACGTCCCATCGGGATAACGTTCTTCGACAAAGTTCTCGCCACAGCCAATCTTACGTTTGGTACTTTGTCCCTGGACAGCTTCAATAAACTAGGCAACATTTCCTGAGAGAATCTATGCCCGCTGATAGCGTTGTTGGCTATCAACTGAGCGCATACAAATACTAACGTTTGTCGTCGGATCCATTTCTTCGTCCACACCCCTAGCGAGAACTTGAGCTCTTGAAACAGGGCAGTAATCAAGCGTTCGTTGTCGGATAAATGAGCCACGATTTGTGTCACCTGCACAGATATCGAAGTAGAATCATTGGACGCATACGCGATAACGTTACACGGTGCTTCCTCTAACGTTGCTATTCAGAACTTTTATTTCAACGAAACTCTCAAAATAGTATTTCCATTTTTATGCAAGAAAATAGGCTGCATATCAGACTCTCGTTAGAATAGCAACGTCAGTGGGGACACCCTGTTACGTTCAAAGTATGCACAGAATATGGCGAACGTGCGAGGTCATACCAAAGAAAGTGCAACGTGCCTCACAGCAGCGACTTTGTCGCTCAGCAGCTCAAGAGACAGGGGCACGATGTATCTTTCCACGTCCGTAGCACCGAAAAGATTGACAATTTCTAACAGTTGAGTAGCCAGCTCCTCTCGGAACCTCCAGTTCCATTCGTTATCAGTGACCAGGAATTCCTTCAGTCTTGGTAGATACAGGCAGCGATCGCTGGGCTTAAGTATCTTCAAAAAGGTCGCTAGGTGTTTCAGAACGCCTATTCTGACTTCGTCTACGTCCTTGATGAACCAATCGTAGACAGGGATGAGGTCGCTCGCGGTCAGTTCTTCGCCCAGTATGGTCGCGATCTCGTGGATGCTCGAGGCCAATGTACGTCTGACTTTCCATTGATCAGCGTTCAACAGTAATTTATACGTCGGTTGTAAGTAACACCAGTGTTCTCTACCTAACGTTAGAGCGACCGCGGGAAAACTGAAAGCGCAATGATGAAGAATGTCTGCTCCTATGTCTGAGTATCGCTCTGGCTCGGCCATCGTTAGGAACACGTTGACTAAATGCAACGGGACTAGCTCTTCCTCGTTTACGGTTATCAATTCGACCTCTGGAAATTTCTCCTCTTCCACTACGTCGTCTAACGAAGAGGCTTTGCTACTGGCCGTGTCGGCCATCGGCTTCCAATCAACGTTGTTCTTCGCTGACGATCTCTTTGCGGCTTCGACGAGTTCCTCGTCTAAAGGCAGGTCTGGCGCTATATAGTAATATAAAAATGTATTGTACTTCTCCGTATCGTCCGTCGATTGGTTTTGATTCATCTTTCTTTGCATCTGAAAAGAGAATCAGCAACCGGTTACAACAAATTTTCATCTTTCTTCTCCTGCCGTCTATAAAATATCATAGAGTTCGTCGTATTCTCACCTTAGATTTATAAGCTCTCAGAGCGAAAATGTGATCCTCCTGAGAATCTTCTTCCTCCTCGTCGTCGGAAATCGGTTTTTGTATTATCACAGGCGAATTGAAATTATCCTTAGTATCAAGCTCCTCCTGATCGAACGAGTGACTTCGCACCACGTATTTCGGAGGATAGTTGCCTTCGTACGAGTACCTTATACTGTGCGACAAATAAAATCATCTAGTTTTTTTAATTATCCCCATCATCGTTTGGGTAAACTAGGGAGAGAAAGTGGGAACGGAACAGAAGAGAAATAAATCATAAGAAAGTATAATAAACGGAGTTCAATTCGGCCAAGTTTAAGGGAATGATAGTAAAGAAGATTCAGCTTCTTGTACCTGAAACGAGTATCTTGTTGGCTGGTAAACACTAGCTCGCCGTGTTCATTATAAGTTACTTCGGTAAACTGTTTCGCGAACGTGGATATAAATGGTCCTAAAATTTGAAAGGCAGACATTCGCACCCATTTCGATTCGTCGTCGAGATGCATGGCCAGGAGTTCGGCCAACAGTAATTGACGTTGTTGAAGGGTCATGCAGCAGGCGACTGGCATCATAACGTCCACGCAGGCTTTCCGTACGCCCCATGCTTTATCGCAGCACAGATCGACGAATACCGGAAACTGTAATCGATCAAGAAATAATTCATCAATTGTTTATCGTGAAAATAAAAAAAGGGAGGAACAATGTAGACTTACCAATTTTTGAAGAAATGCCTTTCTTCTGACCGCGACGCAAATCTCCCCGAAGTGCGACGCGCATACTTTTCTCACGTGGATATCCTGTTCCTTGCACAGGGCTATGTATCTGTCCAGAAAAATCTTTTCTGTCAGCTTTTTGCCAATGAGCGGTGCCATCTTGCTCATGAACTGCGGATCGATATAACATACGATAATGAACAGCCAAATGTACCAAGGGATAATGATCAATGATTAAGCATACGTAACAAGAGAATGTGTAAACACAGAATGTTCAACCCTTTAGCTACGGTCAAATATTTCAACTATTAAATGTTTAGATAGAATGGTAAAATAAAAAATTAAAATAATTCACTGTTGAACTTGAGAAGAGGATGGGTTACTGATGGAGTACACTTTTCGTAGCTAAAGGGTTAAAGAGACACACACGCGCTATTATTGTTAACAATAATAAATACACGTTTATTTTCTGTTTTTAAATACAAAGTTGTCCGAAAGAATCTTACTATACGAAGATACAAATCGCACCGTTCCGCTCATCAAAGCTGGCTGTGATACGAGTCGAAAGTCACCACATCACAACCACTCTGATGGGAGGAACAGTCGAACGCATGTCGCTAAAACCCACCTGGAAAAAGGAACAACGCGTACAGTATCAAAAGCTTGGGATGCTGGATCAAGCTTCAATTGCTTTTATATTAATGCCCGCATCAGAAAGAAGATCATCGAATTGAACAGAAATGAGTCATCCGGTCATTGCGTACAGACGTTTTATTCTAAGAAACACTTATCTTTTATTCAAATTAGTCGTTATTACTGTTTATTAAAAATGATATTAATTTATCTGTACATTCTCCAATATCGCCCAAGGTGACAGTTCTAAAATAGAGAAAACGCTTTTTCCTTCTTCCTTCCTCTTTCCCAGCACCCGAGATGAATGTAAGAACCGCTTGAAAGAGCGATGCAGGAGGGAAGATCGCGATTCGACGAACGATCGCGACGACGTCCTTCGTAGATCCACGCAGGATCCGTGAGAGGAAGTCGAGCGACCATGAGAGCGCAAAAGTCGCCACGGACCTTTCCCGAAAGTGGAAACTAAGCGCAAGAACTCGTTATCGCTCTCCGTATCGGGACAGTCGATCGGAAACGTTTTTCTTCGAAACGACGCCGAAGAGCAGGCTCGTCGAGATCGCCATCGAGCCGCATCGAAGATGGGTCAAAACGACGATGATCGAGAGGTTTATCGATGCTGAAAGAAAGAAACCCGCCACCAACGGATACACGTCCTCGAGAAAAGCAGGGTTCTTAACAGACGCGTGTTCTTCGACGTAAGATCAGGCGCGTGTTGGATCTTCCGGAAACCGGCTGGTTCGCGCGGCGCAACGCTCATCAAAGCTGGCTGTGATATGAACGCTCGCATCAGCATATCACAACCACTTTGTGAGCGACACACTGGCGCACGCTACTTCTGTCTCTCCGTGGAATAAACCTTGAGGAATTTAGTCTAAAGTCATCGTGTCGCATAAAAACAGCGATCCAAATCGTCAAAAATGGCTGTGATATGAAATGTAGAACAGCAACACGCCACAACCAATTTGACGATTGGATCGCGTTCCTCTCGTCTTCTTCTCGTTCGGTTTTTCTTCAAGTAAGAAAGGACATCGCTTATTATTTGTTTCTCCCCTGTCCATCGGATGATTATTAATTAAGCGGCCGCTAAGTGCAACCAAACGAAGCGGACGAACACACGCTCTCTCCTCTGACGATCGATTCTGCGGGCCAAGCTCATCAAAATGGCTGTGATATGACTCGAAACATTCCACAACCAATTTGATGTATCGGACCGCAAAAGGTATTTTCATTTCGTGTTCCATCGTCCCTCGATTTCGCCGGATATACGATTTTTTTCCCCTTCTTCCTCTCTCTTTCGTAATTATTTCCATGTTTCTTCGTTTGTTCGATTCGGAATCAGCGCCGGGGATGGACACAATTTTGCTCATCAAAGCTGGCTGTGATAGTCGATCTCTATGACAAACCAACTTTGATGGTAAAAGCATGTCCCTGCAGGGAGGATCTTCTTCGGCGGAACTTTTCTTCCTGCAACTCGATCGACGACAAGAGAAAAAAAAAGAGAGAGAGAAAAATACAAAAAATAAGAAGCTCTTCGGAGACCTGGTCGCGTAGTCCTCTCTCTCCCTTTCCTCGATTCGACGTCGGAGCAGAACGGACGCCGGATGAAAGACAAGATAGTGAGACGCGATAGCGTGAGAACATCTCACTACCCATGTCTTTCAGACGGAATCCGTTCGAAGGGAACACAGTCTCTAACGCAACTTCGATACAAATAATATATCCCTGACCGGCGTAGCAAAGTTTCTCGTATCGTGAATGCAACACGCGCGAGGTAAAAACGCTTTCGATCCGCCTACTTCTCAACGCTCTTTCGTATTTACCACGCGGACAGGATACAACACGCGTCCCCGCTTGTCCGCTCGCAATTCTTTACATACGTATGCGCTAATTAGAACGACGTCCGATCGACGTGGAGCTTCATTCTAGAGGCACTCGACGCTAAACGACGCGACGCTTGCTAGAATGTTAATACTTTAACGAGCGCATATTTTATGGAATCGATGTTTCTGGTAATTTGAAAAATTTTTTTTTTTTGCGACAGATTTCGGAGCCTTTATTAATTTTTAAACAGCAATTACAGTAGCTTCTTTAGAAACGCACGCGCACAATGCTCGATAAATATGCGCTTAATAATTCCCTATTCTCTATTCTAGACAAAATTGGTCATTATTTCAAATAATCTTCTGATATATATTTTGAATAAAATGAAAATATTACAAAATCAGAAATAATTTTTTTTTTTGAAAGAAAATTTATTTATAGATCTTTGAATAAAAATCTCAAATAAAAGAAAATTATTTCAAATTGAAAGACACTTTAATTTCAAATAAAGTTTAATTCATTCTGTTATTTCCAAATAACTAATTGAACTTTTTAATTATTTATTATTTTAATTATTTGAAATAGCGCCTAACTCTAGAGTGCCAAACGCCGTTTCAATGATGTATTAAAAGAAATGGAATATTGAAACTTACCATGATGCCAGATTGAAGGAAATCGACCGAAGTCCTGCAGAGTACTTCTATCACGGGACAGACTTTGACCTCGATCGTGGTGCTGTCGAGGAGGCCGCTCTTTATCAACGTGAGCACCACTGCCTGGGTCGTCATTCGTACCTGGCCACACGAGGAACAAGGAATTCGTCAATGGGGCCCGTAATTCTTGCCGAGTTTACGGTACCTCGAACATGCTCGTCAAGAATCTTCTCTTTCCCGATCGTTTAACGAAGATGCTTATCGATGAGAAGCGCGAAATATTCACCTGGTTATCTTGATCCTGAAGATACGTGATAATGATGCTGAACAGATGATCGTGGAGAACGTCGCCGAATAGATGAGAAGCTTCCTGGCAGATCGTCGCCACGTGCGGCAGCTGTTCCATCAGGTCCAACCGAACTTGCGTGTCTGAAAGCAGAAGAAAGTCCGTAAAATTTCAGTAAATAATTTTTTTTATTATCCTTGAAGAAGTGTTCGAAAGAAAATCTACGCAATTTTATTTTATAGGAGTGAAGAAATAAATAAATCGAGTGGAAAGATTGAATTGCCAATGGCAACACGCATCGTCTCGTATTGTGTTCCTTTTGCTTTCTGATCATGTATTAATTCCATGCAACGAGCCTCCTAGTCGGTTCGTGGAACGAGGATAAAAATGACGATGTGTTCTAGGAGGAATCCGATCGTTTCTTTGCAACTCACGATCGGTCGGTAGCCGAGAGAAACTATTCGTGCGTCGAAAGCGAGAAAAACAGGAGGGATGGGCAGGGGACCATTCTTCGACGTTTTCTCGACCTTGGTTCGTTTTTATTCTACCGCCAGGGTGGCTAGCCCTTTTCGTGAAAATACCTGAATGAAGAAGTCGTCGCAACCGGCGCCCCTGCTGATTAGGAAAACTCGCACCTTTACAACGGAGCTTCGGAACACGATCATAAAGAACGAGAATTTCCCGTTTGGTCATTAGGGAAACGGCCGTGGGGCCGACTACGCTCAACTAGAGACAGGTGCACAATAACGATGAGAATTACAACCATACGACGTTCGTTAATTTTCTCGGAACCTTATTTATATTACACGAAACAATGTTCAAATTTGTTAATAGAATTTTGGTGGTGCAATAATGTTTCGTGAAAAATTCAATTCTTACGCCATGTTACTATTTCGAGAATGAAAAATTCATTTTCGAAACTTATAATTTTATTTTATTTGGTTCTGAAACAACACTATCAAAAAACCTTTAGTAAGTGGGTCGATGAGTGCCAGGCAAAAATTTTCATTTTTCGGAACTTGCCTTAATTTTACTTGAACGTCACTTGTATGTTAAATTAAAAGCTTTAATAAGAATCTCACAATTTTTTTAAAGCCTAGAACAATATAGAATTAGACCCAGTTTTCCGGCCGCGTTGATGAAAAAGAACATTACCTACGAAGGGTTAATGTAACTTTACACAATTTAATTAAATTAAGAATTTAAAACCATCATTTCTATTCTTTAAAATAGAAAAATATTCACATACCGATAATAACAATCGCCCTGTGTCCACAATTTTAATTTCCATTTTACTAGTTTTGCGAGGATATCTGTTCCTGACTTCTGGATTCTTGATGATTCTTCCATGTTTTCGAATTTTCACTCGATAAAAACAGGAGCGCGTATTTAAAAAGACACTTAACCGACGATAAACAATTTCAGAAACTTCTGATCTTTGCAAATTTTCCAACAATTCTAATTCTGAATCAGAGAGATTCCAAAATTGAACCCTCGAATTGGAGTTAAAATGTAATTTTGAATTTCTCTGCGTTCTGTTACGAATTGCAATTAGGTATGATAGAAGACTGTAGATGTAACTATTTCAAAAAGGCGGGAAAATGCAAAGACCAAGTTCCGAAGGGCGATAAAATTGAAGAAGATCGAAGAAAATAGCACATTCCCGAACGAGAGCGTGGGTGCAACTGAAGGGTCGACTATTTGTCGCGGGAAATGCACCTTCCTGGTTCTCTGGACTTTTCTATTTTAGAGTGGGGATAGTGAGGGTAGCTGCCCCACTACCAGAAGGCCCAACCTCGAAAAGGGTAGGAGGTGGCCGTGAGCAAAACAGGGTTCTCCTTCCGGTTACTTTGCTCGCCCTTCGTCAGGCCCACCATACGAGCACGTGCTTGCTTTTCCCTCCATTTTCCTGTCTCACTCTTTTTTTCCTCTCTCTTTGCCACCGCCCTTACAAAACTCAACTAATAGAACCATTTTACCAGAATTTAGTAAAAGAACATTTAGAAAAATATTCATCTTTTCTATTAAAAATGAATTTTCACGTACCTACATGCAGATCAATTTAAAATTTTCTCAAAAATGAAATATCATAATAATGTAAATAAACAATTATTTTCTAAGCTAAAATAATTGTTCAATATTTTTTTAACTTTGTATTAATATAAACTTGAATAATAATTTTTTGGGAAAACAGTATTATTGGTTTAGTCTTCCTTTCCTGTCCGATACGAACAAGAAGCTGGTCTCTCCCCTGTTTCCCTTTAGCACAGCCCCTGGTCCATTAATCACGAGCTGGGTCTTATCTTCTTCCTCCGCCTACTCTCCTTGCGCCTTCTGTCCAGGACAAGATCCCGCCAAAAATATCCCGCTGGGTTCCTTCAGGATTAAGCGTCACCGATTATTTACCTTGCTGTATTTCGTCTCTCTCGTTCACATCCTGTCGATCGTTTTTCCTGGGATTCGGCTTCATTGTCCATTGGTATTCGCAGAGGATCCTACTTCTTCCATTTTCCCGTGCTACCCGCCTTCGACCACGTGGCGCGAACTTTTAGCGGGAAAACGTTTCACTTTCTTAACCAATAATTCTACGTTCTCCTTATATTAGTTTTACGAAGACAAATCCAGTTACGAAGAGAAGATTGATTTACCTTATCGATTTTATTGGTACGATAACGAGACACCCACCCGTTCTGATAATGAGTGGACGGTGCATAGAAAATGCCAGTCGGATCGGTATGAAAACCATCTTCACGGAACAACAACCGTTCACCCTTTTCCGCTTTTCCAGAAACAATTGGCTTCGTTGCATTCTTATCAGAGTAACCAGAGGAAGCGTCGTTGTTACCGGTCTTTCATTCTTGTAAACGTGAAAAGGAATCAGTTTGCTTCTGAACGTCGTCAATCATAAAAGCGAGATTCAACTTGGTTAATTCTCTATAATTTATATTGTCGCCATTTACGGGAACAAATTAGGAAGTAGTTTCAGGCGCGAAGTTGTTTCCTTCCGAAGGCGCAAGCTGCATTTCCTCATCCTCGACCAAAAATAAAAGAGAATAAAGGAGGGAAAAGGAGAGTCGAGGAAACGTCAATGTCTCCGTAAACGAGCTTCCTCGCATCCTTCCACATATGGTAAGGAAAACTCGGCAACTGGCGTCCTTCGAAGGAAAAGGGGCGCCTGTTTCACGCTCCCCTATGCATTTGCTCGTCCAAAAATACGTGAACGCGTTGGAGAGAAAGCGCGTGTGTCGCGTGCCCTCGAGGGCAGGGATCTTCGAGAGGTCGATCGTCAGCCACCCTTCGTAGCTAGTTTCGATCGAGCCACGGAAAAACACCGATCGTGGCACGTGTTACAGCCAAGATGTTCCTTCAGCCTGAAATCGTTGCCTAAAAATAGCATCGACCGGTGTGCGACACGCTCGTTTCGGATCCCGCGTATCAGGATGCACCTCTGTTTGACACAGTTGCATCCCTTGAGAGACGCCTGACGGCTTAGGACACGATTCCCGCCCTCGACTTCCCCCGAAACGAGTTTACAAGATCTTCCTCTTCCTGCTCAACGTGCTACGAGAATGCTTCGAGTATTTTTGGTTTCAATTATAAAAATCAGGAGAATTGTTGGTATTTTAAATTAAAAGATCCATTTGAGAATTTAAGAAATTTGTAAATCAAATAGAAATGTAAGGTGTGTCTAAATATTATAATTATTATTCCCGAATTTTGTCCTTCATTTTAAGTCGACCGATTCTAAACCCAGGACTGCGTTTAGTTTCGGGTCTTTAGAACTGAAAAAAAAAAAAAAAAAAAATGACGACAACCGTGCGACAGAAACGATCGATCAAGTTTATTTGCAATTCCTACGATTCCCATTGTCGCCCGAGAGAGGCGCATTAACGGAGCATCGGAAATAATAAAGGGGACCATGCGGTGCACGTTTGTTTCACGCGACGAGGCCGTCGTAGCCGGTCTTAAAGTATTTTCGAAGGTCCGCAGAAAAGAAAGGAGCCATTAGTGGGATGAAAACGCAGTGGCGCGTCATTTTCCACGTTTCCTCGAAGCGGCCCAGGTAAAAAGAAAACGTTTTTCGCGGAAGGATCACCGCCGGCCCGTAGTCGCTGCTGCTTTTTCAAAGGTTTATCCCTCTCTTTCTTTTTCTGCGGCGACGTTTCACAGAGATACTCATCGACGAAACGTCACGGACGTTCCTTTGAACACGGCACACCATCACACGATCCTGCGAAACCATCCCTACTCGAAAACGTCGCTGCCGATCGCCGATCCTATTTTTCCTTCTGCGAAAGGATCTCGATTTTTCAAAAGACCTCTGTTTAACTACGGTTCCAAAAGCACTTTTCGCAGAATACGTTAGAACAATAAAATAAATAAATTTCTGTGAGGGCGGTTTCGACTATTCGTCGGGACAATAGCCTTTGGCTATTGAATTATTTCGTTTTTCTAACTATAAATGGCAAATTCTTCTTGTGTGCAGGATGCCAACTGATTTATTACTACGATACCTATGATGATTATTATTTATTGCTATTGAGTTGTTTGAGAAACCGACTTGTGATCATAGCGATCATAGTTTGCTGACTTCGGTTCAATTAGAAAACTTATTTCCGACCTGCTTTTATATCCTCCTTGGAAAAACCTCAAAAGGTTTATGATGTCTTTTATTTGTTTCAGTACGTATTTTCGTTCTAACATAATCGGTATTGATCCTTTGCGGCCGAATGTCGGGGTATTCCTGGCATTAAAGTTTTATGGTACCGTAGACGAATGGCGTTAACCAACAGTGCCACGGTTCTTATATTCTACGTGCCTTCGTTTCGATTTTGTCATTAATTTATATTAAATTTTTTGCAATTTCGTGTTAAAAAATTATTGAAAATTTCATCAAGAACTTAAAGAAACGGTGAAGTTCTAATATTCCTCAACGGAACGCAGTGTGTTTCGCTTCAAATTCTGCTGGAAGTGGGCCGGATGAAAAAGTAAACCGTGTTACGGCGTCCCCATGTAAATACTAGGCGCACGGAAACCACCAGGGACTTCCGGTGAGGCACGCGCTGCACCGAAAAGCGGGGACAATCTTGTCGTCACCTCGTACAGTAACACACAGCCTCGTCTGTAACCCCGTAACTTGGTTTCATCATCATTTATCCACCCTCCTCTTCACCTACGCGTTCTGTCTTCTCTCAAGAACGCGATCTTCTATTTTTAAACTACCCCGATGTACGCGTCTTCGTTCGTGGAAAACGAGTCGAATGAGCGGAAAAACAAATGGCGAATCCCCCGAAACAGGAACTTTCCAAGGAAACCGGAGTTACCGTTTGTAATTTATTAATTATTGTAATTTAAAATAAGAAATTCTGAATTGCTCTAGTATTATATGAAAACCTCGAAACTACCTTCTGAAAGTTTCAACCTGCAGAGGTAATTTCAGTATTCTTAGTTTTAATTAAAAGGTTGTTCTATAGGGTGCAACCTTTCTCAAGCATCGTGGCAATGTACAAATCGCCGTCTTCCTCGTTGCCGGAATAGTGTGAACAGATTTTCATCAATTGCATGTAAAAAGCCATTTTTATGTTACATTAAGGAACTTGATTTCTTTAAGTTTGGACGATGACGCCTTATTTTTCGTTTTTGTCAAAATTTATGATAAACGAAGAGAAAGCGTGCAAAGTGCTAGTTACAAAACTTACGTGCTTTGATTAGCGAAAACGAAATGCAAAGATAAAATCAGCATAAAAATTGGCAAACAAAAAAAATATTAGCAAATTATATTTATAAACTGCAACATGTCAAGGATTTGGCTCTGAATTATTTTCAATCCTTCGTGTCTTGCACTCAAACAATACAGCAGTGCAATTTGCGGAATAATGCAACGGTATGCTTGTGCAGTTTGCAATTATGGGGTGCGAATAAAGGACACTCAACAGGTTACGTGCTAAGACCGTGTTTCATTTTAAGTGGATAATTTAACACTAGAGCGACTAAACTCGACAAAATGACAGATCTTAAACTTTCTACTTTTCAGGAAAACTATAATCGTACTTTTCTTGAAGTATCTACATCACTTCTGTCGACATTTATTGATTAAGTATTAACAAGCTAAAAACATATATTTAAGAATTTATTATTTAGATTTACATCTCCATTCTTTGGACATTTTTACGTTCATATCAAAGTTGAACATCTGAAGTACTTAATTACCTCGGTTATAAAATAATCATGAATATTTTGGTTATTAATTAAATTTCGTGCGAAGAAAAATTCTAAACTCTAATAAAACAGTAGGGTACAGGTTCCTTTCTTTAATTTTTGTAAAATCGTTTTAGATTTGGATTGATGCAGACAATTCTAATTTCTACGTTAACAAGATACATTTAATTTAGGAACTTACCAGGATCCTGAATGATCTGCTGCACCGACTGCATAATTTCATTGACGTTAAGTTTCGTTCCATTGTTAGCGGCAGTGCGGAACGTTTCTACCAAAATTCTTCCGATTCTTTGTCTGTAACAGAAAATGGTAGAAAATGGGTTAGACGATGCTGTGTATTCTTCTGATTAATCGTAAAAGAGATACAATTTTTCATTTCTATAACCTTTCGAAAGCGCAAATTTACATTGAACCTTTCTTTACACCTTAAAAACGTAATAAATTATCATCTTTTCAACGGATATCATCGGGAGAGATACGTTCGACAGGTCGGTAAAGAAAGGAAAGATTTACCCTCGGAAAATTACATTCTCTCGGCAGAATCGTCAAAATGCAAATACCATCGCGGGACGATAATTAACGGGAAACGGAAGAAGTTCGCGGGAGGCGAAGAAGTTTTAACGAGGAACGATGAACTGCGGCGACGAGGCTCGAATCGTTCGCGCGGCCCCCAACATTCCCTAGATCGGCCAACTTTTCCCTAGGCTAATTTCGCCCAACTTCCGAACAACGGAGGGTAGGAAGAAGTTGCCGAAGCGGCCGGACTTCACCGAATCTTAACGATCGGGTACACCGTAGGGGCCAATCAGAACTGTTAGTGGGGGTAACCGAAAAGGGAGCGTGCGTCAGTGGTTGTTAGTCGGCCATCGAGGCGGCATCAAGAAATCAACCGAAAGAGGGAGAAAAAAAAGCATGCGAGGGTAGAATTAAGTAGATTAACGAAATATAGCATCGCAACTCCAACAAAATGGAAAACAAAATAAAAAAATAACAATTGTATATAATAGGATTGAAAAAAGCATCATATGACAAATATAATTATTCTACATATTATTATATTTAAAAAATGGAAATATAAATGGAAATATAAAATAAAAATGAAATTAAAATAAACACGTTTTAGTTTTATAATTAATCAATCACCAAAATTCGAAATTGCTAAAATTTTAATTAACATCCTCTATATCAAAGACATTAAAATTGATAAGATAGATTATTCCACATGATTCCATAAAAAGAATCTTAAATGGAGCGTTTGAAGTAGACGCGAAGAGATCGAAAAAGAAAAGAAAAAAATAAGAAAGAGAGGAATGCAAGAAGATACGAGGATTCGATCCTCTTCGTTTTGCGTTCTCGCAAGACTTCCCCCCACTTGGTCTATTAGCGAGGATGGTGGTGGTGGGTTACCCTCTCCAGATCCTGGTGCGTGCGGATGGATACTGAAGTTTGGTGGGGGGGATCGTCGAGGAGAGCGCTGGCGGCGATCGAGAGACGGGTCGACTACGACTACGGGGAACGAGAGAGAGAAAGACGGAAGGAACCGGGTCGTCGGCAAGGAGGAGAGGTCGGAGGAGAGACGGGCGTATGGTGGGGGGTAGAACCGGCACCAACGGATGATCGTTTGCGGTGCCCCACCAGAAGTTTAGCAGACGGACCGAGGTGGGGGTAGGCCGTTCTCCAAAGTCGTTGGAGAACGGGTGGAGGGATGGTACCGCCCGTGAACGCCTACTGTGCCGGCGCAAACATGGCCGCCGCCGACGTCGACGACGACGACGGCATCCACGAGGGCAACGACGAGCCACTCTTCCTTCGCGTAACCCTGTCCGCCTCTCTCGAATAATTTCCATCGGTATTTTCTGACCGAACATTAATAACACGTTCGAGAGAGGATATCCAACGTGGTTACCGATCGGTGATCGGTCCTTTGGTGATCGCTCTTCGAAATGGAGAGGAAGATGCGCGACTCGGGACCCAGCACCCCCTCTGGCCCAAAAATGAAGCACAACCCTTGTTCGCAGTGACTTCTGCGCATGATCGTGCTTCGGGATGGCTCGTGTATAAGATCGATAGGGAAGACGACGGTTCCGTGACCGAACCGACTTCGGGGGCTGCTTTCGATTTTAAGGGAGAGTCGATCCGACCAGAAATTCGCTTTCCGATCCACCGGGTATTTGCTGAAGATTAATCTCTACATAAAGAACATTTTTCTAATGACATCTGCTTGTTGGATATCACAAATTTGTTTAATCTTAGCAATGATAAAAATAGACTTATTTTCTTTAAATTAAGTTTTATAGCAAAGATTGAAATATTTTCTAACATTTTCAAATTAATTCTTTTAAAACGTTTTACGAATTGATTTTACAACTTGAAAGCGACCAATGTGGAATTCGCGAAATTCCATTAACTAGTTCGAAAACGAATGGCTGGAACGAAAGCGAGAGGAGAAGAGATCTCGCGAGGGGTGTTTACGAGCGCGCAAGGAACAGGAGGAAATCCATGGGAAGATATATCGTGTCTTCGGCATCGCGTGCAGACTCTTCGGGATACATTGTATTCGAGTCGCGTGCGCGTGTCTCGTGTATCCCGTTCGAACGAAGAAAAGTGGATTTGCCGGTGGTTTTACGGCGACATTGAAGAAATGGACATAATGCACTGTCGTGAGGCCGAAGCAATGATAAAAATGTTTTCATCGATCACACATAACTAATTTAGAAATAAAGCTTATTCATTTCTTCCAATTTGATAAAAAATATATTCATTGACAATGGTACCAAAAATGGCACCCCTAATCTTTCTCAAATGTCAAATTTTCTTGCAATAAATTTTAGATATTAACTTAATTATTATAAAATTGTATTATATTAGTTGATTGGTTGAGTATTTCCAAAAAGTTCGGCAACAAAACGGAAGCCTAACAGAAGAACACGTAATAAGGGCTGCGCTCCTAATCCGAGCCAATTGACCGTTCGACGAAGACAATATTCTCCGCTTCGTCGAGCAAAAACACATCGCGGCAATCGACGACGTTTCACCCGTGTCACAGACAAGTTGACTGCTGCTTTCTACCCACCGGAAGTCAGCTGTTATCTCAAGAAGCAAGCCGAACGACAAAGCCTCGTCTCGACCTCGTCTTTGACGCGAGCGACCCACATTCGCGTCGACGTTCCACGCGTCGAAAATGTGCCTTTCTTATAAAAAAAAAACTCGTGAAACATGGCGATGCACAGAAATTTCATACAGTTTTCATAATTTTTCGTGAAAGTTCCAAGATTCTAAACTATGAACGCGAATAGTTGAGAGGATTTTTCTCAAGAAGGCAAGGAACGAATTCAGCGAGACAAGATAAATTCCCATGGGCCCAGAAACCGCCCTTTGATGCGCCTCTCCCCGACCCTCGCGCATCAGGGTTCATTCTGTTACGAAGGGGAACGACGAGGGTCGAGAAAAGGCTAGGGTTCCGCCACTCGACAGACTCGCGACGAGGATACCGGCTTCCACGTACGGGACTTTCCACGGGTTCGTCTTCACACGGTTTTTTCTTTACCCCCTTAGATTTGTTTAGGCACCCCATTTATACCTCTCCCTCTCCTATTGCCCTGTTTCGCGACCGATTGTCCCGCGACTTTCGTATCATTGCACATACTTCTTTCTGCGATCGTTTGGAGAACAAACGCGTTAACGAATTCATTTTTGAACAGCCCTTCGCAACCGAAGGGTTAACAAACCGTTCAGCCAGTGTAAATGGATAGTAATTTTCATCGCGACTATTAAACGCGTTAGTTCTCAGACGATAAAAGAGTTAAGCTCCTTCGGAGAAAACTCTTTCCATGGAAGCCGCAAAATAAAATCGGCAACAGGCCGAAGCCATGCAACTTCTTAATTCCTGGGAGCGTTTATATCGAGGGGGATCAGCCACGAATTAGCCGCGAGAAATGAAATACAATTTCACACCGGCGTAAACCGCTCGAGGTTTTAGAAATTTATGAAAGTGTATCCAGATGCGCGTGTCAGGGGTGGAGAAAAATCAGGGGTACTTCTGACCAGGTGCGCACTTTGTCAGACGTGTAACAGCGAGAGGAGAAGCGGAGAAAAATGATGGAAGAAACAAAAAAGGGGCCAGTGAAATTTATTCGTCGTGTGTATGCATCTGTCGTATATTCGTCCTGTAATACTGACAGATTGTACTGATTTAAAATAAAAGATACAGCTTGTGTCATGTACCTGCACGTGATTCTGACGTTTCGTGTCACCGTTTCTTTCTCAATTTTGATTTAATCTATCAAAAAATACAGCGCTCGTGAATTGAAATTCTCAAATATAACGCACGTGGAAAATTTCTTCCAATTACATCGATACCCAAGAAGTTAAACGACTTTTGCGAAGAAAGGAACGATAAAAAGCCATCACCCAATTCCGCTCGATAAATTCTTTATTAGATGTCTTTGGGTGACATTCGAGATACCGTTCGATTTCTGCAACGTTTCTTCTCAGCGGAGGGAGAGAAAAGTTGGAAATCCGATTACGGGGCAAGAAATCAAACGATTCGAAAGAACAGACAGAGAAAAGAACACGAAGAACAGAGGGAAGGTGGATTTAAAGCACGGAGAGGATTAACCCGCGTACCTTCAATTGGTTTATGGTTTCACGCTCTTAAACGACAATAAATAAACGTAGAACCTTTCGTTCGAAGGAGGCTGAAAACAGTTGAAAAAGAAAGGACTGGGAAAGGAAGGTAGCATCGCGTGGACGTTAATGACCCACCGAGCAGGGTAAAAGGAAAAGGAAACTTGCGTTTCCCTCGCCAACGTTTATTGCCAAGGTCAAATATTTCGTTGCCCGCCTTCTGGGTTTTCCCTGGGTCCTTTCTCACCTTTTGGACACCTGTCCCTGTGCCACGCACCGACCCGAAACAGGCCGCAGGATTTAAATCTCTACCTAAATACCGCTTATCGCTTTAAACGTTACATTCACAAAGTGTACTGTTGTTCTCGACAATAAAGAGAAAAATCCTCATCATCTTTGTCAGAAAATTTCCCTAAATAAATCACAACTTTCATTTCAATTCCGATCTGAAAACCTTGAAAGTCTGACACAAATTTATGACATAAAATTGTCGCAAAATAACCATAGAAATTTTTATTAACAACTTTTCTAAAAAATTCATTTACCTAATCTTTCATTAGTACGATGAAATGGTAACACTATTCGAACAATGGCAAAAAGCTTCCTCTTTCACTTTTAAATACCTTTCAATTAACCTGCCACGAGTGTTGATTACTCCAAACGCAGAACGCTAATGACACGGTTCTTGTCGAAGGATATTCAATGGTCAAGACACCGACGTTTACGACATGTTGTTTAATTCATTCACGACAATGGTCCAAGTGTTTGGAACAGTGCGTCCCCGGCGTACGGGACAAACCTGTCGTATAATCTCTGGTAATAAATGGGGTAATAATTCAAAGGGGTAGCAGAGATTTTCCAACACGGAACGCAGAATTTAGAGGTAAAAGGATAGGAGGAGCAAGCTTCTTTATTTCCTGACGATTAACAAAGTTTCGTTTAAACACCTGGCTGCGTTTAATTATTATTAGGGGTACGCTAAAGTTTCCATAAATGAATTGCTGCAATGTAATTATTAAAAGAGCTATTTTAACTAAAAATTTAACTAACATATCATTTTTTGCATACTCTAATATATTATCAGACGATGGATAAACAAAATTCATGTTCACCTCTGGATGGTTTTTCGGCGAAATCTGTCGGAGTAGGAGGAACGAGAAACAGAGCTTTATGGCTCAATTAGTCCGTCGTAAAGCTCTTATAATGCATCATCGACAAATTTAAAATCACCGGGGGTAAACACGAGACCGAGACTGTTCACAAATACGAAGAGGAGACCAGGGGGTGCCTATTATGCGCGTCCACCGGCGATTCGGACGTTTCGTGTAATAACCCAATTAGCGGTGCTGCGTTCGCCGCGCGCGAGAGAGATCGATGTAACACGGTTCGCACGGAGACAAACGAGCCGTGAAAACGGGCATAATTCGCGCCTCCTACTCCCCGCGACACGTCGATTCGTCAACGCTGCGACACCTACATTTCATTCGTTTTCATTACGGAGGAAAGTTATTCGAACGCGGAACTTTGACGAACGACGTCGCGAATTTCGATGCTTAATCAACTCTTGCTATTTCCAAATTTCATTCTCTAGGCGCCATTATTAATTTAAGAAGGTTCAATTACTAGAATCGACGAGACGGTACACGATTCACCGATCGAGCACCCCGAAAGAGGAAATCGATCGAACCGAACCGAAAGAGACTCGCCTCTTTCTCCGTTCAGCAATCGATAAATCGATGCGAGAGGGCGACGGTGTATACCTTGTTCCGATGCATACCAACGAAAACTTTAGCCCGGAGAGTTCTCGTCTGGTGGCCATGAGGTCGATCGTACACGCGATTCGCGAACGACCAGTTTTCGCGGGGAGTCGCGGTACAACGAACGAAGGAGAAACACGCCGGCGGTCTTCGTCGCGCGTACGGCGGTCGTTGTCTGGCGGAACAGAGAGACGAAGAAGAGTCTGGTAGCAGGCTCTCCGTGGCATGAAGGGACTCTAGAGAGAAGGAATGTTGTTGTTGTGCCGGGAGGCGGTTGCACCGGGGAGGCGGTGGAGTGCAACGACGCGGCCGGCGGCGTGGATCAAGCGGCGAAAGAGCGAGAAAGAACGACGCAGTCGTTCTGTCTATGTGTACGTGTATATGTGAAAGAGAGAAGGGGATGTGAGGTGAATAGAGGTGGTCGAGGCAGAGGAGGGGCGGCAAAGTCAATGCACCGCAGGGGAATGCAACGCGCTGCGCGCCACGCCAAGCAATACAGAGCCTACGTCAGAGTGCATTCTACTGCACTTTACAATCACGTCGCTGTCCCGGCTACTAGCTGCAGGTTCTGTGTTTGCTTCTCTCCGTCTCCTCCTTTCTCTGCCGATAGGTGTATCGAAGCCCGAGCATTGCCACTTGCTAGACGACAATTAATTCATCGTTTGTCATTCAATGGTAAAAGCGAAGGCGCGAGACTCGAATTCATTCGAAGCGTGCCAATTTTAGAAACGGCACTCGATTGCGATCTACCTTTTTTCTAGGAATTTCGCGAACGTTTCTGGAGGCGAAGTGCAGTAAATCATGCTATCGTTTCCGCGAGCCACGGCGCGTGTTACGAGTCGACTCGAATCGAGTTCTCTGTCGCTAAAGAGGGCAGAGCGTAAAAAGGCAAACGGACGGAGGAGGAAGGAGAAGGTCGCGGTGGAACAGGAGGAACGGCTGAGAATGAAAAGTAAGTTGAAACACGCGGGACACGGTGCGCGCGGTGTGTTGGCGATAAAGAAAACTCGAGCTACGACGTTGCCCGCTTTTGTCGGCCGACTCGCGGCTGTAAACAACCGACGAGGAGCGGGAACGATCTGCCTTGAACCACGCGCTCCGAACACCGACCGATCTCTGTCGATCGCAGCCTACGTGCTCGTTTTCTTTCCTCCAACGAATGCAACCATTTTCCCCGCAGGAAATGACACGCGAGCCTCGCGTTACCGGAAACGGTCGCGCAAGAAACAGGAATGCGCGCGGAAATCGAGAGATCTTTGTCTCGGCCAAGAATTTCCTTTCAACCTATCGATTCGTGCAAAGCAGGAGCGTAATCTACATGAAATTACGGCGTTTTCTAGCCGCGCGCGACACGCTAAATTGCACAACGGTAAAAAAGGAGCAGCACGAACAAAAGAATTGCGACGCGTCGCGGTTTCTTTCGCAACGTATTCTCGCACAGTTCGACTCTACTCGATCATCGAGCAGAGGCTCGCTCGAGTGAGATAGAAAAGGAAAGGGTGTATCTGGAAAACGCGCGCGTATTCGAGCACGCGGCGCGACGAAGGAGAAACTGGCGGCGTGTGGTCGTCGTTTGTGCAGTTCAGTCACTCTTGGCCGTTCGCACCGTGCCCTCCCGCCTCGTGGGTCCCACATACCCGCCGCTCAAGTCGCGAGATACGTCGTCGTTCTTTCTCTTTCGAAAAGGTTCGTTCGCGATCGACGGCGTTGACGGTGTGCGTGATCGCACACGCAGCTGTCTCGTAGAACGGAGCAGAACGAAGCGGCGAGAGTCCGCTTGCGATACGTTCTTAGAACGCTCGCGGGAAAGAGAAGGAACGAGTTAGGTCGGCTCGAGAGTACAAAGTCCATGTACAGTAGGCGAGCTGGTGTGCGCGAGCGTGGCGCGTAAGTGTGAGGGAAGGCTAGAGTAGGAGGGGAATCCCAGCGTGAGTAGCGTGTGTACGCGCGGAGGGCAGCGCATGCGCGCCGCGTAGAGCGAGAGGCGCACTGAATGAAGTCCCCTACCACCGCCGACCGACGACGGCCACGCACACAAAGTTACGCGGTGAGCACATCGTGGGCCGATGTTACACGATGCGCCGACCCCGACACCGACTTTATCCCAGGGTTACGGAGTTCGAGCTTTGCTAAATTTTTTTAATCACTAATAAAGGGTAGGAAGACGAATTTAGACATTTCAAGAGATAAATAGAAAAATTGAATAAAGAGATTGAAAAATCAAAAGCGAACGAAACGCTGTCGTTTAGAATGATCGTCGACATTAGAGCGTCTATATTATACCATCCTCGGCTTGCTCCGTTACCGCGTAACGTCGCGACAAGGCGCTACGAGAGGAAATTAGAAATTTGCTCGGCGGAGATGGTCGTAGGATTGTTATTTGATTCGTTGCTGCGGGCTGCCGAGTAATTGCGCAGCAAGCCCCCGGACTCGGAACAATAGAGAGACAGCGTGGAGAGAGAACTCGAGACTCGGTGGTCGAAAAAAGAAACTGTATTGGCCAGGCCGGAAATATCTGCCCTATGGTGATATCCTATTGTTCTCCGTTAGCGAAAAACGAGCGTTCGTACTAATTAAGAAAAACGAATGGGCGCGAGTGTATTACGCGTCGCGACAGCGCCACGCCGGTGCAACGTCGATAAGATTCGACTAAGACGCGCGGTGGTGGTTTTTGTCTACGTAGGACCGGAAGCGAGATCTACGGAGAAGATGTGGCGCGCGAACACGGGCGGCCATCGGCCGACATATGCCGGCTGCCGTGCGGGCGTGCAGCTGCTATATCGTCCTTTGGGTTTGGGTCGGTGGGTGACACGTTTCGCTCGTTGTGCACGGCTGGTACACACGCGGCAGCCAATGGGTATTGATTTGTGGAGTGAACGCACCGTACCGCACCCCACCACAACGCCCCACCGCCGCTCCTCTCGCCCAGCCAGGTCAAGCAAAGCAGAGCCGAGCGGAGCGGAGCGGAGCCACGCCGTGTCGGGGTCGGCTCGTTGCTAAACAGGCTACGGACACACGCTCGAATTCCGTGCACACACGCGCGCATGTACGGGGCCAGACGGTCGCGCATACAATTACCCGCTTTAGGTACACCCCCTTTCGGTGAGAGAGCCACCCTCCTACCTTATCCACCGCACCGGTATAGGTTCAGAGACCGGTCTCCCCACCGGCGCACCCCATATCTCGACTGCAGGAGGGTGAGACTGCATCCTTTGGGTGGGTCAGGGCCAGAGAGACAGAGAATCCGTGGCGGGATTCGGCTAGGTCGAGGGGATGGCCAGAGCGAGAAGAGTTCGTCAAACCTTCGAGGTCTCTGCACCCTATCGGTTTGTTACGCAGCACGCGCGCTCCGCGACCGATCCAGGAAATTCCTGCCTTTCGTGGAATGCCGTCCGCCCCGTGGAATCCGTTAATGTCCCTTCGCTCTGTGCTTTTCTCGTCGAATTCGTTTCACCGCGCGCCTCCTCGATATCGCGAAAACCGATCCTAATTCGATTATCCAAAGAAACGAGGAGAATTTCTGGGAACAAGAACACCTGTTGAAAAGCGGTGGGGGGGGGGGAAGTGGGAACGTTCGAAGGATAAAGAGAAGAAACACAGAATTCTGGTAACCTTGACGGTAAAGGTAGCGCATACCGCGCTCTTTTCCTTATACAGACAATCCGCGGATCGTACGGCGCAAGGCCACGCTGGAAACACGCGGACCGAAGGGGTGAACGTTCGCACGGGGGTGGAACGAGGAAAGAAAGGAGCGCGAGAAGGAGGGAGGGAGGGAAGGTCGACGACGGCGACGATGGGAACGACGAACGGTGCTGGACGCCAGGATAAAGGATACAGGCTGCAGCAGTAAACTAGTCCCTCTCTTCTGCTGGCCTGAGAGCGGTAGAGGAAGAAGCGGCAACGAATGGAGAAAGGGTCGCAGAGGTAGGTACTCCGGGACGGGGCGACGGGGGGGAGAACCGCACGGCCGAAGTAAACAAGTGGAAGCGGTAGAATGGGACAGGCACCGGTCAGTGCGATGCATTTGGTGCATTCCTGCAGTCTGCGCCGCTGCGGCTCGAACGAGCGAGCGGGAGAACCAGCAAGCCGACGACAGTTGAAAAGAGACGGGCAGAAGTAGAAAGACGAAGAGGGAAGGTTCGTTCGAGAGGTTCCCACGGGAGCGAAGGAGAAAGAGCGAAGCTCTGCAACGCGGCACGCCACTTTGGACCGACGGACGCAAACCGCATTCCCGGCCGTGACCTTCGCTAGGACATCGCCACTGCCCCCACCCCCACCCAGTATACACCACTCTCCCATACAACCCCACCCAGAGACGCTTCTGATCCTCACCGACCCCTCCTCCTCCGCCACCTTCTCATCCCGTGGACAGCAATCGTCGTCCTTTCTTTCTTTGCTTCATTCTCCCTGCCGCCCTCGTTCAATCTTCCTCCATCTTCCTCGCACCACCCGGATTGCTCTGTGAAAATCCTCGCAACACCCACGCTTCTATTTTCCACCCCCTGTGCCGGTGAATAGATCTGAAATTCGCGATTCCGAGCGAACTACAGCCAGCTTCGTGAAAGGAGCTCTAAATCCGTTGGTGACGAGCCGCGAGAACCGTATGATTCATGAAGTTAAAGATAGCGCGAGGAAGGACGGAGGGTTGAAGAATTCGTGAGAAGTTCCGATATGGTTCCATTAATGCGAGCGCGGATGTAGGATACACAAGACGCATCGTCTGGTTTTTAATCAGGAACGAGATTAGAGGATGTAACGGAGCCGAACAGGGGAGGCGTCGCGAATTTTCGAGGGAACCGAGGCGCGAAGGAAACCGGGGCTACTTTAAAGGGAGCCAGTTTTAATTTCCTGTCGCGGCGAGGCCAAAGACTTGGTGAAACCTTTTGCTGGTAAACGAGCGGTCACGGAGAACACATACGAGAGGAGAGAATAGAGAAACGTGGAGCTAAATGAGAGGAAGCACGATGCAAGGGGGTTAGCAAGATGGGCACGGCTCTGAAGAATTTCCGAGAGTACTCTCTCTCTCTCTCTATCTCTCGCGGGCTCCTCGTCTAATTTACGAGCGGTCGCCCTGAATTCGAGCAAATATTTGTCCAGCGCGTCCGACTAACGGGTGTATACGAGAGAAAAAGGTGGCAGAAAGCGAGGTAGACGCGCGTGGGGTCGAAACGAGAGAGAAAACGGAGTAGAAGGTGACGGTGAGAGGAGGGGCCGAGAGGAGAGCACATCATTCATAGTCTCTCGAAAAGCGGTTCCCTTCTTTCGGGCCTCTCTGCTCGTCACCGAATATTTTCTCTGGTGCGAGCTATATACCTGTCACACCTCTCTTCCGTGCTCTCCTCCTCCTCCCTCCTCGTCCCTCTGCTTCCAACAGCGCGCATTCCATCCATCGGCTTGCATTCGAGAGCTCCAAAAGACTCTTTGATGCAGGCCGCCCGGAGTCTTCTAGCCGGAAGCACCTACTGGAAAGTATTCATCCAAGAGGGAAGACGAAGAAGCCGAGAAGCCGAGTACCTGGAAGTCGTGTTAACACGCGCTGCTGGACGCTACAAGCCGCTCCAATTAGCATCTTCTTTTTCTCCATCGACTTCTTTCGCCTTCACCTCGCGTCTACCTCCTTCTCGGCTTCCTTTTCAACCGACTCACACACGAGCGACGATGGACGAGCACCTGTTGAACGGACTCTCGGAAGAGGCCGCGGATAGGTGCCAGGTGTTCCAATACGGATTCTAATCGTTTTCTCTTCGTTACAGGCCAACGAAACGGAACGAGTTGCCGAGCGTTCGCGTTCAAGGCAGAACCAACGCGTCGTCTCCCTTTCATTCATCGCCGCGATCGCGGTTTTACGATTGCCCCGCCGGAGTAGGGACGATAGAATTTCCTCTTCGAATTATAAAATCATCGAAATAATAAAAGAAATTCAAACTTGTACACGAGAGGTTTACAAACGGATGCGATTGCAAAGCACGCGAGAAAAAAGAGAGGAAATTCCGAAAGAGCTCGGCGGAAACTCGCTTTCCTCATTGACGTCTCGATTCACGGATACGCGAGGCAAGCGCGCCGCTTCCGCTAGGGTCGGGCCACGGTATTTTTACAATTTAGCCAGGGGAAAAAAATGCGCGGATCGTGAGCAACGCGGAGCAGTCTCGGGCGTAGTCTCTCTCCCTGGTTGCATGCGCGGCCCCGTTCCTGCCGGGCGAAATACGTCGGCATCCAAATAATTCGGGATACGCTCGCGCGAGATATGAATGAGAGAGAAAGAGAGGGAGAGGGCACGGCGTGGCGTTGTTTACTGTCTGGCAGGAACGGTGGAGTAGAAGAAGCATCCGCGTGCACCGACGAAAAACGAGAGACGAACGACGCGGTCCAGAAGAAGGAGAGCACACCAGGGAGCGGAGAGTGGGAAGAACGGCGAGGGAAACAGAGGGACCGACAACGCACAGACAGGGATTTAGCAGAGTCAGAAAGGGAGAAAGGAAGACGGGATGAAGAGTGAACGAAGAGAGGAGAGGGAAAGCTGGTACGAGGACGGGGACCGGGCCCAGGATTCGAAGAAACAAGAAACGCAGAGTCAACGACCCAACGAGAAGAGAGCCGTCTCCGCGTTAAGGCGCGCTCGAAACTTCCACCCTGCCTCGAATCCGCGTCCAGTCCTCTCCGCTGTTGCTCGCGCTGATACCGGATCAAGGACGCTCGCAGCGGAATTCCTCCGCGAACTTGCAGGTGGTAGAACCTGATAAACGCGAACGATGCCCGAGAAAATTCCTTTCGTTTCACTCTCTCTCTCTCTCACTCTCTCACTCTGTCTCTTTAACCTTTGGATGACGGTATACCCGTTGGAACTCGAAGAAATATTATTTCATCGCGGAATAATGAAAACGAACGTGCATTAGCTAAGACCGATCTTAGATCTGCAACGATCGTCTCGCAAGGCCGTGCCAGTTGCGTCACATGGTCGCTGTTTTAGAAAGGAAAACATACGGAGAGAGTGTATCTAGCGAACTCTGGACTAACGAGTATCTAAAGTAATTAAAATTAGATGACAACCTGGTATTTTGTTCTAAGTGAAATCAAAGACTTAGGCATTTAATAGAAAATCAGAAAAAAAAATTAGCTAGCATTAGAATGTTAATCTATAATCATAGTGTCGACCTTAGGCACTCGTAGACTAATTGCAGATCTAATATTTTTATATAAAATTATTACCCCTTGATCGGCGGAGCCTAAATCAATCGTATGTATATTGGAAGAATACTTTTTAAAGGAACGATGTGAAATTTCGAAAATGAAAATAATATAAAACACGATATTAAATTTAAATTGCGTTCTCTCCATGGTCCGCCGTCCGAACTTTAATCATCAAAGGAACTGTATGAACATTGAGAAAGGAGGATCGATCCCCATGAGCCTTTAGTTTTAGAACCATGTATCCTTATAAAATTGTCACGATAGACTAGCCTAGCACTAAACCATATTAGTCAGTATATAAATAAGTAAATAAATAAAACATAGAAGCATTCTATGGGTACAGTTTTCCTGGAAACGGCCTAGCCCATGAATGATTGCCGTTGTCACAGTGTCGGTCGTCAATCTCTTGACGTCACACGGTAGCGACGGCGGTCGTGTTACGACCGTGCGACCGTTATGTGACCGATTGGCACACGACTGCCTCGCCGACAGCCAGTCAGCCAGCACCTGACGATCACGACGACGACGACGACGGCGACTTTGCTGCTTTCCCATGCTGCCCGGTATTCGTCGGAGGTGTCTCGTGTCGCGTCTAGCTGCTACGTGACATTCCGCTTGAAATTCACGCCTCGAACAACTACTACTCCAGTTAACCCTTTCGCTTCGAGCAGCGTGTGTGTGTACGGCCTGGAAAGACGTCCACGTGCGAAGAATATCACGCTCGAGGACTATCAATTCGCAAGGAAGGGGAATTAAAATTGCCGCAAGTAATAACGTTTTCACGGGCACGGTTCAATGCCCCCCGCGCCTTCTAACTCGAGGAAAATGTTTCTCACCGTTGATGATCGACGGACGGCAGGGTGTCACGGGGGGGTCGAAAAAATTCCAAATCGGCGCGCTTAAAGACACTCCAGTTTCGGCGAGTGGGATTGATATGGAGATTAAAGGGGTGGGGTGGGGTTCGCGAGCGACGGAGCGCGATAGAATGGAACGCGAAAGACCAAAAGAGGAACGAAGACATTGCCGAGAGGGGAGAGAGAGAGAGAGAGAGAGAGAGAAAGAGGGGGGATAGGGGAGGACAAGAGGGTCAGTAGCTCTGCGTTCTCATGCATTCCGCTCTGTCATGGCGGCCAGCGACTCAGACACGCTTCGTCTGTCCTCGTTGTGCATGCACTCCGGGGGCAACGTGCAGTTCGTCCTCGTTCCACCGTCTCGCTGGAGAGAGAAGGGAGAAAAGGGTGCAGGGACGGGATGGATGGGGGCGGTGGGGTGAAGAAATACGGAGGGGAGCGCCCACTGCGCTAAACGCTCCTTGCCGAAGACGCGTTTCTCTCTCGATGCTAACACACGGGACCCCCTCTACCCCTTTTTCCTTTCGCATTCGCGACGTAAACAACGTGCCCCACGGCCACGTTCCGTTCCTCGACCTGTATAAGGGTATGCTATCGTGTGACACTGGAATCCATGGAGCCTTTTCATCCGACACCGTGACATTTTTAATATCGCCACGCGAAATCCACTGCCGATGCGGTACCGATTTCTACTTACCGCGACCGACTAAAATCATGACACTTAATGTCACGGTTACAGGCACAAAGTTACAATTTACTGTCAGAGAGAAAATGTAGATACGTTAAACCCGCGCCACCGTTTCGCATAAAGTAGCATCGTCGCCGGCGCCCCGTTCGCGCCTACATTCGAATCGGTCGCGATGACGCACCGGAATCCTTGGAAACCCGATATATGTCGTAGAACCCTTTGTAGGAGCACGCAGCAACGCGCGTAATTCTGTTTTGATATTATTAGAAACAACCTCCGAAGTATACCCTCCCGCCCACGTTGCAACCGCACCGACCAGCGCCGGCCGACTGTCAACACCGACAGCGAAATAGAGAAGCTACGAATAAGAGGGTCACACGATGATTGACGCCGCGAATACCCTCGGACCAAAGGTCCGTAACTGATAAGAAGCCTTTTTCCTGCCATAATTTAACTCCTTGCTAGCGATATTTTGAAACCACTCTGGTAGAATATCATAGCTATCGGGATCTATTGTTCGCGCACTCGGCTCGATATTATAATAGAAGCGGGGAGGAGTCCGAACGAGTCTAGGACGGAGAAGCAGCCGTAAACGCGAGCTATGGCGCGACGCTTTTATTGCCGGCACGCTAACCACGATCGCGTATTTAATCAGCTTGGCTTTGTTGGACCGAAATACCCGCGACGCCTCCGTTTTTGACGCGTTCAGACGGCTCGGTGTTCTCGGAAACGGCACGCACGAGCAAGAAAAATCGGTCGCTCATAAATCAACGGCACCCTGGGTTTCACCCCGTTACAACTGTTCTGTGTACGTTCATTTATATATATTTTTCCTTTCGGATGGCGAAAAATTTTCCAAATGATAATACAACAATTCGTGGATAAACGATGCACCGCGTTAACCCGGTTCGAATGGTCGGAAGTAGAGGAGCGCGAGAAGGAGATGGAAAGGAAAGAGAAGGCAGGGAAGCCGGAGTGGATATCCTCGCTGGGTAACGTGGGTACTATCGTATATCTTCCCACAGGAGGGCGGGAACGTCGTGTCTCTCGTAAGGGGAGACGGCAGAAGGGCGAGAAGGGTCCTATTAACGCGCGACCGCCGACAATAATGCGGAGAAAGGGCACATGAATGCCTCGTGTTTGCACATGCGCGGGAGCGATGAACTTGAGAAGAAGGTCTCCTTCGAGTCTCGTTGTCCTCCGTCTTCGAGTGTGCTCTAGCATTTCAGGACGAATTTTCCTCCTTTTTTTATTTCTCAACGTCCTAACTAGATAACCATGATCTATCAAATTATCCAGAGAGCACCTAACGCGACGATTCGAAATTTTTCTCAAATTAATTACTGCTGTACGAAGAAATCCCAGGGGACCGTGCACCGTATAGAAACCGAACGCTGAAAAGTGTCGTTTGACACGAGACACGACGCGGAGGTACGAAAGCGTCGGTACATGCCCCGAGAAGGAACGAAACGCGGTGGTCGCGATTCGAGCGAGTCAACTCCGAGAACGACATTCCATACACGTGTGTCCTTAACTCAGCCTCCTACAGTATTCGCGACGATCGACCCAACTATCAGAGATCGCGATCACGGTGAGAACGTACGGTGAGAAACAGGAAACACGTAAGGGCGAGTAGGTACATTCGCTCATCGTGAAACTACGATTTTTTCACTCCTGACTATGATTTTTTTAACAGAAAATCTTTAATGCAATGAAAATTATTATAGTAAAATCTCCGATTATTAAAATGTAGATACCGTAATTTTAATTATTCATAAATCCCATTCTTCGTGAAAGAGGAATACATAGAACAGCTTGAAAGGAGCAGTACCGCGTGAGTCATTGAAAAAATGGAAAAGCATCGGATACAGAAGAATGCACGCTGCAAAATCTGCGCTCCGATGCGAACGACTGCCATTGAAAGCGATTATTCACGTGTTGCGCAAGAAGTTATATTCGCCGTAACGGATTGACGGATACTCGTCTGGTTCGATCGATCGCACGCGATCCCCGGAGCAGGTTTTCGAAATGGTAATCACCGGGTACGCGGATGAGAACCACTGTGCCTGTTACAGACGCACGCTGGCACAGGAAATATGAATGTAACGCCGAAAATTCATTCATAATAACGTCTGGCCAACGGGGGCGGACGAGTGAAATTTTGGAGCGCGGCAATCTGTCCCGAGGCGGAGAGGAGAGGTTAACGAAATTCGCCGATAAATAACAGGCTCGTTTTCCCGAATTCGTGGGAATAATGGGACGATTAGAGAGGATTGCGAACGGGATCGTGTGGGCCGCAATGTTCTACGTGTGGGCTTGTTTAAGAATTTATAAAGAAACGCTCGTCTTCCGAAACGAAGACTGTGAGTTAAAAGAACGAGGAAAATATAAAAAAAAATAAAAATACGAATACTCTTTTCTACTATCAGAGTGATCTATCGCAAACTTTACGACTCCATTTACATTAATTCGCGAAAGTTACGTGGTCGATAAGTATAGCTGAAATACAAGTATAGATACGTGTGCGTGAGTGTGTGTACATACTTAATCGTAGTCTGGTCGCGTGAGGGATCTAAGCGTCTGCGAATTCACTCGATCGTTGACGTTTGCTCACTTTTCTTCGACTCGTGTTTCCCAGAAGGAACGGTAATATATCCGTGGCGTGCTTGCTTCCCGTATGGGCCATCGAACTTGCAACGCACTGTAGAGGAGGAGCCGAGGCCCGTATTATGGGAACACATACGGCTGAACACGTGTGTCTCACTTCCTGCGGCGGGCCGGAAGTCTCTATAGTACTATGGCGCACCGTAGTGTAGCGTGACCACGCTACAAGGGCCATTACTACCTCAATGGCAAAAAGAATGGTCCAATTACCGGTTAAAGCCACGTTGCTCGTCGTTACTCCTTCGATGTATTTTTCAGGGGCGTCTACATCTTTTTCGGCTTTCCTCGCGATTCTTTACCATTTTACCGAACGTTCCTCTTTCCTTTCTTTACATTTATTGTAAAGAATATTATATCCCCCACGATTTTCCTGTTCATTATTTACGCTCTACGCGAAATTGAGAATGTTTCCGTTGTTCCGAGAACCGTTTCAGGAATTCCATCAACCGCGTTACGAATAAAAGCGTTCGTACTCGAGAAGAGAAACCGGTAGTGCGATTTCCGGTCAACGGTTCCGCCATCGCTCGTACACGAGTTTTCGTCGCTCCGTTTCTTGTATCTCGAAACGGTTTGCTCCTACTTTCGAACCACGTGTCTGGTTAACTGGTGCTATCATCTGTTGCTCTGTGATTTCCGTTGAACACCGTCGAAGCACTGATATGTATCCTTTTTTTCCCCGTCCCGAGGACGCACGGGCAACGCTCTTTGTATACAAACAACCGCGCGAACCGTGTTACGTACATGTGGCCCGAGGAACGTCTTCGCGGAGCTTGCCCTTGACACGAACCGTGCACGGGATGTTTATCCAGTCCGAGCAGACACTCGCGCACACGCGTACCGCGTTCCATGGCCGTGAACAACGAATAAAGAGGGCCACGCGAGACAAGGAACGACCGTAACGCGGCACGGCTCGTACCACACTGAGAGTGATCGCTGGCGCGTCACGCTCACGGCGATGCGCAGACGTGGGCTGCGCACACGCTGCTGCGCACGACGCGGCAACCAGCACGATGCGCTCTCGCTACTCGCCAACACGCATTCACGCATGCGCGATGCACGCACCCACACGACTCGCCACGATTCGGCTTCGCTCCGGTCTGCGTATAATACGCGACGCGACGCGTTGCCGCCGTTGCCGCGGGTGGTAAAGAACCGAGAAAGGGCCAGGGACGAGGCGGAGGGTAGAAAGAGACCGAGAGAGGGGACGAAACAGACCCGTTAGTTCTCAGAAGTGGACCGCCACCGGTCGCCGCCAAACAGACCTGTAACCACGTACCGACCGTGGTGGTTCTCTCTCGCCTGCCACCGTCGGCGTGCTTTTTCGACCCTCTCTGGCTCGGCCTGCTCCGAGACGCGTCCCGTGACACGCGAGAAACACCAAAGGAATTTTCGATATTCATCGAGGGAAACAATTTTTCCCCTCGCATTTCCCTTTCTTTTCGTTCCGTCCGTTGCTAGATTTTCACGCGTCGCGCGATAAAAGCGACGAAGCCCGTGCGCGTTCTGTCGCAAGCTGACCGGCCATTGATTAGATACAAGTGTTTACTCGAGTGACGAACACATACCGATGTCATGTGTTTTTCAGAGAAAAAGCGATGGAACGCGAGAAACGAGGCTTGTAAATACCGTCGATGAAATTGGGAGAAAAACTGGTTATCGCTTAGTCCGCGGGGAAAAGAAGTGGTGTGGGAAAAGCAGCCGGACCCGGGGGTGCGGGGGCGCGGGGTAACGTTTCGCCGAAATGCGACCTCGGCTTCTCGTCTAGTTTTTCTTACCGAGTAAAAGCGACAAGTGGAGAGGCGGTCGAGACCGCGTGCATCGGGGATCAACATTTCCTTTCTTTCACGGAACGGGGGCAACGTCGTGGGTGGTACACATCATGGAGCGTTTGCATGAACGAAACAAGAAAGTCGACTCTCACGCACACGATCGTCAACGATTACGACGGAAAAATGTCGGGCTCGAGAGCGCGCGATCGAAGGGATCATTTCCATATTACCGAGGGACAAACGTTCGGTACGAGTAATCGTCCCATTACGTTCTTCCTTCTTCTCACCGGGACGCGCACGGGCGGTCTAAGAACTGCAAGATTCATTAACGGTTCCTCGCCACGGACACGCACGCGTGTGTCTGTGTGTACAACGGCGTGCATTCCATCGGTCGCGCTCGTGTGAACGACCGTAAGGTGTGCTTGTACGCAGAAAGAGACACACGAGCAGGAGAGATCCGAAGATAGATGCGTCGAGTGTAAAAAGGAAAGGAAGATAGCTCGTAACGAGAGAGAAAGAGAATAGGATGATATATGGTAAGAGAGAAAGAGAGGAGGATACGTACATTTGATGCGCAGAGTTTGCCTCTGCTAGACGGTAGACCTTGTCTATCGTCATCATCGAGGTACGCTAGGAACGTAGGAGAGTTATTAAGGTCAGTGGTGTAGCGAGGATCGCGACGTGTCCCGGAGTCGTAGGAGCTCGCGAGCTGACCTCGCAAAGCGGACTCGCTGCGTCTCGTTACCCAGTAAAAGGTTATTACAGTTTCCCGTAATCGCGTTCCCCCGTGCGCGCCGTTCCAAAGCATCGATCGGATTGCAATTGAACGCGATGCGGTAATCCGCTTCGAGCTGATCGATTTACACGGCAATAATAACGGTTATAAATAACGCGGAACCTTTGTGCTTCGATTGTTTCACCGGGGACCGATAGAAAACGATGCTCTTGCTCTCTAATGCAAATGAAACATCGATCGAGCTAGTTTCGTTTATTAATCGTCCACTGGTTCGGCGATGTCTTCGTTTGATCCGTTCCAGAGAATGGGAAGCTTCCGCACGCACCTTTCCTCTTTGCTTTTATCACTGGACGATGGTACACGGTCGCAAGCGTCGCTTCATTTTTTCCCTCGTGTTCTTCGAGGCGGAAACAGAAAGTCGGCCGCGATGCACGAATCTCGCTGGCGATATACCCGAGATAAGTTGGCCCGAAGGCGGAACCGAGAGTTGCAAGTTTGTCGTCACGGCTGATCGAGCCACGTTTCAGACGATGCTTGCCAAGAGTGAGAGGGAACGAGATCGTGTGTATAATTTGCGAGCGCACCGAGAGGTAGGATATATCCTGGCCAGCAATCGTGTGCCGGGGCTTTAATAATCTTCAACTCCGCTTTTAAACGTGCAATTTACATTACGATCAACAATGTGCCAGCAGAGAAACGGAGTTGCTTTCTCCGCACGGTGTTTCGTTGAAAACGCGTCGCGACGGTTAGAAATGAAATTTTCATCGCGACGCCAATGTGAGAGATCGCGGAGGCGCACCTAACCTATATAGAGACACGGAAACGTGACGGAATGCGCGCGAACCATACGCCCGCGTGCGTCACTTTGCACCGCGTCCTCTTTCTCAACCCACCGTGTACTTTTTAATTACACAGATCCGTTCCATACTGAATTCGAATCGACGCGACACGCCACGTTTCGCTGTTCGCTTGGACAGACTCTCTCTCGTCAACGAAGGGAGCGGAGAAAATGTTTCGACGCGGATCGCGAGGGAAAGATTTATCCGTGGGACGCGAGACGACGAATGGAGAGAGATTCGCCCGATGAATCACAGCGGCGCGAGCCGTGTCACTCTCCTCTTTCCGTTTCAGAGTTCCTCCACCTGACACACCGGGCTACTTAAAGCAACAACGATTCCCATTCGCGTCCAAAAGGGAAGACGAATGCTCGCGACCATCTGGGATTTTGAAACGAATAGTTTAAGGGAAAAAGGAAAACTCTGTGAATCGTTCGATCGACAAAGAGAAAACTGGTGCAAACGGAAATCGAAGGCGCGGCCGTTACGAAACGGCGCTGACTGCGCGATGGCTGGTCGAAAGGGGCCGCGTTATCAGGCGGGAACCGAAAACAGACGAAGCGGTGAGGGAGAGAGAATGATGGGCATGGGGCCAATCACGACCAACTCGTGGCGCCTTAATTGGTACTCGCACGCGTGGCTCAGGCTTAAGAGGCAGCAGCAGATGCATCCCAAGACGGTTCACAACAGGAAATTCCTCCTCCCGCGCCTCTTCTCTTCTCACATTCCAGCTTCTACACATATTTATGCGAGGCGTCCTTCCTTCCATCTGACTTCTCGAACCCTCTCGTTTCTTTCTCTTTCTTCTCCATCCGTTTGCCGTATCCACCGTCGCGGGTCGTAACGTCGGCATGCACAAATAGATATCCTCGTTCGAGCGACGACGCGACGGATCCGATGAATGGACCGGGGCCGGACGAGGGTAGGGTTGGAAAAGAAGGGCGTCAATGAGCTGCGAGTTGCGTGAGCGCAATTATCGTTCGTAGCACGAGCGGGCGAGCCGACGCGAAGCAGCTGGAAAAAGGCAGCCAGATTTGCCGCAACGAGAGATTTCTGAACGTTGCGGGGGTGGGTTTATATCCCGCGATTGTACGCGGCCGACCACCGTGCCCGTTCAGCTTCCTTCTATGGCTTTCTCGGTGAACGAGACAATGCTGGACGATGATGGATGCTTAGCGGATAACAGTTTCGTGGAAGGATACACGACCGGGGTAACGAAAAAGTTTCACCGTGTTCAACGAGGAAAATGAAAGAACGCAAAGTTCCAGTTGACCGTGATTTTTATAGCTAATTAGTCGATCCGTCCTGACAGTGACATCGTAATTTGTGGCGCGCATCTCGCGAGAATCGAGAAAAGACCTAGGGAGGCCAGCTTCGGTGAATGAACCGGAGAAAAATGTTAATGAGTGCAATTATTGCAGGACACAGAGGCGTTGCATGCGTCGAATGGTGTACGAGCGACAAAGAGAAGCCGAGTGGGACGACCGATGCATTACAGGCTGCAAATTAATGCCAGCTGTGTGTGAGTGTGCAAACGCGTGCGGTTATTGTTACGTCGATACTCGCAGCCGTGGTGGATACGCTCGGTGATTTGTGAACTCGCTTATTCGCTCGAACCGAAAACGCGTTCATTCAATGTTTTTCAAACGTGGCGCAAATAAATAAAGTTGGACGATTTTAAAGGAATTTTCGCGATTCAATTCAAACGAGAATATTTCTTCTCGACAGAAATCGTAACGGATTTTCCAGCCGGGATATCGGTATAAAGGCGAGCGCAGTGGTTTTAACAATTCCGCGAGGCAGAGAAACGAGGTTGTAAGTAAACGGCCCTCGGGTGCCGAGGGGCGTACGGTTGGCGCGCACTCGCCGCGAGTGTGAGCACGCTTACTACGCGCTACAACAGGACGGCTACGTTCACGGGCCGTATGAATGTACCGTGTCGAGCGCGTACGTACGACGACGCGCACGTTTGCGGCGTGCATTCATAAACTGGCGGACACGTAGCGCGCGCGTGCGCAGTTCCTCGCCTTCTTCGTTGTCGCTCCTTCCTCTTTTCTTCCTCGTCGTCAACCTTCCTGCGACTAATACGGCCTCCCTCGCCACCCATCCTCTACGCTTTTTACATCCGCTAACTAGCATCGTCCTCGACGTCGTTGTCGTCGTCGTAGCCTGCATCGACGATTCGATCGATCTCTTCTCTTTCTCCGCGTTTCCAGACTTTCCGAGGCGTTTTCGTTCGTCGTTCCAACGTCCTCCCTCCATCGGTATCCACGATATTTTTACGCTGCCGGTTGATCCTTGTTTTGAGTAACTGCAGCTGCCGCGCGAAAGCGAAGCAAACGGGCTTTGATACGAAGAGCGAGGAACCGACGATGACGTTCCGCTCCGAATTCGTTTCGCGTCCTGATTCATCGCCGCCTCCTGGAGCACGCGATGGGAAAGAAAGGGAGCGGCAAGAAACAGAGGACGGATACCCTCCTCCTCCTCCTCCACCTCTGTCGCGGCCAATGTGCTCGCGAATAGGCCTCCGGTTGTTTCTGCGCTGCGCTTCACGCGGAGTTCGTAGCGACGAACTTGTATACGGGGTCAACGGAACCACCGGAAGTCGTCGATGCCCAGGGTCGTCGCCGATTCTCAAATTGGTGGCCGCTCGTTCTCCCTCTGTCCCCCTCTCGCTTCCCTTCTGCTCGCTCTCCTCGCCTTCCTTATGCTTCCTACTACTGCTTTTTCTCTTTCCTTCTCTTATACCAAACCGTCTCCACCCTTCTTTCTTTCTTTCTTTCTTCGTGACACGAGCCGTTGCTTCTCTCTGTAAACAGGCCACGTAATCCCCTACACCCACTTTTTCCTCCCGGCTAAATCTGTCTCATCGAAATGCGTCCGACGACCAACGGAAACCCCCAGCCGTTAATTTGTCTCCTTCTCCTTTCACGTTCGAGTTCCTTTCCTTTTTTCTTTCCCGAGGAACGATTTCCACAAGCGATGCAGCGAGATCGCGGTGATTCGCGAACGGTAAAACAGCGAGCAGCGCCGATCACTAGCGACGACGAAACGACTCTCTGGTGAATGACTTGGTCGCATATGTGTGCGTTTCTCTTTGTGCGTGCGTAGGGTGCCGTCAATGACGTCACACGGGAGAAACACGAACAAGCTGGTATATGTACGTACGACAGCGTCAGACGGCGTAAGTCGCGTGTGACGTTCGTTGGTATCTTTGTGCGTGTCCGCATACGGAGGGGCAGAAAACGGATTCGTTGTCGTAGTGTTAGTGTACGCGTTCCGACCGTACGTATATACACGCTAATGTGTCGCGAGGAGCGAAGAGAGGGAACGGGCGAGCGATAGCGCGACAAAGCGAGAAAGAACGTACGGCCATGTGTAGGACCGGAAGTATGAGTATCCGGCCAGACTCGTGTGGGCTTCTCTACGCGCCACGCTACTCTCCTTTCCTCTCTGGCTGTGTGCCCTCGGTTCCCTCTTCCTTTCTTTCGCTCGCTTAGCCCCGCTTTGTACTTACACCCGGCTTTGCCTCCTCGCCAAAGTTCCTCCCTGTCTCTCTCTCGTACCTCCGTGTTAGCGTTCGTTGTTCGCGTTAGGCCCTCTTCATCCTCCTCCGCGCTCGTTCTTTTATCGACGCACAACGACGTATACGAGAAACGAATGCCACCGTTGTAGAATGTGCACGCGTGTTTATAAATACGACGATAAAGCGATAATCGAAACGGCGCGCCACCGTAAACAAATACGGTGCGGGTGGATCCATGCGCCGCGCGTTTCGAAACAGCCTGGTCTGACCGCGAAAGATTTCAAATTTTTCGAATAAAAACTAAAGTAGAAACTCTAAATTCAAAGATAGCGCTCGTATTTGGGAAGTTTCTCAGCCGATTTCGTGGATGATTACTTGCGCTGGTGTATTATAGAATCGGAAGGGTGAATGCGATCCCCCTAGTCGCGACTACGAATGAATGGATCTCGTGTCGAGGAAACGTTATATCGCTTGTTCGCGTGCGAGGGTCGTTCGTACACCTCCCTACCGAGCCGTCAATGACGGTGGTCGAAGCGGGATCAGGCCAGTCGGTGTGGCACAGGAGGAAACGAGACACCGCGGCCCGTATACGCGGGAGAGACCACGTTCAAAGGATGTGAATCGATCGATCGCACCCCTTGGCACGTAGGCGGTGGCTGCTTTCTTCCAGGAAATCGGCCGGATCGCCGTGGAAATACACGAAAATTCGTGGCGACCTGTCACGTGTCTAATCGACTCGCACGATCGAGGACGTTACTCCAATTAACGCCACGAATTCTCTTTCCTTTTATTGCGCGCCGCACGAGGAGGGTGGCTTCCATTAACGAACGAAACACATACGTTCCCTGTATACTACCAAGGGAAACGATATATTTTTTTAAAGAAAAATTGTACACCCCTACTCTGTTTGTCATAGAATGTTTAGGACGAGTTAACTCGTTAGAACGACGGAAAGAAGAACGAAAGAACGAAAAGGAAAGTTAGCATCGAGAGCGTTTAACCCACGGACTATCGACGGGACGTGGGAAAAAAGTTGGAGGAAGTTCCACGGTAGCTGGAGGCCGGGTAAAGAGGTCAGATGGGCGAGAGCCGCGGGAAAAAATATATTCCAATATTCGATCGCATAGATAAATAAATACATACTTGAGTCGCTGGCCAAGCTAACCCCCCGCCCCCTCTTCTTCGAACCCTTACGCGCAGCCCCGAGCGTCCGGTCGCTTCGCCGATCTACGATCCCCGTTCGAGGATCTAATTTATATTGAAGAATTCCAAAGAGGCCAAGCAGAGGCGTCGATCTTTGAGGCGCCGCCGTTTAAGATGCATTATGCTAGCGGCCGGCCGACAATGGCCCACCAGAGAGAGAGGCGAACGAACGAATACCACGCTACGAGTAAGTTCGACGAGGAGGAAGGTAAAGGAACACGGAACGAGTGAAAAGAAACGCTGGGAGGGACGCGAAGGGACACGCACAGGAAGAAGGGATGTTCTCGTAGGTAGACAGAAGAAAATTTGAAGCGAAGAAGAAAGGAGATGGATGGAGAGAGAGAAAGCTAGACGAGACTAGACGCGAAAGGGATGGAGGGGTTCCGAGGGCAAACGGAACTGGTCCCAGACCCAATATGATAATTGAGTATGGAGAACGATGTGAACATAGCACCTTGTAGGACTCCATGTGGCCATTGTGGCCTCCCACTGTCGGGACCACCTCGAGAACACATCGACTTTGTACGTGGAAACATCAAAGGTTTGCCTTTTACCCCTCTCTTCTCTACGCTTGTCCCTCTAACCTTCCTTTTGCCTTCGTTTGCTCTTGTTTCATTATACTGGCTGTCATGTAACTGCTGCCACGACACCGAGATTCTACACGAAAAAATCAGACGAAATTGCGTGTCTTTATTTTGGAGAAAATTCGATTAACCCTTTACCGTAGGTACAAAACATCGTGTAGTATTCCTGACGCAACTTACAGATGAAATGTGTGAAATTTGGCTGGCACTTTCATACACACAGAACGTTTAAGCTTAAGAATACTCAGCAGTCAAAGGGTTAAAATTCAAGTTAATTAGCTGCAATTGACGCAGTCATCGAAAAATAATAAATGAAAGGATTAACCTGAAGAAATGTCTCTCATATGCAATTAATAGTAAAATAATCTTAATTTTCTCGATTGTACTACCAATCATGCACCCATTTCTAAGCTCGTGCCTTTGCGTTTGTTTTTCTGCAGTTTTCTGCTGCTCACTCCCAATGAACCGCGCCTATTCACTAGAAGGTTGGTAGCAATGTTTTCGCAGACTTTCGAGCTAGCCTTCCCGATTCCATAGGAGTAAATTTAACCCTGCTGGCAGCCACGACGACGCGGACCTGTCATCGTATAGCAGACAGACACTCTCTTTCCTCTGTAGGTTGGTGGTTTAAATCGCGCTGCCGAGAGCGTCTCGCTCGGTCGATCGCGCTCGATCGAACGCGACATCCGGCTCCCCGTATTCGTCCACGGAATATTCGATTTCCTGTATAGACAGGCTAATGCGATTCGTCGATGAGAAACTAGCCTTCGTTCGGCGATAGAATTGCCGTCCCGACCGGTCTACCGGGGGATCCGATTCTCACAATGCCGAGAGACTAAACGTCTTCGTCGAAGGGTTTAACTTTAGAGTTCGAAGATCTATTTAAGCGACGAGCAAGTAATCGTGGCTTATCGAGAGACAGATCCACACGGATTCGTTGAAGACTCGGTTAGCTTTCCTTTGTATCTCGACGACCGGTGTTGGATCGTCGGCCGATGCCGCAGCGCGGAGAATTTCGAATCTGCGGCGCACCGGCGTGTGCCGAATCCGATTCGATGCGGTGCCTCCCTTCAAAGGTTAATGTAGTTACCACTGTCAGCTCGCCGCATTACGTCAACGACGTGAGACGTTCGAGCAAACGATTCCGAGATGGACGAGTTACTTTGTTTCGAGTTATTAGCCGCTCGAGTAAAGCCCCTTCAAAATTTATCGTCAAACAGACGAGACGATAATGTGGAAGTTTCAATTATTCACAGAAATATAGATTACCATGTCACCGGCAGAATAAAGTGAATACTAACTTGTAAGACTTAATAAACTCTATATATATGAAAAATACACCTGTAACATTAGGTTACTGTAACGAAGTCGGACCGGTCATTTGAGAGTCGAAGGGGTTAAAAGTGGCTCTCTAACGGAGCACTGTAAATGTCCTTTGATAATTAGCGTTATCGCGGCTCTAACAAGTGGTTGCCTATCTACGCGGCGTATATAGGCGAACGTCTTTCTCCGTTAACGTGTAATTCGTTTATCGGTGAATCGGTCACGGCGGCAATAACATCCCACGTAGCCGAGCGAAAGGTAACGACAGACGACACGAACCCTGTGTGTCGCAACGATACCCGTAGGACAGAAGAGCCGATAGCGTTTCGTTGTGTTTGCTCGAGAGGTTAGCGCCACCACTTTATCATATCGTCTCGACACCATCGGACGTTCCTACCTGTGCTTTTCTCTCGCCGCGCGTTTCACCCTCTTCCCCCTCACCCGCGGCCTACACCTCGTACGCGTTATTATCGTGGTGAAACAGAAAATCGTGTTTCGTCTTACGACAGAAAGAGGCCATTCAATGAGATAAAAACCGCGACTGGCGACGAATCTAGTCGCCACAATTAACGCCCAGGAATTTCCTCGATAAGCCTTTTTTCCTCCTATGCATTCGATTGACGTAACTTCAACAGCGTTATAAACATTAAAAATGAATTTTGTAATATTTTAAAAAACAACGAGCAACTCTGTTCGTGACACGACAAGAGTACGATCGAGTTTACGCATCTCTCGAGGTTAGGAGAGATGCAAAAGAAGAAGAAGAAAATACGAAGGTAACGAAGGAAGGGGAATGGAATGCACCTTCAAGAATCCGTCTACCTACTCTTACGTATGCACCGGTGCAGCAGACGAGTATCAGAGAAACGGAGCGAGACAAGGAGAATGCACCGTCCCGTTTATCCTCGTCCCAGCAGCTTCATCGTTCTCTTCTTTCTCTCTTCGGCTTCATCTCGGAGCACAACAAACAGACGCCGCCTCGTAATTTGTTTTCATACGTTCGCGGCATTTGCCAGTCTACGCCTCTTTCTCCACCTTCGGGCTCCGCTTCCTTTTTTTCCTCTTCGGATTCTTTCACTTTCTCACCTTCGACAGTGGCGTACATCAGCCACGTACTACATCTTGCGAAACGGGAACGACCACTTTTTCGATCGAACGAGAATTTCCTATCGATACATTTATGCAGCCATTTTCAATCGACTATAGTTGATCGAAAGTCAACTCGAGAGGAATGAAAAACAGAAGAAAAAAAAAAAAAGGTCTGACGGTTCTCCGACGTTCCAGTGGATGATTAGAAATTAATTCAATAGTCTCGGAGACTCCGGGGCGCTCTCGTTCATCGTTCTTCGTCGTTGGCGACCATTTAAGGGACGTCCTTAAGTGACGCACCCGCTCAGACCCGCTTGCTCGCACGAGCGTACGCATGCGTCTTCTCCGCGACGAAGGGCGTGCGTGCTCTTGGTCGCTGCGGCTGGCAACCCCCCTCGACTCTTACGTCGCCAACGAAGACGCCCTTTACCGAGCAATTTCGTTTCCTACCCTCCTCCCTCTTTCATCCCCCTGTTCGCTAAGTAAATCGAATTAAGCGGCAGACTCTCGGGGTATTAGCGGCAACGAAATCAACATTTCGCGGGGCGCTGCTCTCGGCAGGGGGATCGTGGCCATCTACCGAGGGTAGTCGAACGATACTCGCCGATGTGCGTTCGATAATTCGCCCGTAGTTTCGTGAGATCACGGAAAGTAAATATTTTTGAATAAAATATTCAGAAGGGTGGAAGGTTATCAAGGCTGGTTTTCCGTGGAAATTTCGATCTAAATTAAAAAATTGGTCGTTTGATCTGTTATGCAATTTAAATCAGTCAGAAAATTTATTAGATAATTGTTTAAAACCGTATCGAAATCGCAGATTTTTAATCGCCGTGAGATCTTTCCGTCCCGCAACCGTTCACAGATATTTCAACGCCTGATACGTTCCCTGGTTTTCCCTCTGTTGGGAAAAATTAGGCGGGAAATTCGGGAGGTCTCGATTCTTGGAAGTTCGAAGGGGCGTTGGAGACAGAAGAGAGAAGGAGAAAAGAGAAAGAGAGAGAGAGAAAGAAAGACGGATGGGTGTGAGAGAGTGGCGGGTGTGATATCCCTGCCGGGCGTTACGGCGAGCGGGTGTTACCACAGGGCGAAGGGGTGTGCGAAGGATACGAGAGCAAAGGAAGAGAGATAGGACACGGGCCGAGTGGAAGGCGACGAGGAGAAAGAGGAGGGTTCTATAGGAATTATATGATGGGAAGGGAAGCAATTATTGGGATGATGGATGGCCCCGGGGCGCCGCTGTAGTGCTTCTCTAACCAAAGATTTCTTTTTCTCCTTCTCTCTCTTCATCTTTCCTCCTGTCCCTTCCTCTCTTTCTCCCTCTTATCGTCTCCCAACGTCACTTACCATCTTCCTTTCTCATTACCCTCCTATACCACGCGTCCTCGCCTCTTTCTCTCTCGAGCAGACGATTCGCTTGGACCTGACTCGATTTCGCGAGCACCCGATTTCAGCGACCCAAACGAACATGCAGTCATCGATTCGCGACAATGAACGAAACAAAGAATGGTACCAATGGTCCTTCCTTTCCTTTTCGCGGTTAATCGTTGCTTCTATGGGTCCGCGTCGCGACAATTATCCGTAGAGGCGGGTATTCCTTCGAAACGGTCAAAATAGTTATTTCCTCGTAAAGAGGCGTCGAAGAAAATCATACGTTTTCGGGTGAACGACCGTGTCACGTGGGCGGAACAACGCGTAATTTAGCGGCGTTTAAACTGGTCGTTTCAACGATCCCTCTTTGCTCTCTGGTTCCTACGAATTTCCGCATTTTTCCTCTCTACCGCGTTGAACTGAACGTTCGTCACGCATCGGTGCACGGTTAATTATCGCGAGCTCGCCACGCGGCTCGAACCTCGTTTCCTAACTGAGACCTTGCCGGGGATTGAAATTTAGTTATTAACCAGCCAAACAGAATTCGCGTGGACAGATTTACGGTGCCGTTAGGGGGGGATCGGTCGCGAAGCTTCTGGCGTTTTCACGTTCGCACCGTGTTCCTTTATCAATACGTAGGGCGGCTTATCGCTCGTCGCGCGACGTTTCTTTCTCACGCTCGAAAGGCACCGTTAGCCGTGCCGCCGTTCAACACTAGCACGACCATCGGCTCTTTTCAAACCCAAAAATCAATTTTCTGTCGTTTCGTTTCTTTCTTTCATTTTTAACTCTTCGGAGCCCGAGTGAATCGAGACCCACATTTACAAAACATATAGGTGGATATTAGCTTAAAGCTGAATGTATAATTTTTAAACGAAAGAGTTTCATATATTGAAGCACTAATTTTTAAAGGAACAGTGTAAAATTTAGATGATGAAAATGATATGAAATACAGGATCGAATTAATCCTTTTCGGACGATCGACGCATATGTGTCTCCGAACGTAATTGTCATAGCAATTTATAATTCCGTACATACAAAACACGGTTATAGGTGTAGATAATAAAGATTTTTAATTAATTATTATTTAAAAAGGCTAAAAAATTGGGATTCTCTTCATGGTCCGCCGTCCAAGGGTTAACAAATCTTGTCTATCATTTTCAAGATAGCTTTTCAATTCTAAACCGAAGAAAAATTCAGAAACCAGTGTGCGCTTAATTATGCGTCAATGATTAATCGAAACCGGGAAAATACCAATCAATTCCGGGCGTCGAACTGTTTTCGATCGGTGCACGTTGCGAGAACGACACGCGCGATCGATAAGTCGCGTATCGCTGGGAAAATTTGCGGCAGTACGAACGGAGCCACCGGATGAGGAAGTGGTCCAGTAACGATAACGCGGCAACGATAGATATCCTATCCAATAGACAGGCTCGAAACGTTTGCGGTTTCATTAGAGTTTCCTTGACGAACGAAACAGATTTCTCGCGAAATTGTACTTCCCACCGCGCGTTCAATTCGAGTTCTCCAACTAAACTTACGGAATAGCCAAAGTAATTAATTTTCTAAACAAAACATCTATTAATCCAAACATAATTTATAATTCAATTCCAAGTTGAAAGAGCATTAAAAATCAGATTAAAAGGAGAATCCTGTTCGAATCGCGTAGACGAAAGAGACTGGCTAATTCCGATTCCATCTGTCGGAATCTTTTTTTCTTCCCCCCCCTCGTAGCGTTAGCTATCGTCGTCGTCATGGTGGTCGGGGCCATCTTAAATGGGACCACTTAAGAGTTTCTTGAATCAACTCGTCCGCGCTGGAACTCCGAAAACGAGTCCCTGCCGTTCGAGCTCGGTCGGGTTCGGGTCGCGTTAAAGTTTGCTCTTGGACGACACACGGCGAGAAAACGGAGCTATCGTGGCGACTCGTCGTCTTGAATTTCGTCATGGGAGTAGGTTGGAATGCGTGAAGGTGCTCTACACGTCGTTGTACACGCACGAAAGAGAGACGCCTCCTTCTGGTACTCGTCCGTGATGCCTAAGCCGCGAGAGTGTAAAGCACCGCGTTCGGCGTGTCTGCTGGTCGCACGCACACGCGTTGCTAGAGCTCGCGTGTTGGTGAAACGCGGCTCGAAAGAATCCCATTCATAGACGTAGGAACGAGAAGAACGAGAAAGAGAAAAGGTTGACGGGTGTAGAGGAGGGGGGATGAACGAAGACAGAAAGAGAGAAGAGAGGTAAAGGTATTCGGATTAGGCGCAGGCGCCAGGTAGGAGAGAAAGGCTTAATGAAAAATTTTCCACGAGAGCCTCGACGCGTTCGAGCTGGCTCTCTGGCAGCCGTTTTCTAGGTCGTCGTCGAACCGGCGCGGCGCGGTGCGGCTCTGGAATTCGATCTTCGAACGATCGATCTAAAACGACGATCGAACCGGAGGAGAAAGAGAGGAAACGAAAGCTACCAGGTCGGAAAGGAGGAGAAAAAAGAAGCTTCAGCGGCGTTCTTTTATCGAGAAAGAGAAGACGAAGACGATGCGATCGATACAATCCGTACCGGCGATTGTATTCGAGACGGACCGGCAGCGACCTATCGACCTCGCGCGATCGCTCCCAACCGAACACGACTCCTCCATGTCCCGAAGAAATATTTTACTTTTGCTCGACCCAGCCAACCCAGTTGTTTCGTTTCAATTTTAACAGATTTTTGTAAAACTGAAATTATTATAAATAAATTATTCATCCAGATTTCTCCAGTTTTCTCTATTAACCTAAGACCAATTATACAATATTTATGATATATTTCATTCAACTTTGTCGAAATTTTTTTAAAAGATAAAATCGAAAAGCACCTTTTCCTAGAATTTCCAAATGTACATCTAAAGATCGGTAGGGTATAGGATATTCGAACGACATCGCGGCTTATTACGCTCCCATCGACAGCAAGAAATGCGCTGGAACGGTTCGTAACACGAGCAACACGCGTGCGTCCACGTTTGCTTTGCTGTCGATCGTGAAAAATGCTGGCGCCTCTTTATCGGCCCTGGAAAATTATCTACCGCGATAACGACCATTGATCGGTGCCCGTTGAATCGAGTAGACAGACTAGTCGTCGGTTCCACGAGTGGGGGAGAGACAGAGATGGTGAATGATAGAAAAAGAAGAGGTAAAACGAGGGGAGAGAGAGAGAGAGACTCGTTTCCGTCGTGGCGTGCTCATGAATGAAAGCCGAGTATTTCGAAACATCGAGCGAGGAAGCAGAATGCGCGTCACTCCTTCCCTTCCTCGTCACTCTTTTTAACGTCTACTCTCGCGTACTTCACGGCTTATCGAAAGGAACCAACAGGGGGAAAAAAAAGGAACGCGTTGATAGGGTGAACGTTAGGGTATATAAAGCCACGTTTAGACCGAAACCAACGAATCCTCCCCCTTTTTTTTTTCGCCTCCCCCACTTTTCTCAAATTCAAGCGTAAACGAGCATTCTTTCGCTATACCCTCTATCTCTTCTATTTCGAAGAAAAGTGGGAATGTCGGAGGAAATGATCGGTTATCGGAAAGTCTCGATGATTACACATTGGGCGGGCACGGAAAAATATGGCAATGAAACGGCGTTTTATCGAACCCACGGTCCGCGCACGTGTCACAGATTATTCACCCTGACGACGATACCCGGACGAACTCTGCCTCTCGTTGCTCGTTACGTCACTGACCGATCGATCGTTTTACATAATCATCGTTTACGATCCACGGATCACGGCTACGATTCCGTTATCGTTCTTGAACAATGTTTTCACCAACGTTACCATTCGCGACAACGTAAAGCACGCTTCTTCTTCTTCTTCTTCTACTTCTCCCTCCGTGTGTTAACGACCGTGATTATCAGTCGGTGACCCAGTGTCGAATGGACGATAGCCCTCGCCATTCATATCTACGGTTTTTCGTCGTCACACGCAACCTCGGGCCACTCTTTCTACGTTGTAAACACGACTATACGTTATTTTTTCAGTTGAATAAATAGTCATTGGCGTACGCTAGGATTTTTCTTTCAAACACTGCATTCGGTTGGAGTATTTATTTCTTACGAGATAAGATTTTCTTACTTATTTTGATAATTTTCTATGAAGTCAGGGTGAAAGAACTGTTTGGGGGGTCCGGGCTCCTATCTAGTTACGCTAATCACGATAGTTCCACGAAGCAAAGTTATGATGAAATTCTAAGTAGGGACGCTGCTGTTGATAAAGTTATCAATAAATATCAATAATATTATTAAGATATGGTTTCGTATATAAACTTCGAGCCTAACCTAACCTAAGGTAGATTTCTCTTGAAAATTCGAAGAAAAATTAATAGGCGTTAACGACGTTATCGATAAATGATAGCAACACCTTTGATACTAAGGTGAAAAAGGGAATGGATAAAAAATGAATACGAAACGATTCAATTCGTGGAATTTCGATAAGATGGGCTTTGCCACGCGTTGAAAAGATGGCGCGAAAGAACCTGTCCCTTCGACGAGCGCATTCTTTTCTTCAGCTTCTAACCAGAGACGGGAATCCTCATCTTCGAACAGCAAGTTTCTACCGCGGAAGAATCTTCTTTGATTAAAGGAAACTCGTGTACTCGCGCCTTTTATTCAAATGTTCTCATCCTCTCTGTCTCGCCTGCGTTACGAGCCGAGCATCTCGCTCAGCATCCCGACGAGGATCGTGTCCCGTGGGATAGGGTTGGAATATAGCCGTTAATTATCGCGGTAACGTGGAATGCGCCTCGGTTTCCCTTTCTCTCTCTCTCTACCATCCACGCTCCCATCGATTCCATCTCCTTTTCTTCCCTCTCCTTCGCTCCTCTTCAACGAGAGAGGAGGATTCACTCCTATGCATCCGTCCGCAGTGGCATGGACCACCTCATTCATCCTATCTGCATTCCTTTAATGCTACCTGGGGCCTGTGGAATGTCCACCGACCAACATCCTCGTCTGTGGAGAGCCGGACATACGGTACCGCTTATCCCCGTACCTCCGCCGCTCCTTGCCGCACGTTTCCTCCTTTCCACAAAAACCCCGGCGCTCGAGGGTTGCGCTTCGTTGTTTCCTGAAAAATTGCCTTTTCGCAGCCGATGGACGGAATGGTAACACGGTCGAAATGTCCGATAGAATTTACGATTGTTAACCCTTCCGTATCGAGAGGTCATCTCCCAACGGGTAACTATAGTCGCGAAAGGGTTATTGAGCCTTCTCCGTGTCCATCGAGGTCTCTATCGGCAAGGAACAGTGACAAAGTCGTGATTCGTAAGTCGTAAATCATCGGAGAGCAATGGAAGTGGAGTAAGTCTTCCGGATGAGTTGGCGCGAACACACGGGGATCGTTAGCCGACCGGTGGTCATTGCTTGTCTAATATGTTAATATACGAGTCGAGGTTACCCGAGGCAGACTAGGCGTCGCCTATCCGGATACACTCGACCGGTGCTTTTACTCTACGACCACCTTTGCTTCTCCCCCTCCGTGCGTCACTTCCACCAGGATAAACAACGTGAACGTACCGCTATATACGCGCCGGTGTTACGACGCAGAACCGTCCGATCGTCAATTATCACGGGCCAGGGCAAAGGAACTCGTTTACCTTGTCAATGGACGGGACAGAGTCCGTGGACCTGGCCACCGACCAAATCTACGACGCAATTTGCCGTTCGTTCGACTGGACAGCAAGAGAAAACGGAGCGATCCTCTTCTCGTTGTACCGCCGATCTCTAACAGGATCCTCGCGCCGAAGGAGTCGATTTTTTTATTTTGCGATTTCAGGTATAATAGATGACTTTTGCGATAAAAATTTCCTTCCATTCGTACGTTTGCTTTTTTACAACACCAAATCGAAAACTTTATTGTCATATACCACGTATTTCCGAGATAAAAGAGAAAGGTGGCCGGAGAGCGTAAAACCGCGTCTCATCATCGGCATCTGACGGTCGTTAGAAGCGTATCATAACACGGTGTATAACTAGGGGTAGATTCGATGGAACGAAGCCCCGTGTTTCACCTTCGGGGCCCCCGAGGCAATACAACACAATAAGGCCCCGAAGCTCGGCGATCCTCACCAAGATACCAACAGGCCCAGGCCGCTTCTCTCTTACTCTTTCCTTTTCCTTCTCTCTCTTCTTCATCTTACCCCTGTATCATCTCTTTCCCTCTTTCCTCCAACTTCGTACCTTGCCTCGCTCTCTTAGTCTCTCGCTCTTTTTTTTTTATTTTTCCATGCCACAGTGTGGCTCTCCTTTTTCTCTCTCCTCGTCGAAGAAGCAGCAGAGAACCTCTTACGGCTTCTACTCTTTGGTCGTGCCGCCTTCTCGTAGCCCTTTATCTTCACCTTCCAATCGGCCTCCTCATCGTCTCTTTCCCTGCCAGCCGCCCTCCTGCTCCCCCTGTCCCTTCGTTCGAACCGTGGCCCCCACGGCGAGAGGCACCTACCACCGCGTTAACGCTCCACGGGGCGAACTCGCGGCCAAATTTTCTCTGGCATTCGATGATCTCGTGTCATCGATCGCTAACGACCATTATGATACACTGTAATTGGGCTATGGTGGATGGAGGAGAGTCGAAACAAGCCGAGGCACTCGTTAACCCACTGACGTCGAGGATTTTAAATTTCTTGATAGGAATCAAGATTATACTAATTTTTGTTTATAAAATTAATGAGAAAAATGACAGATAAATCAGCGGCCAGTTGGTTAACTGTGTTCCTAGACGGTGTCTACGATCGAACGCGACAGGTCGCGGTTCGAATTCATCCGTGGTCTCTCGTCATTTCGTTTTGCATTCTTAATAGGACCGCCGACAGAGATTTATCTCTCCATCTGATGAAATACAAACGCAGAAATATTTGATTCCAAGCTTGTCTCTCTCTTTCCCTCTCTCGTGGCTGGAATCTCAAAGGTCTCGCGGATCCCCTGGAATTCGTTTGGTCCGTGCGCAGTGAAAGCAAGAAAGTTTTTCTTCTTTCTCCTCCTGTTCCAAGCTTAGCCTCTTCTTTCTTCTTCGACGTCGGGACGACTCGACTCTCTTAATCGATACTGTTTTCTTCGAAGGAGATTGCGCGTTCGCCGAAGGTTAGAGACGCCGTTCGGCGTTAGGAGCGTCGCGACGAGCAAGGATGCCATCGTTTTCGCAGCAACTCCTTCTGTTGCGGCTGCTGCTGTTAGGATCTATCCTCATCTTCTCGAGGATCCCTTTCTTTCTATCTTTTACACGCCGTAGCTGCCGGGCTCCTCCCTTGACGAAGGTCAAGACACACGAAATCTCCATTTGCCCGAGGTCGTAGAGCGCCGCGGCACCTTCGAATTTCGTGGCGGACCTTCCGAGAATCGACGAGCAGCGCCGCGATGGAGGCCCTCCTTCCTCTTTCGATCGAAAACCAACACGGTCGCCGCTCCCTCCTCAGGATTCTCACTTTTTTATGACCGACCTTCCTTCGCGTATATCGCTAACGAGGCGGCGCTCCTGCGACAACACGCTACAAAGTAGGTATGGCTAGGTTGGTCGTCGCTTCTGCTCGCTAAGGGTGCGTTTTCACGTTCATTCGCGATATTTAGGAGGGTTGGTATTCCTTTCGGATGTCTTCCAAAGGGTAGCTCGTCGAGTTAGAAGGTTACGACCTAACTCGAGAAAGAAGACAACTAGCAATCGGTCGATCGCGTTTGCTCCAATTCACGCGAACCAAGAAGAATGGCCAAGAACTATCGAACGAATTCCGTTGCGTGCGGTCCGATCAGATCCGATCGGTTACGCGCGATGAGCATCGCGAAGTTCGATAAAACGAACGCGAGCCAAGAGAATCAAAGCGCGAAGGATCGTCGTGAGAAATCCTCGCGTTCTCTCACGCGGATGAATAAAATTGTTCGTTATTCCGAGTTTTTCTCACGTAGTAAAGGCATCCGTCCCAGATCGCGTCGGTCGGTGTGTACGCGAGCGAACGCGCGCGATATAGCCGAAAACCGGCCCGCGGATGAAACGAGACGAATCGTCCGCATACATATGAGGAATCGACAATGAGTTTCTGAGAAACGCGGTCTTTAACATAAATTTCCGAGAGGCTCGTTCCATTTCGACGACTTTCTCGGTTCCCTGCTTATTCTCCTGCCCCTTGCCCATTCATTCGTCGACGCTCTATCGGCCCTCTGTGTTTTCCTCTTGCTCTCTCGCACATGCTGCGCCGAGCCGCGAGGCTCGCTGGAAAAATGTCCCACGACATCTCTTTTCCCTTTTCCCAGGACCCGGTGCATGCTATATAGACGCATTTTTTCCCGAAAGGACCTACCCCACGGTTCCTGGAATCGATGGGCCCTCAAGGATCTTTCCCTCTCTGTCTCTCTTTCTTCTCCCTTCTTTCACTCTCCTCGTCTTACATACAACAAGTTCGTTTCCTGCTGTAGGTATATCTCGCACTTATTGAAACACCAGACGCTTCGAACCAAGAAATCGTCGTGGACGATGTAAATCTTTCTATGAGTATCGTGGTAAAAAAAAAATATGAAAGGAACACCGCTCTTGTATGGTGTTTCTAGGTTTTTGAGCGATCGTATTCCAAATGTAGGGATTTCGACGAATTCGAAAACCATAGATTAGACTGGGACTCGATTTGTACTAAAAAGCATGAAATAACTGTAGATGCTAAAGAAGGAAGAAGACTTCTGCTTTAAAATTCATTAATTTTTTTTCTTTCGCAAACACAGTCAGAAAATTATTGTAAATTTGATTCTAATCTTTCCTGTTTATCTATCCGCATTTCTCCTGACACTATATTAAAAGCGTACAGGGCATGAGGAGAGGACTTTCAAGGGTGGAACTCAGTTTGTCCATGGTGCCTCGGCTAAATTCCCACGCGTTCTTCCATTCTCTTGGTTGCACGCCGCCAGGGTAAGGGGCTAGTCATAATATTTAAGATAATCCTAGCCAGGAAGGTAAAGCCGTCTACGTGTTTCACGAAACTCCTCTCTTCTCTCTTTAGCGCGTTCCTCGGTAGAACGGGAATTTATGGCGGGGAATTAATGGCACCGTCCTCCTGGTCCGAGAAAAATTTCGTCGTTCCGCTTGAATTGTTTCGCGGTGCAAATTGCGGTGTAAATTTGACGCGGTTATTTTCTCTCGTTAGAGAAAGGTCGACAAAAAAAAAAAAGAAATATAGAAGGGAAGAGGGGCATCTTCTTTCCCGTTTCTTGGGACACAGCACACGCTTGTTGCCCCTGACTCGGCTCCTGCATTTACATTTTCGAAAGGAGCATCCGCCTTTCCGAGAATCGGCACAAGTCACGAACACCGCTCTTGTTCTCCACCACGTCGATGTATCTATTTTCTGGAAAAAAATCCTGCGACGTTTCTTCCCTTCGTCACATGGCGAGATCGTTCGTTCGAAGATCTGCATCTTTTCAAACGAAAACGAGCCTGCGTGAACATGGAAACTAGAGAACATTTCCTCAGCTCGTTTTTACCATAAGTCCATTTTAAGAATTCAACTGGATGGAATCTATGATTCTTTCATTTTTATTATTTAGAATTACTTTTGACTGCTTTTATACGCTCAACTTCGAACAGAACGAAGGGGGTGAATGAATTAATTCAGAATTCAGTTTGAGGGGGTGCGAAGTGATGGCGAATGAAGAATTCTCAGCCCGATAGGACCCGGTCAGAGATTCGGTCTACCGTAAGGAGCAGCCAGGAGAGAAACAGACGATGGACAAAGAGCAAAGTCGAATGTTTCGAGGTATCCTCGGAAGGAATTCCAAGCCAGGTTTGGGCCCGCAAAGGCCAAGAAACCGCGCGCGCCCCCACGTTTTCTATCCCTATCCTCCTCTCGTTCCTCTTGGTCGCGCCAGCGCGCCCTAAGGCTTGCCTCTATCGGCCGTCCTCCGATTGGCCCGCGGGCTCAGTCATTCACAGAAAACACAGAATGCAGACGGTCACGTGACTCGTGGACCAGGGCCCGAGAGAAGAGTAGAGTAGAGGAGGGAAGAGAAGAGGGTCGGGGGTGTGCGTGCTCGCTATGGCGCCAGGCGGTTCACCGCCTCTTTATTCTTCCTTCGCTCCGCGGCTCAACCATCCCGTTCGCAGGGATGCGAGTCCCTTGGATGACGCAGGTTTCCCTAGCGATGTCGACGAACCTTCTTCGAGAACCGAACAACTGTCTGACTCTCTCTTTAGAAATTAGTAGTCGCAGCAACAGGTGTCGCTTTTCAACCATTCTCTTTTTTTTTCCCTTCCTTCTTCTCGTCGATAAAAAGCAAGGAAAAGTTGGCGAAAGTTGATCGAACAAGGGCAAACAAAGAAGATAAAAACGAAATGCGATTTCAACGGGTTCGAAGAAGGAAGTGGATGAAAAAAATAATGAAAAGATCGGTGGAGGAAAAAGAAGCGAGGATCGTTCGTAGCTATCGCGTAGGAGAAAACCGACCGGGGTGGTTCTCACCCCCTCGTGCGTTTCAGGCACTGTGTCGGTGGCCCGATTCTCGGAAGGACCTCATTTGTTGCTCAGTGCTATATATCTCATTCGGGAGCCTCTCTCCGCTGTGTATCCCCTCGCTCCTTCTCTTTCTCTTCCTCTGTTGTTGCTGCTGCGGCCAGAGAACCTCGGGATGCTGGGAATAAGTGCATGCTTTTACGAAAACGAACTCCGTTTGCCAGCGGTCCACGCTTCGAGTGTGTGCGTGCAGTTCGTTCCACGCTGATCGCCCCCTTCGCTCGTACCAACACAGGCGCGTAAACGCACACCGGGGTACAGTCAACGACGCGCGAGGGTCGAACGCGTGTTTTTTTTTTTTCCCTCCAAAAATCTGAGCGTGAGAACGAAGATAAAAAGTGTCGAAGGAACGGCGATAAAGAAGCGAATGCCTTTGCCGTTAATCGTACCGAAGGTGGGCGCTGATTACGTGGATCGTTCGTTTCACTGGCGTGAACGATTCTATAAGAACACGCGAGGAATGCATCGTTTTCTTCTTTATATTCTTCTATGAATAGATAAGCAAGGAGCACTTAATATTCATGCAAGTGGACGGTTGTATTTAATTGTCATTTCGTGGAAGGGATGTTGAAGTAATTTTTCAAATCGTTCCGTATGGGAACCGCTGCATCGAATAAACACAGCCTCTGCATTCCTGCATACGAACGGAATTCACCGTTGCTCGAGGTGTACACTCGAGAACGTCGGTTAACCAAGCCGGATCGTAACTAATTCCGTTTCAATTTCTACGGGCGCCGGAAACATATCTTAATCGGCGCGGGGCTCGCTCGCGGAAAGTACGAAACGCCGCGAGGCACGCGTGGAATCGAAAAAGAAAAGCGGTAGAAAGAGGGAGCGTGGGGCGAAGGAAACAGGTGGTGGCGGTGGTGGTGGTGGTGGTGGTGGTAGCGAGGAGAACGAGTGGCTCGCGAGGAGAACGAGGAGAAGCAGGCGACCGATTGAGAACAACGCGAAGAGGAGTGGTGTGTCCTTATCCCGGGGATGAGTCCTTGATCCCTCCGTAGAGGGCTACGAGATATACAGGAGAGGAAGAAGGAGAAAGAAGAACGCGGAGCCGCTGGCTGCCGGCGCAGAATTCAAAGAACTGGGAGCGAGGTAAACAAAATATTCCTGCAGGTCGGTGTGTATACACAGGTTCGTGGCAGCTTCTCGGGCGCGTGCATGTGTGTCTCCAGGCGCGAGAGGAAGAAACGAGGAGAGAAAAGCGGAAGAGGGAAAGAGCAACGACTAAGACGGCGACGACGATGACGACGAAGAAGAAGAAGAAGAAACAAGGGTGGGGCGAAACAAGCGTAAGAAGAAGACGAAGAAGAATGAAGGTGTATAGAGAGAGAGGGTTAGGGCCCTGGCAAGGGCGAGGAGTCGGTTGAAAAGAGAAGAAAGTACGAAGGTATTCGGTGGCGCCGCGTGCGAGTTGGTGAGCAAGCGAGCGAGTGCGAAGGGCGAGAAGGTAGCGAAGAGGGTGTGAGGCGGGAGAGGAGGAGCCGGTGCCGGTGGAAAGGTGGGAGAAACTGTCGGGGCCTGGAGAGAGGTAAAGGGCCCCGAAGATGGGCCCTGGCGGCGCGATAGTGACGGCGATGGTGGTGCTAGCGATGCTGCTGCCGCCGGTGGTGGAAGTGGTGACGGTACACAGGGGTAGAGCCGTAGAGGGGGAGAAAAAGAGGGAGGACAGAGGCAGAGGTGAGAGGGAAAGGGCGGGGGGTCGTGGAATGCGGCCGTGGTCCCGGTATATACGCGCCAGTCGGCTATGCCAGGGTATTTGTGTATTTATGTGGAACACCGGAGAACCTCGACGATGAGGAAGACAGAGAGGGCTACGCGAGACTCTTCAAAGAGAGGGACGAGGACGGAGGAGAGCCAATGGCCAGCCAAGGTGTGCTGCCCTTTTGGTACGAGGGAGCGAGTAGGTAGAGGTACTCGAAGGAGCACCCGACTATGCAGCAAGAACACCAGGAACCAAACGACAACCACCGTCCCACCACCTACCGCACTTCTCTTTTTATCCTTACGAGGTTCCTCGAAATTCCATCCTGGACTTTCACGTCCCGCGCGGAACGCCCGGAAAGGTGCTGCTTTAGAGGGAACTTTATAGGGATCACCGTACCCAGCGATTCAAACGATCAAACCGAATTACGAATCTTCAATGAAATACCGGGCATTACAAGCGCGTTTCCTTTCTCTCGTTAGATATTTCCAAAATTTCAGATATACCCTTGTCACAGGATAAATCGTATCGGTAACACGGAACGATCGGGGGCACGTTCAATTGTCCAACGTACATCGAAAGGACGGCGCATCGTGGAATTTTCCCGCCTTCTTCCCTGATCTTCCTCTCTGGTTACCAGGAACGACGGACGTGACACGAGTGACCGGCACGTGAGAGAATGTCGTCAATGCGATGGCAGTGGTTTCAGGAGGGAGCGAGGAGGCCAAGGGCCGATGTAGAGGAGGAGGAACGAACGAACAGGGAGGGAAATACCTGGCTTCGGAATCATCGCGGGCACAGTGTACGCGCTCGAGTACGAATCTCGAATACCGACCCCGTCCAACCGATCGCGGAGACTGCAGCCCCGGTATTCGAACCACGTGGCTACTCACCGGACTACGACCAGACTCGCACGCTCGCGATCGCGTTGACAGGACACACGGCGAAGGGTCAACGACGTATCTGGAAGAACCGGTGCTCGAGCGGCGCATAATTTGCCGTGAGAATGCAAATCGGCTGATTCGTTTGAATTTCGAGCCGCGGCGACGCGCCGCGCGAGAAACGATACGCGGCTAGCCTCGCTTCTTCCTACAAAATCTCCTTATCTTGCAAGGTCCCGTGCAACTAAGCATTCCACGGGAATCGGAGACCGATGCGACGGCGAAAAATGAAGAAGACACGATACTCCCGGGCAAAAACACGTATCAACGTTTCCGCTTTGTCCGAAAAGCGAGATAGAAGCAACTCGCACGCCCCGTTACGGACGACGACGGACCATGAAGAAGTCGGTTAGCAGGTGTGGCGCAATCTATTCAAGAATTTCAAGAGGGCGTCGCTTCTATTATCGACCCCAGATATCTTGGAAGCCCCGCGTTTAAATCCGTCAAAATATATCTACAGAAAGGCGCGTGAGACGTTTCTGTCCGATCGTTTTTCCAGTCTAACGACTATCCATCGTGCAGTGAAAAAGACTATTCAATACCTAATTTTGATATTAACATATTTCTGACTAAACAGGCGAAATACTGGTAGTTACGTATACCCACTGGAGCATAGTAAATTGGGACGATCGCGAAACGGAGCAGTAAGTTCTCTCTCGTCTTTCCATGGGTTACGGGCGGCCAGAGATCGCGCTGTGTCGAGGCTCGCACAGCATCTCGGGCGGTCCAGTGGCGTCACTGCCCTCCTCGGTCCCCCACCCTCGTATTCCCATCCCCTCTCCCCCTTCTTTTGGGCTGGAGTTTTTGGATGGAGGGGTAAATATACGTGCACGAGCGCGTACAATCACCGGTTCCGCTCCTGTATGTGTGTCTGTACGTCTCGGGATATTAGGTGTACGAGGCCGCTCGCGCGCGCCTGTATGCCTGACAGAGGGCAACAGAAGGGCGAGGGACGAGGGGACAGGAGGGAGGCGTCGCGCCGTGGGAACCGAGGAAAACGTTTCCCGCATACCACCCCTCCCTGCGGGCTCGACCGCCCCCTCCAACGCCAACACACATTCACGCACGGTTAATACGTACGTGTACGTACAGTGGCCCGCATTAATATTCGGACATCGATATATATATATTTCAATAATTATTAATCGATATATCCATTTGACAATTATATTCATTAACAAAGTGTACAAAATATTGATACGAAAATATCTTCCATATGAACAATTATTTCGCGTTTTCAATAATTTGAGAATTAACAGAGTGTACCTAGTGTTGCTCAAAAAATGTTGTACATTTAATTTCCTACTATTTTCTATGCAATTTCGTAAAGAACGAAGAATGTTAGTGTAAAAATGGCGTTATTTCACTGGCTAGTCCTTAATGGGTTAATGCGGGCCACTGTACAGTACTAAGGTAAGCGAGCACACGCGCGCGCAAGCGGGACCACACTAAGGAGGTACGCGAAGCGAATGTGGCACCACGTGACTCCTCTCTCACACTCTCATTCTACATAGCCTTCTCTTACTCTATCTTTCTCTCGACATCTTTCTTACTCTTTCGCCCCCTCTTTGTCACACTTACGTACGTGCTCTCCCTCCCCTCTTTCTACGATCCTTATTCGAACGACGCAGTTGCGCGTACCTACCGCCGGAGCAACTGCGTCGTAGGCTTCTCCGAGAACGAGATCCGTGTATCGCGTCGTTTCCTTGTCCGGCGACGACATCGTCCAGCCACAGGACGATCCCAGACACCGATCTATATAGGCAACGCGACTTGCGAAGGAACGGCGTGGAAATCGTGAAACGGCACCCACACACGATTCAACGGTACCGAGAGAAGGAGCGCTTGTGTCACGGTTTGCGTCACCGTTCGGAACGCGCATACCACCGCTGCACGTTACGTGACTCTTTTTATCCTTTTTCTTTTTGTCTATTTAAAGCATTTGCAAATGAAGCGATCGGTAAGAGAACTTACCGGAAACGGCCTCGCATGCAGCGTCATGAAAGCAATCTCTGACTGGACTTACCTGGAAATCAAAGGAAACGATTATTAGGAAAAGTGATTAAGTTGCACGATTCGTTGTACGATTTCATTTAAATTCAAAAGGTAATAAAATATCGAATAAAGATTGGATGACGATAATATACGGATTCGTGATAAAGCTTGGAAAGATAAAAGGTAGCATCCGTGACGAGCTATCGAGCGAGATCAGCGATGACGCAAATACGCGTAGCTTTTTGTGTGTCAACAACGAGTTTCACTTACAAAAGGTAGCAAAATTTTCAGGGAAACGTTGGTCTAAATTTCGATATGCCTCGCAGCTAACGGGAGAACCGCGCGCCGTTTGATATCGTCCATCGCTGGCAGGCACGTTTCAACCACAAAACGTTCATGATTATTCCAACAATAGATCGTGTATATCCGAGTATACTGTAATTTATTTGATTGACGAGCTGTGTAACTGCGTTTGAACAAGGTGTGATCGAAGGTAACAGAGGCAATTAGCAACTATGAAAACTCGCTGCTCTAATTAAAGGGGAACAACGGTTCAAAACGATTCGCAACAATGTACAAAGCATATTCTATAACAGTTACCAAAACTTTAATGATTTCTAATTTTTTACCGGCTGGAAATATCAACTTCTCTATAAAACGCAGGTGGTGGATTTGTATAATAAAGCCATTCGAACCAGATAACTGTAGATTATTTTATAGAGCGTATTTAAAGAAGTTGCAGCCTTTCAGGAGCGTCCACGAAAAGGCTGCACAGGTAGGCGAAAAATCGAGCCGATAGGCAAAAGCGGGCATAGACGGAACGGAGGAGATGGGGTACATGTATATCGGGGGCAGGTACGCGTCGAACGTGGAAATTTGAGACTGACACGAGCAAATGAAACGCGGACCCGAGAGGCCGGAAAGCCATAGAGTACTCTCCCATAGAGCGTTGTGAAACTCGATTATTTCGTGCGAGGCGAAGGCGGGATTCGCGCTTCTGTACCGGTTTCGAGTCGGATGGACGCTCCGCACACGTCGCGCCGCGACGGTTCGCTGTGTTAATTAATCTCGTTAAGGCACGAGCTGACAACCGCGTCCAAGAGACTCTCACTGCCAGTCGATCGACTTTTACGCCACGCTTTCGACCTATGTTCACGATCATTTTCAATCCCGTTCATCGTTTTTACTCGTCGATCCGATCGTTCGAACAATTAGGATATCGATTGGTATTCTGCGGTATTCTCCTGTTAACTCGTTAAATACCGTCGGGACCACCAGTTGCGAGCACTATAAACGGAAAATAAAATTTCTCTTCAATTTTAAGTAACAGGAGCAAAGTACGTTGGATTTTGTTCGAAAAGTGAGAGCAGAAACACGATGAGCGACCAGGAAGGAGAAAAAGAAGGGTAACATGTAGAAAGACAGAGAAAGAAGCAGAGAGAAGGACGCGGTCTAGATGAAAGCAGCCCAAAAGGGAGGTCGCCGCCCTTCCAGGAACCCTTATAAAACTTGGACCCGATCTTCCTAACACGCACGCTAAAATCTTTCCATACACGCTTGCTCGAGGTTCTCTCAACAAAATTCTCTCTCTGATGATTGAAATAAAATATTCTGTAGTTATCCTTGTTAATAAAAAATGAATTGAAAATATCCTACTATGTGCGTTCACTTTCCTTCATTCTTTCTTCTGAAATTCTCAGCTCATCCTCGCAGATCTCAAGCTGCAACTGTACAGGCAGATCCGACATGCACGCACACGTTCCATGATTCCTAGGATTTTTAACAGATCCTTAAATTCCTTGCACGATAAGCAGAGCTTTCGTTTGTGCGGCTATCGCGTGGGAAGCTACCCCGAGGCGCATTCGCACATGCGCGTCCAACACGCGCGAAGAGGTAAATTTTGCATATTTACTACTGGTACGACGAAAGAAGATTCATCCAGGAAGAAACGTGAAGTCGTTTTAATTGCGAATAGCTCGTTAACGATTCAAGAGATTTATCAAATTCCCTTTGCTTGGATACTGTCAGACAACGCGTTCACCTTTGGCTCGTTTATTTTCGACCGAGAACAAAATGATCCGATATTAAAAGAAACTCTTAGCAGCGTAATTAAAATCCGACCCCATGTGCTCTGGGTAGAAGAGGAAAAAAAGCACGTTTCGCGAAAGAGAATTTAAATTACAAGCGTGCCGATGACAGGTAGCTCGGCGGAGAGAAACGGAGTTACCCTTGTCCCAGGAACTCTCGGTGGACTCTACCGTAAGCCGTGATTATTGCGTTACAGAACGACGAGACGGCGAGAAAATGCAGTCGTAAGGTTTTCGTGGAACGAGCCTTAAATTACGAGGAAAGTTAAGAGCGCGAGAAAGAGGCGTAATGCGCGCACCGCTCTCGGCCGGTACCCGACCGAGCATCAGCGACGAGAGTAAAGTAATCACCGGCAAAATTGGTTGACGAGATAGTCAGATTGGCCGCTGGCCACTTGGCTGCTCGATTGTCCAGACACGCCCTCGGCGAAATGAAATTTGATTTTGTCGGGCAATTTCGCGCCCAAATCAACCACCCCCTGGCGAGACGTTGGAAAGAGATTCTGTCGCGCGCGAGTACCGAAGCGAGTGCCGGTATACACGCGCGTACGGAGAGGAATCGGCGACAGGCTGATGGTGGTGAAACGAGAGGCAAAGGGGGTAGAAAGGGGAAAGAGACAGAGAGACCGAGAGAGTTCCATAACCTTGTTAAGGGCCGCACCCTCGTGGTATTGGCCTCATTGAACGGGTTAGAGGCATCTTTCCGAGTGTCGAGTGGTCTCTTAAAAGTTCAAAGGGTAGAAGATCGGGGTAAGGGCTCCGTGTGCATTCGTGGAAGAACATTACGCACGAGATCGTCTTTCGAGACGCCGAAAACCACGTTTAACCCTGCTGTGCGCCAAGGGGACGAACACCGGAAAGATCCTCTCGGTTGAACGGAGACGATGTATGTACAGGGCGTGCGAATTTCATTTTACATATAGGAAATGTTTTCATGAGAAATAAATTATTTAACGAGAAATCATTTATCATTCGTGTCTGAAAACTTAATCAGTTCGTAATCTATAAATCTACTCTATCGCATTCTGTTCAACGATCGCGGTTTCAATCTGGAAAAATTACCGTTAAACGAGAGCAAGAACAACGAACGCGACGAAGAGAACGAAGAATTCCCACGAGAAGCGTGGTCGTGGCACAAACAATCCCGATTACACCGAAAATGTTCGGTGATTCGATTACAGAGGCAGAGAGAGAGAGAGAGAGAGAGAGAGAGAACGCGCGCGCGCTAGTGTACTTAAGCGAGCGCGCCGCTATATAGTTCGTGTAATTCAATTTCTTTAAAGTAATTACTTGTTGCTTCTACCGTTGGAAGTTAGTTCCCGGTTGAAAATCAATGCCGCATCCACGACGCCGAGTTTCTCATTATGAGCTGAAAGCGTCTCCGCGAACGCGATCGATTAAGGGTCGGCTCCGACCGTCGAGAAGCGACCGCCCGCAACGGATCCTCCGTTTCCCGGCTGTTCGATCCACTTCTCCGCTCGTTCTCGAGAAATAATCATTTTACGCAATGTCTCCTTCGATTTCGAGAGAGGAGAAACACGGTCTCGAACGCATGGCTCAGCCGCGAACGGAACAAACGATCGGACCGGGCAAACGGCTACGTCAGAGCCGCCATTGATACGCAGACCGTACAAACGTGGAACAAGGCAGAATTTTTGAACATTATGAATTTCTTTTTTCAATTAAATATTTGTTCTTTTGTTTCTTAATCCATTTGCACCGATAAGTGAATTATTTCGTACAGTTTAGATGGTTACTATCATGAGAGATATTTTTTCAAAGTTGAAGAGGAAATTGATTAGAAAATTTTACAAATTTGTCCATAAACATATTATTTTCATAAAGAAAGCTGAAGATTATTAGAAACTTAAAGGAGTTGATTCGAGTTACGAGCACTCGCGAAGATGGCGAGAAGTCTGTTTTATACCGACTGCCATTTTGACGATCGATATCAGGCTTATTCTTCGTTTGAAAAGCAATTTCAATCGATTAATGCTTACGAATTACGAAACCTTAGTAACAATATTTTTAAAAATTGAATTTAATTAACCCTTTGAATATGAAACGTAGGGTTGAAAGAAGGTTCGATCAAGGAGGGCGAAGAAGCGATGGGAAACGGAAAGCAAGCAGGGAAGCGTGCCTATACAATATTATCGTCTTCGACTATTTTCGACTGGACTTCGTAGAATCATACAATTTCTCAGCGAGTTTACGGCGCCATCATTCATTTCGTGGTTACTCGAGCGATACCGCCGGCTAGCCGTTCATTTCCACAAAGATTCTGCCTTTGAGCAACGCTCGCGATCGAGAATATTCTAATAGAGAAAAGAGAAAAAAGAATTGATTCCGAGACCGAGGAATGTCCGACGAACGAGCTGATGCAACGACGTAACAACCTCCTAGACGAAGCTTCCCCTATCTGGCTTCCTTTATTCACCGCGATCCAGACGTCGCTAGCCGCAACCCACGTGAGCGTGTAAAATTCTGCGCTCTTAAAATAACCCGCTACAAAAGAAGCCGTCGTCGGGATTGCACGCGAGATATCCGCTCATCCAGCCGTTGCCTTTCTCTAGGAAAATGCACCGCGCCTCGTATTCCGTATGAATCGGAGGATCAACGGGACGTGAGAATACGTAGAACGCGGCACGCAATCGCGATGTATGTACACACTCGGTAAATAGTCGTCGTTACATGGCTGCAAGCGGATTTGCATCGGCTACCGGATGTTTACAATCTGCCACTTGACGGCGACCCAGCGTGCGCTCAGTCCGTTGCACGCATGTCGCGGCGCATCCATCGTCTTTTATCCTAGAAACATTTCGAGCTGACCGATTTCAATTGGAACACCCGTTGTATGACAAGAGAAGCTTGTTTGCCAAAATTTAGAAGAAACGTGAATCTAAATGCTAATTTTTAAGTATAGGGCGCAAGGATCTGAGAGACAGTACGACACCTCCGCATAGAGGATTGCAGGACGGAAATCAATTATTGTAAAAACCAAGGTTCGGATGAAAAATTGTTAGTTTACATTTTCGGCTCATTTTTGCACGAGGAATCACCCCCTTTTCAACATTTATCCCGATTTTCTCTACACCCTCTATATCTCGTTCCTCTTCATCCCTGATTACTCTTTCCCCTTTTGCCCTTCTCGAACGGGCCAGTTTAACATTTTCGTAATCACGCTGACAGAGGAGCTTTTAGAGTAACGATCGCGGCCGAGGGTTGCACAAGCGAACGGGTTCAACGAACCCTTGTTTCTGAATCGTGGCGCCATAGCGACCCCTAAATCACGGCTTGGCCATGGCGAATCGCCGCTGCTATCGGTACTCTATCTTTCGTACAGCCATCGGAGGCGGGCCTGCGTGCACGCAGCGTATTTTGCATTCTCGCGTGTTTGTGTTGCCCGCGTGTAGGTACACATAGGTGCGTGCAGCTGCGTGCCTGGCACGGACTGCGGGAGCGGGCCATGCACCCCTTTTCGATAGTCACGCACCAAAACAAACCCCCCGCCACGGTAAACCACCCCTCTCGCTTCGACCGACCGTGATCGCTACAGAGTTGCTCTTTCGATCGCTCCACTCTCTACCCTTGTCTCCTTATCGATCGAATCTCTAATAATTGCATACTTCTCCCCCTATTCTTTCATATTTTCTTTCATCCAATTTGTGATTTTTAAAAATTATTCAATCTTTTAAGAAAATAATAGTACGACTTTGGTAATTTTTGAAATTTAATTCTACATTTTGCACACGTTCTTTGTTCTATGAGTACAACAGCGTCTTCTAGAAACATTAACGACTTTGTTACACGGGAATTACCTGTACTAGAAATGATTGGTTTTGCTCAATAACAGCTTGTTAGCCATGAATCATGTTTCTCCCTCGAGTGGTATAGGTGTGATTGCAGTGCGTATATTTAAAAGTGAAACTGTAATGGCGTAACCGTGAAAGATTAATTCTCGCAATAACGAGACGGCGACCTTTCGGATCGGTATTCTCGAAGTAGGTCCCGCACGACACAGGGTCGCTTTTAGAATGAGCTACGCGAGAGGAGTTGGTGCGCGCAAGGACGCTTGTGTCAGGCAATTTTTGCGTCGGCACGCGGGAAATTTACGACGCGCCGTTGAATATTACACGGAAGACGAATATTTCACGGCGGTCTAAGTTCAAAGGAACGTCATCTTAAAATGGCCGTGAAAAAGACCCAAACGTGTTATGTGTGCGTGTGTCCCTGTTAAAAATTTGCCTTCGACTACCTATGGTTTTTACGATCCTTTACCCGAAATCGTTTTATCGACAAAACGAAGCAACACGTCGACGTCGTCGTCGCGACAGCTTCAGAACGCCGCGCCGGCTCGAGACTCGATAGACGACGTTAATCGAACGAGAGGGTTGAGAATCAATTAGACGGCGAGTCACCGGAAGTAAGACATGTACGCTTCCTGGCGCGCACGTCATAGCCCATTGTTCCAAGACGAGAGACTTCATCTTCTTGACATACGAGCCACCTGCACCCTCGTTGGGTTTCCTTCGAAACTTGCTGTCTCTCCGCCGACATCGACGACAAAGACACTACAGAACCGAGCCAACACGACGATATTTACTTCCGTCTATAGCGGCGAATAAACGAAAAAGGAGCGACTTTAAAAGACTCATAAAACAAAGCGAATCAAATTAAGAAAGCACCTTCATTTTTAGGCGATTTTTATAATTAACCCGTTGAGCTGTAATATCGAATCACACTTGTTACGCAATTTACAGTTCAAATTTGTGAAATTTGGCTGGTACTTCAGTTTAATTCTAATTCTAATTTGCCGAATTAATAGCTAATTTATCTATCGAAAAAATCGTAGCAAAAGGGGTTCTTTGACCCATTTATTTTTAGTACTAAAAATCTTCTAATGACCTTTTCCTCTAACGATAAAACCTTCCACACACACGTCATCAACAACAAAAGCGTTAAGTGGCAAATGAATCATCCATAAATCCCCACAGATATGTATTCACGACATGAGACACGAAAAAAATATGAAACTCTCCATTGAGACGGCGTCGACTAATCGATTAGCTATCCAATCGATCCCCCAAAACGGTTCGATGATCGATCGATCCCATCACCGTTTACGACAAATTATAAATCGTAACGAGCTGACGAAAGAAGCGTGGCGCCTACACGCGGAAGATGTGGGACGCGTACACGCGCGTTTCATCGCGAGAAAACGCGAACCAGGCTTATTGAGATCGAAAGACATGCGAACCATAAACGACTACCAATCGTCATTTCACCTACGTCATGTGGTAGGCGTTTGTCGTTTGCGAATTCGGAATGGAATTTTTGGTCGAAACGAAGTAATCGTCCAGCCGAGAAACGAATGAAAATAAAACTGTTGGAAGTGTAAAGAAATTGTTACAAAGTTACAGACTTGACTGTGTCAGTTCAAAAAATCAACCCTTAATCGTCGAACGCGAGGAAACTGCCCACGCGGACGCCACAAAACAATGGAATAACGTCAAAGCACAATTATGGTAGCACCAAACGTGACTCGCCCACCCTGACCAAGTTCTACGGCTCGTTGAAAACGTTCGCCGTTGTTTATTGCCACGGATAGACTATTAGGTCGCTATTATCGCTAGTTAGCACGGTTTAAATAAAACCCTGACGCTAAATATAGGATCATTGTTTCTCGGAACACGATTTTACATTTGATAACATTGCGAAAATGTCAAGAAGGCATACGAAAGGGTAAGGAAGAATCGTTAAACGATGGATGCTTCGATGGTATCAGGCGTCATCGACCCAACAACTTTCAACTGTTTCGTACAATCTTTGCTTCGAGTAAACCGATAACTATTTCATCAGAGATTTCAATATTTTAGGCTCGATCTAGCCCGTGCAGTAATTTACTTTACGTCAATTTTTCTACGGCAACGGCTATCAATCTCCATTTACAGCTTCCGACAGCCATCGCTCTCGGGCACACCCCTTCTCTGCTCTCGTCCTTAAGCGCGTAACATCGTTACCGATTTTTGCATCCATCCCGTGGACGCTTCACTGAATCTCTACCTCTAACAAGAATTAAAAGACCCAACGATGTTCCTTTTATTTCAGAGTGTACAAGTGAAATTTGACGATAAATAGAAAATCGACCCGACTTAATCGCTCGCGAGTAAAAGAAACTTCGAACGGATGAAAAACAACCCTTGCGAAGGGAAATTTTACGAGGCAGACACGCAGCCGAGAATTCTAATTACAGGAAAATGCAAATATTTCAAACGGAATCATAAAGTGGTAAACTGGTAATTACCAGTGCCAGTTGTAGCTTCTTAGACATTGCATATGGAACTCGATAGAGTTTACTGCTTCGCCGACCGACATTACGCTGTTCCTTCTTCCGCCAAGCGATTCGTTGAAACGCTCGGTGCATAACTAAACGAGAAATGTACTGAATGTTTGAGAAATGTACTTCTAATTGCGATAATAGCTCCTTCCGTACTTCTCCAATTAAAAAAAATGTTCGATTCACATCAACTTCTCCTGGTTTAACGTGAAATTAATAAATAAACAATGAAAGGACTCGATCGCGTAACGATTTCTCTTTTTATTTCCGATTCAACCAACTAGCCATAAATCGGATCCAAGTAAAAGCGTCGAAAGTTTCCGCAATAAGAAACAAGACTTTTCTCGATCAATTAGCTTACCTCGTACGTACACGTGGCTCATTCTAAATTTTGAATGACGCATGTCCGACATAGGTAAGCGTGGATGAGTGGCGGCACGAGGGAAACGATCGAGTAAAAACGCGAACGATATAGGTTTAGCGAAAAATCGCAGTGATCGATCATTACTATTATACCGACACAAGTAATCTAGGAAGATGAAACTAAACGAAACGAAGCAGTATCATAGCGTTCAAAGTAAAAATTATAATAAAGTGTTGCGAATATTTAAATAAAGAATCGAAGCTGATATAAAAAATATTAAAAATAATTATATTGATTTAATAAAATTGAAAAATCTGAAATTTTCATTTATTTCTATATTGCTTCATATTTGATGAAAATATGAAATATAAATAATTTTCTAAAAAATTTGTACAAAATATTCGATGTTCATTAAACATATTTTCGGCATTGTCATGAAACGCGGCAACCGACTCTCACGTGTCCCTGCAACCCGGTCCGCCATCTTGCTCGTCCACCATGCGAACCGGGATCCCCACTACCGATCCTCGCATCCCCCTCTACCAATCTTACAAAGCAAACTTTTTGATACGCCAATTGCCGTCTGTGCTGTGCTGTCCCCTCGAAAAAGAAATTTTCAACGGGACTGATCCTCTGTTTGTCCGACTTCGCGACGACGTTCACGAATCTCCGATTTCGATGAAAAATGATACAAATAAACGGGAAGGATATAAAATTTCGCGATAAGTCAGAATCTTGTGAATTAATAGTCGACATCATTTTGGACGGAACGAAAATGCGAATAGGAAAAGCGGATTTATGAAATTTGAAATGTTTCGTTTGAGCAGAAGTGTATTTTTTCCTAAAATTATCAGGTCAGATTGCAAGTTACTCGAATTCTATCTGCAGACAGAACCCGGCGAATTGCAAAACGTTACACGATTTTAATATCGTGCACGGCTGATTCAGTTTCGCATAGTTTGCCGATGAGTCACGCCGCCTCCTCTCTATTCGTTATCACGCCGAGTGCCGTCGATATTCGGGGACGTCAAGGCGCACACCACGTGGCCACCTATGATCGCCGTATATCCTCCTCGCCGATCAAACTCCCTCCTATTCGCCGATCAATCGGCGCTTTAATAGACGAATCACACCGTTACCAGCAACTTTGCACGACTACGTCTTCCCGGAACGCCACGTTCGCGTCTACCATCCAGAGGTCACCGGATGGAGGAACGACTCTCCATTCTCGGGTTCGTTTCACCTTGGTGAACTTGGACGATCGATCGGACGAGGAGGATTCTAAGTAGGCACTGCCACGCGCCACTCCGGACAAGTACGAAAATATGTCGGACGAGTTTCGCGCGTTTATGCACGGATGAGAATTTGACCGGGGAAAGGAACGCGACTCTGATCGGTTGATAAGATAGGTCCATTTTCTCCAAAATGGTCGTATCTATTAATTAGATGACCAAGCGTCGTATAATAAAGAAAACGAATGAAACGAACTTTAGCAAGCCAGGTTTGGCAAACTAAATTGGCGGCTACCTGGGCAAGGTCTTCCAGGAATCACTGGATATATCGAGGACAACGGTGAGACAGATTGCGAGACACATTTGCATATGATTCAAGATATATAATATACACAGGGTGTCCCGTAAGTCTGACCACGGCCAAGTACCTCGAAAAATGTTAAATAAGAAAATTATAAGGTTCAGATAGGGTCATCGGAGCAGTTTATTAAATTCTGGCACCGAGAACCGTGTTTAGGATAATCAGTTCTTGAAATCATATTCCAATCACGGAACGAATGGGAACAGATCGCGGAAGATCTGCGCGTACTTAGAAATCGTCGATTCTGGTGACATTTTTATCGGGTCTGGAATGATTTTTCGGGTGTGTCACTAGGCGCAGAGTTAGGCGGCAACCAATGACTGGCGCGTTCGAAAATAGAGGCGCCGCTTCGGTGGCAGGCTCGAAGCCGCGGCTGCGTTATCCGTCTTATCGCTCGGGAATTACGTAAGCCACCATGTCGCCCACGTCTTTCGCAGAAGGGGCTTCGTTGCGCGACCAACGGACTAAGGCTGGAAAGCTAATGCGGCAAAAGATGAACCTCGAAAACCGTCGAGTCTGAGGTGATCGAAAGGAAGAAGGGGAAAAAAAGGCTGACACACGGTTCGTTCGAAATAACAGTCGCGTCGGTCGAACTTGAAATTTTTTTCCCTCCACGTGACAGCTAAATTCCGCGGCGCCTTCGTGCCGCGTTCACGTGAACGCGATTTACTGCGCAGATTCCGGAGTCACGCGGTTCGTCCATTCGTACCTACGTCGCGCGCAACGATAACTACTTTTCTTTCTCTCCGTCTACCTCTCGCTGCCTACGGACGTCGAACTTTCCTTATCCCCACTTGAACAAAGCGCCTTTAACCTCTTTCTACAAACGTACGACTTACGTTTTCGGTCCTGTCCATCTGTCCCGTTGTCCCGAAGCCTCGAACCAGGATCCGCGGAACGTTGCCCCGTTTCCGTTAATCGCTTCCTCTCCTCTGTTTACAATTCTCGACTTCCAACTGGTACTTTCCTTATGCCACCGACGTACATCCAATTATTCCATCGCGTTCCAATTCTTCCGCACGGGTTATCATAGGGTAACCCCACTGTCAAGTCCGTTTTTACCGGCTGAACAAATTTCTTAACTCCAACTGTGCTTCGGTTTATTTTTTTTCTTATTCACCCGTGTTACCGTTCCGCGACGGTGTTTGATACACAATCCCGTGTCATTTTTCTTACATCGTGCACGATTTCCGTTGTTCGCCAATCGAGCCGATCGACGCGTTTCCCTTGGTGCGAATCGAGCAGCGAACATACCCGGTGGATCGCGCGTTCTTTCCCGTTAATCGTTCGTCGTTAGCCGCGTTGTCACACGATCGCCGATCGATTTCCTTAGCTGTCAACTTCACGCGGCTGTCGGGTTCGAGACGATCGACGAAAAGGACGGATACTCCGAAGTCGCTTGACAAACAACTAATGCGGGAAAACGAGAAAGTGTGCGTAACACACGCGCGTCACTTGTTCCCGTGTGCGTGTACGAGGAACACATACGGGACTCTCGCGTGCGCAGAAGCAAAGCGCGCACGCGAGAGACGCAGTTTAAGCCTAAGGAGAGAGCGGTGGCGGTGGCGGCGGCGGTTCTCTGGCTCTTGCACACTACACACACTGGGTGGCCCGGGTTAGCGTACGACGCAGTTAAAATGGCCGCGCGAGTGTGTTGTCTTCTCCTCTCTTCGTCCGTCCGTCTGTCTGTCGTGTTTCCCCCTTGGTCTCTCCCTTTCTTCTCCTTTCTCGTCGAGCGACGCACACGCGGCATCTTCGACATCTCTCGGACGGGACACGATGACCCGCGTGAAATCGAGTAACGTCATCGTCCGCCGGCACTGACTCGCGGTATAGACGGACGTGGTTAAAGGATACCGTACAAAGAAGCGATATTCGCGAATGACACTTTGCGAAACGGTGTAGACGCGCGCGAAAGATCCGCGTGGGACTGTGCGCGCTAGCGCGAGTCGAACGCTGTGCACGTCGACACGACTCCGAATCCGAGATGCGACGCAAGAACGGCCAGCGCCGCGGACGACCGTCGCCGGAACTACGAGGGTAAATAGCGCCCTGTTTCGAGGAGGGGAGGCGAAAACGAGCCACGGTGGGGGTACCGGGAGTCTCGCGTACAGAGCCGCTGTACGCCATCATAGAGAAGGATGACGGGAAGGGAGGAAGAAACGAAGAAACGGAGTAAAAGAGAGAGAGAGAGAGAGAGTAAGAGAGAGGTTAGGGGAGAGGGAGAGAGGGGAGGAGACATCTCAAGAGTGCGTCGGGCCAAGTGCGCGAGTGTCGTCACATCCGGTATTCGGGGTGGCGCTGTGCTGTTACGAGCGATGTGTGCGTACCGCGTAAGCGTACGTGTACGCGATAAAAGCCGGCGTACACACACATACACACCCGTCACAGCCGGGGCACAAAGAAACTCGTGTGTAAGTACGCGTACGAGTACGCAGGGTGGAGTGAGGGCATCGTAACGTGACACAACATTGGTCCGTGCACCGTGTACACGGAAAATTATGTGGCACAGGTCGCTGGGATTCTACCGATATGGGCTGTCACGTGAGACGAGCATGTGTCTCGTTTGGCCTTTTGAAAAATTCATGCTCCGATACTAACGCTATCGCTGCCGGACTTTAATGCATTTCGTTGCTCCTTCGGAAAAACGAACCGATTCTGATTGCCGCGTATTTACTCGACGACAATCCATTTATACTAATCGCTAGGGGTATTCGAATAATAGATCCTTAAATCCTCTTCCGATCAATTCTTTCAACGTTTCGTCGTTTTCTTAACGCCCTCCTTGATTTCCTTTATTAAAGTTTTAAGAAAAATTTTCCGTTTCGAAAGTATGCCTTAGTTCAGTCGCCGCATTCCACGGCTTTATCTTAAACGATGCGACATGGTTTATAAACGCACGCGTGCCACGGAACGAACGCGAGTGCAACGAATTCCAAGCTATGCGGAAAAATGTATTTTCTATGACGCGGGTACGGTTACGTTATTACTCGTTGGACTTTGTTTCCGTAGCAAACGCTCGCCGTGCTTCAGACTCTAGCCAGCTGTCATTAAATGAATCAGCGAATTTTCTGTTTATTATTGCCTTGTAATTTATGCAATTTGCAACGGTCATTTAGAAAAAAAAAAAAAAAAGAAGTTTCTTCTAAATGTCTCGTAGCGTTGAGGCGAAGCGGAACTCGTTATCAGTTGCCGACTTACGGAACAATTTTAATTGAGCGGGACAATTTTGTCTTTCAATTAGCTCTGTAAATGCAAGTCTCTGATTGTTACCGGATAGAGGAGGCAGAAATAGCATCGTTCCTCGACATTCCTTATAATCCGAGCGAGCGGTATGAACGCAGGGACGTACAGGAAGATCGTATATGACACGACTTAGTCGTTTACGTATGCGTACTGGCTCGTCACTGATCTCGGTGTGAACGTCACCATGGAACGGGCAGCACACTAGCATCGCTCGTGCATTCCGATTTCTAGAACGAGTCGCACCAACACGCTCTGAACCAGCCAATTTGATTTGTTCGTGGCTTCTGTGGACTGGCATTCGTGAGAACACGCGTCTACTCGTTGAAAGCTTCTCACGCCTTTCGATCTCCTCAAAATCCTTATTATTCCCGATAATTACACTTAACACCGACTCTTCCGGCTATTAGTCACCCGAGGTTTCATTAGTATCGCGTTTTATTCTAATACGTTAGAGTGTCACACAGATGTAACTTGGCGCGTTCGGTTCGCTCCGTTTCAGGAGGAGGCTCGGAGAACGGAACGTATCAATGACGCGGCGAGTATTAACGGCTGACTGACGTAAAGACGAAAAAAAGTCGGCGAACGTTCGGTCGTGTTATCGTTCGATGCTGTCGAGGAACGACCTCGAGCGGCCCCATCCGCCTACACCTACACGTTCACCCACTAGTCACGTGGCGCTTGACGTCGCGACGATGCAGCATTTCATTCATCACGATCGATTTCATTAGCGAAACGTCCATGATGTTCCGCCTAAACGAAACTTTTGAATTGACCATCCGCGTTCCCGTATCGTGGAATAATTTTCCCACCGACTTAGTTTGTTCCTTCGCCCGTCAAATGACAAGCGCCGATAAAACTCTGCTATGCCGTACCGTTTCTTTTCGTTTCGTTCCGTTGGAAACGAAAAGCTCCCGCTTCGACGTATCCATTTTCCCGCTGTGTTTATTCCAATCGTCGAGACCTCGACAGCATCGTTTCTACGTAGATAGGTCACGCGACACGTGTGACGTTTATGTTATAGCTTCCTCACGTGTTCGGAAGAATGTCACGCGTCTAACGTAAACCCGATTGAGACGATATTGAAAAATAGGAAGAAAATCCTCGTTCGATTCGATTTTCGATCGAGATTCCGCGATTCAACAGCGAGCGATCGACGTTGATTTACGCGCGAACTTCCGTCCTCCCGCGATTCGAAGCTCGCGCGCAAATATTTGCTTAAACGTTGCAAACATCGGTTGCTCTGTTATTGTCGTTGCATAAAATATCACGTTGTTCCTATTTTTCGCGGCCGTTATTTGCGTCGACTCGATGGAAAAATTGCCGTTAATTTGCCATTACGATTGCCGTGAAATAATTGCGCAAACTTTCAAAGATTTTTAATCTTGAAAAGAGAGGCAGGTTACAGAGGAACCGCGACGATGATGAAATCCTCGTTAATTGTATATACATACGGAGCAAGGTCCTTGAAGCTGTTAATTTTCCTCGGGTGATGAAAAATCGACGCGCTCAAAGAAAACAGACGAAGATGGGAGAGGTGAGATGACAAGGAAGAGCGTACTCAGACGAGGAACGATGGCGATTGCTCGTCGGAACTTTCGCGTAAACATGCTTTGAGATTACTTCCCTAACACTATCGAGGGAATTATCAATTAGAATTAATTAGCAATTAAGCCAGCCGGCGGACCAACTTACCACGAGTTACCTCGAAGACGCTGCAAAGAGGGACTTTCGAGAGGAGTCGTCGGCACGGATCAACCTGGCGAGCTTCTCATTCGACCGGATTTCGCCTCGAGATTCCCTTAACCACTCCTTACAATAATCGCGGGAAATTGTCTGTTACGCAGAAACGTCAATTTCAACGCGATGATTGGCATCGATGATGCGAGATCAAATCTTGAATCAAATGAAACTAATAATCTCGTGATTAGAAAAAAAAGAACTTGAAGGCAGAGAGCAATCTAACGATCTTAGACATAAAATTATTACTGATACTCCTTTAGTCGCTCCAAGCTGTTTGCCTGCAAACGAATCATCATCCGAAAGACAGGAAAATAAAAAACCCAAGTTAATTGAGCAAACTAATCCGAACGGATTAGGAGGCGGTCCAGTTCCGCGAATCATTCGCTATTAATCACGCGAGCATTTGAGTCATTTCTTGTAACGTAAAAAGCAAATGAATCCACGATAGCGGAAGTGATTCACGAATTTTCTCAAAATTCCACTCGACATATTCGCGTAACAACAGTAATTCGAATCATTCCGAAGAGTGGGCAAGATATTGCAAGGTTGTATGAAGTGGATGATCAAGCGAATTTCCTCGTATCATGAATGATTCAGAAAATTTTCAAACGAGCCATTGTCAGACATGGCGCCTGTACTGTAACCTAAACGTTCGGTCGCAAAAAAATCATGTTCGATAGTCGGAACTCTTGTGAATCATACCGTAGCGGGAACGTAATAAACGAGAAGAATTGATAGCGTCGTTGACGTCTGTTCGCAATAATCCTGCTTATCTATCAGAGATACCTCTTCGTTTAGTCTGACATAAACGTCTGTGACGTGTACGCGTTTACGTTTGATAAAAACATCCTCCTTGAACGATTGCAAGGTGGAAATCGCGCAATAAGAGATGGAACCCCTTTTAATTTTTCCCCGCATCATCGATCCGTCGGGGTATCTAAGCGAATCAGACAACTCGAAATAATTTCGCCGAGAGAGAAAGAAAAAGGAGGAACGATGTTCAAAAGATTTTGAGCACGAACAGCAAGAAGGAGGAAAGGTCTTGAACTTGTCACGAGAAGTTGCAAGAGGAAGTTATTACTGAGGCCGAGCGCCTCTATTCAAAGTGGGGTGGCTGGTGTACTCTCTCTCGGTGACTGAAAGAAAGAAACAAGCAGGCGAAGAAAAGTCATGAACGGGCAAGCCAACACGAAGAAGGACGTAGCGGAGAGGAAAAGGAGAAAGAGTATTTTTAGCGGTTACACATTGTTGTTGACTGCTTCTGGCGACATTGAACCGCGAGATCGCAAGAGAGAACTGGAGGAGTAAACGCGCACCGCTGGCGAACGCGATACGCGAAAACATTTCGCGGGTTCGTCAAAATCTTTATCGTAAAATGTACTAAAAGCTTTGTAATCATTAGCGAGTTTCCATTAAAATACAAGAGACAATGTATACAGAATCGTTATCGATGACGATCGCGTAATTTTTCGCTCGCTGCATTTTGTGCGCCGATGACCAGGCTGACCTCTTATGCGATACGATTCGCGCAGAACGGCGTGGCGGGTCACGGCCGTTTTCTCAGATAACGAATTCATTCACGAGCAACGGGGACGATTGAAGGCGAGCCGCGGTTAACGAATCCAGCATGCGGCCGAACGTTGAACGGGAAAGAGGGAAAAGGAAGCTGAAACGCGGTGTGTTCCCTACGAATTTCATCCGCGAACACTTAAAACCCCATGTGAACGTGATCACGAATGAATTTCGCTCTTTGGTCTCGATTCATAACGCTCCGATTGACGAGGACGCGACGCGTGAGTCAGGATCTCTAACGCGTTATTGGAATTTTTCCGAATCATCGAGCAAACGCGCGGCATTTTCTGCGTGAATTCTTTCCTCGCGGAATAAACGGCGGCGCGCGCTCGACGGCTAAGCTTCGACGCGTTGCGCGAGAATCTCCTTTGTCAGGACTTGAAATCGCGACAGAACGGGGATCATTCTCTTCCCCTTCTGATCACTTCACGTAACCATCCCCCCAGTGGAATTTCTTTTCTTTTCAATTTGAATCTTAATTGATTGTTCCTACCCTCCTTATTCGCTCCACTATTTATTCCGCCATGTGCACCAAGCTCGAAGCCTAAATAAACCGCGTTTAGCCTTCTAGTATTTCATTTTTGCAAAGTTTAGCACCACGAAGTACATAAAGTAGAAATATTCTAAATATGAAAACGAAAGGGAGAGGCTGGTCGATGCATCTTAAATGACGCATACTTTCGCGTACACGCGAGCAAACATTCATAAATGACTTTTCACAACTTCGTTTTATACCCAAAACATAGTTTAACGAGTCACTATTAAATAAACTGCTTGGTGTGACGCAAGGAATTACGATCAATAAGAGGATCGCTGATGAAAATATTAAATGGGCTATTGGTTAAGAGTTATGTACACGGAACACACGTCAGGTATACGTGTTTTTTCACGTGTATTATGCGTACATCTGCATACGCGTCATTCAAACGACAATAAGGAATTCCAAGAATGGAGTTATGCATTACTACAATAATAGCATGTGTGAATGGTTACTCACGTCACACACGATGATTTCGAGTACACACACACGATCTGGCCGCATAGATAAACTTACCTAAAACAGAATAAAAATTCATTCATTAGAGCGATAGAATGGAAAACGATTATTAAGTGAAAGTGTTTGAAATAATGCAATTAAAGGAATTCTGTTTTCGTTTATTTCAACGAAACTAGGCCATCATATTGCGCAACATAGCTTAACCCCTTCACCTATGATTTTTACGATAGTTGCGTCAGTCAGAGTTAACTATTCGCTGTTTCAATTTTAAAATAAATTAAGAAACATTAAATATCCTTGATTGGATAAATGATAATCAGAATTAAACTGAAAATTCAACCATATTAAAAGTACCAACCAGATTTCACACGTTTGAACAGTAAGCTGCATCACGATGCAATGTTGTAGGGCAAGGGTTTAAGAAGAGAAAATAAGTTTCTTAATTTTTTCTCCCTTGGTCAAGACAGGGTTAAACAGGGTCGCAGCATACATAATCCACAGAATCGAGTCGACATATTAATTATCGCATCTATCCCTCCATTTAGTAACCCCAAGTAACAGGAACACTGTCCTACATCGTGTTCTTAGATCGTTCAATTTACGCGATCTCGATTGACCCGGTCAGATATAAATACCCCGACATTTCCCACCCAACGAGAGCATTCTCGCTGGGTCACGATCTAGCATACTTCAGCCATTATTGACGGACGTAAGAAACGGATTTTCCACTCTATTATTTACATGCTACCGCTTTTCTTTCCCGGCTCGATACACGGAAGAAGATCGATTTCGGTAAAGAGGCATCTTTGGCACGCTTCGTGCCACGACAGATTGTTACGACCGGCGAGGACAATGATCTCGGCGTCGTCGACTGGCTGCTACCCCAACATCGAAATATCATTTCGTCGATTTAACAAAAGCGTCACGATGCCGCACCACCTGGACCTTGAATTCATCTTGGCTCGAAGGTAGGTCTTTCTTTCGCTCGCGACGAAGCGGGCTCGCATCTGCCACCTTGTGCCGCCCCGCCACGCCGCGCGTGTTCGTTCCTGACCGAGGCCGATAATTGCTCGGCCATCACGACGCCCCGATCCTCATCGCGCGATTCATCCTCGTCAGCCTTTCGAAAAGTCATCGATCCGAGTCGCGTAAACACAGGCCAATTAAATGCTCGTCGGAAAAGGGAAAACGGTGGTCGTTTAATACGCCATGCCGTGGTGTTCGGCAGGGGAGGTGCGGCAGGTGGTGGCGTTCAGGAATCCACGATTCGTTGCTGCACGCAGACGCGCGACGTGTAATTAATGGTTCTGCTAAGCACGGAAAATGAATAGATAAGATCTAACGATATCGTTCGAAGTCGAAAAATTCGTATTTTCCAAGAATATTCGTGAGGTGCGCGCGAAACGGAAGCGACGTGGTCGCCGCGACTGAGAGCAACTAGGGTGCCATTGTATCGAAAATCTCTTGAATCCGCTAACTCTTGACACAGTTTTCAAACACGGTCGCGGGTGAGTAAAAAAGCGTCTGTGCAACGGTGTGTTTCGCCCCAGCCGGTTGACGGTGAACCGCGGATTAATTTAAAAGCGGCGAGGAAGAAGAGAAAGAATCAGAAGGATCGCAAACGAACGAGCAGCTTAACGTCGAGTGGTTCCTAAGGTGGTTGAAGGTGGTGAAGCGAGCTGGGGATGGGGAAGACGAGTATATAGCCGTGCCGGAGAAGAAAGAGGAGGAGGAGGTGAAGAAGCTAAAGAAAAAGGAGGATAAGAGAGAAGAGTGGAGAAGAGAGGAAAGGCGGTGGCAGGGAGGCTTAAGCAGGGGGCAGCAGGTGATGCACCAGGTGGAGGACGACGGCGCGTGCGCCGTTTTGCCCCCCGCCTTCCGGTCACGTGCCTTGAGCCCTCAACCCCCTCGCCCCCACCCATTCTCTTCTTTCGCACAACTCTCTTTTCGTTTCTCTTTCTTTCCTCTCCTCCGCTCCAGAGTGTATAACTCGACACTTTAGATTTCTTAAGGGGGTACGTACCCTTGCCAGCTTCGAAAAATCAATTTCTTTTTTCTTCTTTTTTTTTTTTTAATAATCTACTCGTTTAACGCTTGTAACAGTTCCCGAACAACGTGTTTCTTTTCTTTAACGCGATGTTCTTATTGTTCCTTTTGTAATTACAATAAGAAATCTCGTGTTTTTTGACAGCGAACAAGAGGAAAACATGTTTTTCGCGAAACGACAAAAATTATTGCCCAAGCTGAGATTCGGCAATATAAAAAACTTCCTACGCAGTCAACGAACAGCACAAAGTGCGTTTCTGTCGGGCTGATCTTGTTTTGCCGCGAATTATTTGGCAAGAATCGAGTTTCTGCCTTTGTCACCAAAGTTGTTGAAACTGATAGACGTCGTGTAAAACGACGAACTAATGGAGGATACCCGACGAATCTTTCGTACTTGTTTGACCGAATTTTCGTTCCTTCTTCTTCTAGCGAGGAACGAACGGACAGGAAGTCAGATAATCATCGACCCTTGCCGCCTGTCGCCTTTTTAAGAATCGAGTACTCAGCTTCAGTGATGCCTTTTACTCACAGATTGCTTGCCACTTAGCGATTCGCGTTCACCAGGGGGAAGAAATGCGTGTTGTCGAGTGGATTATACAAATAAAAAATGAAAGATAACACCTAAAGGAGAATGTAGGTGAACCGAATGAAACCGTACAGCCGGTGTTACCATTTCTTAAGACTCTTTAGCTCTGCCAGTAATAAAGGCAAACTCGACGGAACCAGCGGCGTACCAGGACGATTATGCAATTCTTTCAAAAGATAAACAAGTGGAAACACGATCCACTGTAATGGCTTATCTGGATCCACGCGTAAGACTCCGAAAATTCGTGGAATGCTTAGAGCTGCAACTGTCGGATGAACGTGTGCTTACACGTCCACGATATGACGCTTGTATCGGATGCCTGAATCTTTTTGTGCTTAGCTCGTGTCTAGTCGGTGGCGAAAGAAAATACTGTTCCAAGATAGAGGCTGCGAAAGATAGAATTCGTTCTCTCGTTTAAATTCTTGCCTATCAAAGGAATCTTGGAGAAGGGTATTCGTAATAGCGTTGAAGAGGTGGCTTATTTTTTTTTTCCCTTCTTTTTTTTCGCGACGCGACATCTGTCCCGAGCGAAAGCCGAAGGAACGTTACGCCTGGAAGAGGAATCATGCAGAAGGGGGTCGATAGGTCGCAAGTATTCCGAGGAGAAGCCAACTCACCTTTTCGTGGCTTCTCGGTAAATATACTCCGGTTGTACACGGTCGCATCTGTGCATCTGTGTGCCCGGTGCACGGCCACGTGGCACGTGCGTGTCAGCTGCAATACGACCAGGAGGTTTGGGTTCTTCTCGAAGCCGCGTGTGCACGCGCAAAGGAAGCTGTCTATGGCCGGGGCCCTCCTTTGGCGATTTTATCGACCGAGCGAGACAGCCAGACCGGCAACCCGTACCGTGCGACGAGGAAAGGGAGAAAAGGGAAAAGAAAGGAGAGAAGCTGACGACGTCGTAACGTAGGTCGAAGCGAAGCGAAACCTGGCAGAAGGAGGTTAGGGAACTTTGTTGCCGTAGAAAAGTAGGTGTACCAGGTACTACAACCACCGACAGACTACCTGTGCCTAATTTAAATTTTTCGATGCCGGCCAGCAGCAGCGGCAGGATCGTGGGCAGCACCCCGCAGCGGAGCACGAGCATCGTGAACAGGAAGGGAACGGGGGGGTGGTGGTGAACGACGAAGAAAAAGGTGTACAATGCTACGAAATCACTTCATCGCTGCTGGCAGATGCTACCACGAGGTGTGCAGCCACGGAGAAAAGGAAGGGAGGTGCATCTCGGCCTGTTCCTTTCTTATTTTTTTTCTCCCCCCCTCCTGGCACACGCTTGCGGCTCGAAACCAAGGAAAAAATGCATCAATTTCCCTGCGCTGATAGCCTCCGAACAGATGTCCACCGAAAGGGAGGAAGCGATATTCTACTTCTGCGGTGCACGTGCCACTTTCCTTCGATACTTTCAACCAACCAAGGTATATCGTGATCTCTTACGCTTACGTAATACGAAAACTCGCGTGCCACGGACGTAGAAAGGCTGCTAGGCTACGCCACCGGCATGTTAATCCAACTTTAATCGAACCTCCGAGTAGCTGTATTAGCGTTACAGGCTCGATAATGTTCGTTAGACTGCGAGATTACCGTCGCTCGTACAATGGTGCCATTAAAACAGGAATGTCGTTGGTACGGCGCAAAGCGAGCGCGGCCGTCAGATGCCGGGGATAAGGGGACACCAACGATGCCCGAAATCGGTCGTCGGCGATACGTGATTCGCGTTCGATCGGCACCCGTTTAAGCGCAAAGCGCCATTTCGCGCAGGAAACAAACCGCCTGCTACTACGCAGCCGATTATCATTTTATTCTCGTTTCGCTGCGATTCCGGGCTAACAGCTGTCGACGGGGAGGGCGCGATCGATCGATCACGCGATATCGACGAGCTTCGAGATAGCGCTGCTAGAAAAGGAACCGTATTATCTCTTTGGCGTGTACCCTGGAAATGGTCAACGGGGCACAGAATGCGAGGAAGATCGAACGCCAAGAATTCGACGAGATAATCTCGATACCTCTAAACATTTGTTCGGAAAACATACGAACCATGGTTATCTATATCCTGAAGGAAACAACGCTCGCCTTTCCGTAAACAAAACCCTTTTCCATCGTTATTTACACTAGAACAGCTGTACCAATCGAACGGGAGTCGCTGCACTCTCGGAACTATCCGAAAGCTGACCTGCAGGTTGAACGAGACCAGCCAGTCCTAGCCGTCCGCGCCAAATATTGTGTCCCGATCCCCCTCTGACGCGGACGAGAAAGGGTTGCGACCGCGACGTCTGTTCCGCTTGAGTTATGTACATGTGCGTATCGAGGAGAAAGGAAGAAGGAAACGGAGCCGTCGTGGAGAGAAGCGAGACGTAGCCGAGCAAAAATCCTAAGGAAGAAGGCGAAATGGGGAGGGGAGGTGGAGGGCCCGAAGGAAACACATGCCAGGAAGGCTCGTGCCACGACGATCTAAGCCGTATCTCGTGAGGTTGCAGCTGCCCTGCACCACCGCCGCAAATTGCCTCTCCCCTTCGTTCGGCCCTTCTCCCTGGCCCGTTGTTGGCCGCACGATACGCTCGGGACGCGAAGTCGACGCACCAACAGGGACTTAACTTCCTTAAAACGAGCCGAACGAACAAACGAAGACCCGGCCACAGCCTCTTTTCTTTTCCATCTTCCACAGCAAGGAAGAGCATAAAGGTACTTGAAAAACCAAATAAACGAATCGAAGATACGAGACACACCACCGGTGTCCACCGACTCAGTTGGACCGACTGCCATCCGCAATGTTATCGATAAATATTGAGAGAAGGGAAGCCTAAGTTTCACAAGACTGTACACCAGACATAAGGCAACTTCTCCTATCCCGAGCTTGTTTATTTGAGTTTTTCAAGTATCTTGTTCCTGGCCTGCTGGCTAACCTTGTTCCACAGTAGTGTCACCCAAGAGTTTACCCTTGTATCCTTATCGCCGGTGGTAATGTCGTACAAGAGGCAAATTGCGGCGCCCTGAACCGGCATGGCACCTCGTGGACAGACCTAATTTTCCAGCCAATGTGGGGCACTGGGAATGGTAGCGTTTCGACGCGAGCGTCGAGTCGCCCCGCGAGTGGGGATGAGGTGGCTCATCGAGGAAGGTAAGAGGGGCCCGTCGACTCTGGCAAAGGCGTGCTTCGCACCTGGACCTTTGGAAAGGTACGCGAAAACGAGCCGGTTCCTGCTCAATCGTGCCAATAAAATGAATCCGAGAATCACGAGTGGGTTTATTATTATACCGGTATCAAGATTGTCTCAAAGACAGGCAAACGGTATAAGACACTGATAGGAGTTGATAGAAAGTATCCATCTAATTGGAGCCCGGTTGAGCGGAAAATCAATCAGGGATACCAGGAGAATCGCGTTGCGCCGTTATATTTTGCCAATAGGATAATGAAGAAGAAGACGATGAAGAGGAGGCATGGCCGGCTGAACAAATTCGATCGTTGTCGACCGTTTGACGGCTATTGGGCAGAGAGATATATTCAGTTACCGGGTTTAACACGAGACGCGCGTCGTAACACGATAACTGGTCGCTCTTTCGTGTTCCCCCAAGAGCCCACAGCGACGGCCACTAACGACTCTTTCGTATGATCAAATTTTCGACTATCGAATATTCATCGTCCAACGGAAAGAGGGGTCCCCGAGTTCCTTTCATAAGGATCAAGTCGACAAGTTTCATTCTCTCTCTCTCTCTCTCTTTATCTCCCTATCCTCCTAGTCGTACTAATACGAATCACGAAAAAAAAAGAAACAAACCATGTTTGATCCACCGGCTTCTCCACCTGTTAATCGAACGTCGAATATTTTAAACGAAATTCAATGAAAGAACGATCGCGATAACGTCGGACAATACGTGCTCGAGGTTCTCGAGGTGTTCCAGAAAATCCAAATAAGTTAAGCCCGAAGTTTACTCTCGACCGCCTTTATTCCTCGGGACACTTCTCTTGGGAAGAGAGTACTTGTGACCCGCTGTTCGCCCCTGTTACAGGACTTGGCTTCGCGACAGACCAGCCCCGTCGCCTCTCTCGGCGCCGGGAATGGACCAAGAGGAAGCAGTAGCCGGGGGGTTATTGCCAGGGCGCGATGTCATTTTCTCTCGGGTGGCGAAAGGCTTTAGAAAACGAGAGCAAGAGAGAAGTGGCAGCAAGAGGCAAAGGAAGGAGACCAGAGAAGCGACTGCGGAGGAACACTTAGTCCCTGACGCGTTTAATGCACGTCAAAGGGTTGTCGTCGTTATCGGCCTTCTATTAACTTGTCTGATAAGTTTCTACCCCCTTTTTCGTATTAATTTCTTCGTTTGATGAGTGGACACTTGGGTTTTGTTATCAATTCATTTTCATAAAAATCATTCTCTATTTACTTAATTTGTCCATGTGATTGAAGATGCTCTGGACAAGATAATCGATAAAAAATACCAGGTCTTAGTAACCATCGAGGATGAGACGCCTCGAACGTCATCGACCACCCTTCTCGCGGAGAGTCACCGGGGGTAAAGGACACGGCCGACAGGATTAAAAGGATCGACGATGGACCGTCTGGCGAATGGTCCTTTCGGTCACCCTCGACGCATTTAAACGAACCATCGACTCGTACCGCGTGCATTCTGTTCGCAGAACGTGCACCCTCCTGTCCGAGCGTGTTTCGACGCGTGCTCTTTCGTGTGTCAGAGTCCGCTTTGGAAATTGCGAGAAGAGAAAGGATCTCCTACAGAAAGTCCATCCCGAGATAAGTTTAACCTTTGAATCTTTTCACGAATGCATGCTCGGATGTGTATCTATCCGACGAGCCTTCTGTGGGCTACTTCCGTTCTGATTATTTCATCCTGGATTGCTCCAGTTTCGCGTATTCGCGCGGTCGAATATAAAATTTTCCATACAACTTGTTTTCCTACATTATTACGCTCGGCTGTAGTTTGTTAAGAAGTTAATAACGATAAATTCTGCGATGACGCGGGATACCGGTTGCTTGCTCGTCGCGTTAGTTATTAATACGACAATCACACGGGACGAAACGAATTGTACAAAGCGAATCTAAATACGCTCATTAATTTCCTGAAAGCATTGCAACAACGTACGTTCGCATGTTTCGTTGCTACAAAACAATTCCGGTTTATATTTGACTGACCTGCGTATTTATGTCATGTTCCTCGCTTTACATGTTCGCGCGCACAGTGAATGGATAACAGCGTAACGTATACAACCCCCTTAATAAATCCCTGACAAAGAAGGATTTATTCAACGATACGAATAACATTGTTCTCTTCTTTCTACCTTCGTTGGCGTATTATTAATGAGTACTTTATTACTCGTCGTTCTAAACAATTACAAACGTAACGCGTTTTACTCCATCTCAGAGTATGATCCTTTTAATTCTTCCTGTTCCTTTTCTTCCCTCTTTCCCCTTTAAGCTTACAATTCTTGTGTTATAATAAACGCTGTTGAAATGAAAAAATTTGCTCGGTGTCGATGGTGTGAGCAGGAAAATCGGAAGCGTCGCCGCGAGAATGCCCCACGAAATGGTCGTTACCGGGGCCCCGCTGATTATCTAAGGGCGGACGTCATTTCCGCGTGGGCGTGTGCCCTCGGGGAGCGAAGGGGAGGGCCGGCAGCACCCTCCTTTCTGCCATTCCAGGATTAGACTCGTCGATTGCCAGACTCGACAGCTGGGGTAGATTTTTGAAATTCCAGCTGCTGCCTATTTCCTATGGTCTTCCGGTGGAATTTCATCGATCCCTTTCTCTACATTGTGCCAGACAGAAACGAGCCTTAATTCGTTCGCGACGATAACGTTGAAAATGGCAACTTAAATTTGATTTCTGACGGACCTAGGAGCTGCATCACCTTGAGAGTATTAATTTTCTTCAAATTTTAAGTATATAGAAGATCATGACGAAGTGGCGTATCGAAATTTGAACACCTGGCGGAACGCAACGATGAATCTGCAGAAAGATCTAGCGTATTGGATGAAACGGAGATATTGCTTCGAGGCAATTTTACGTTGCTCCCAAGAGAAGATGAATTTTTATGATACGCGATATCGAGTACGAGCGTGCGAATTTAATTCAAAGTCGATTTGACAGAGAATGAAAGGAACAACGATGCTTGCCACACGCTCTCCATCGAACGAGAGTCGTTCCGGCAAGAATAAAGCAAAGAACGATCACGTCGTTTGCGTAGCCGAAAGTGGAAGCAACAAAAACGGCTGATAATCACATGTTTTGCCCGGACGATTGAGGGTAAGGCATATGTAGCAGAAAGCCGAGGTGGTGTCTGTGGGCATCGGTCGTCGATCGCTACATAGCACATATATTTTTTTTGCTGTACACCCAGTCGGTCGATGGGCGCCCCTGAAGCGGGACCCAGAGGGTGCATTGGAATCGTAGAGGTTCCGAGGGTAACAAACGCGAGTAAAATGGATAAAGGCTACACCTGGCCTCCGGATGGTCGACGGCGGCACGCGCTCTTCTCTCTCTCCTTCCTTCACCCCGTGTTCCCATCCTTTTCTATCTCACGGCAGATAGGTCTCGTTTTTCCCCCCCGAATGTACACACCTGCCCCTCACCGACACGCATGCACGTCGTTTACGACTGTGCTCGTCGAGGGTCGTAAATGCACACGGATTACTCCCGTCGATGCCAGTGGGTACCGAACGCATAGAAATAGAAAGTGAAGGAAAGACGAAGAGAGAAATACGTGGCGCAACTAGAACATAGTTAGTCCCTGTTGCAATTCCAACGCGTTATTTCCTAGGATCCTCCAACCTCCTCGAACCGGTGCAAGCAAACTTCGAAGAAAAGGGTGCAACAACTGGCTCTCTAGCTCATGCATACGAGGACATTAATGCGAGACACGCTTCGACAAGTCGAAGCAAGATGACGAAATAACCGTAAATCTTGTCGATCGATCGTGAACCACGATCATACGCGTCCGATGGAACGGACGCTTATTTTTATTTCTTAACACGTTCGCTACCAGCGTTTAATTGGAAATTCCACAGACCATTTCTCTTTTCCTTTTATGAAATAATTTAACTTCAGATTACGTAGGTCGTTTAACGATCGTACACCGAAAATCGAACGATGTACGCGTGAAAAGAAACGCAAATTTTATCAGCAACCCTGTCAGAATGTAGGAAAAGCGTTGAAGCGAGATGACGGGGAAACGCAGAAGCCTAAAAGCCGGCTGCTGCCAGCGAAGATATCCTAACTGTTTCCCTACCACGCCTCTGTTCGCAGCCTCTGTTCCTCGCGAACTTTGCCATTCCGATGCACCCTTAATCCCTTTTCCGTTAGAGCGTCGCAACGAACAAGTTGACGCGTTCACGCCCCTTTGAAACTTCCCACTGGAAACTTTGCCGTTCCGCGCGGCTAGGAGTCATCGCTGATCGGAACGGTATCGAACGGTAAACGAACACATAGGAAACGACCTAACACAGGATCATCGCGAGGTTCGATTAATTTCGTGCGAGTCCGTGAAAAAGACAGAAGCCGCCAATAACGCGGTGTTACAAAGGTAAACGACCTTTTTCAGGTATGTGACCGAGAGAGTACAGAGGGAAGTTACAATCGTAACTCGTCCCCGTGTCGTTTCGTTTGTCCAGTTACGTCCGATGGAATTTTCCACGGTGAAACGCAAATTTCCGATGGGGCAACGAAACGCAACATGGAACAACAGGGTAATTGGGGGAGGACCGCATTATTAAAAGTTTCCACGTCGGGCGTGGAGGTGGATCGCCTCCCTCTGTCGCTCGTCCTACGACAGCTCTCCACTTTTCCACGTCGAAACGACGATTATCGCGAGAGCAGCCCCTAATGAGGCAAGCCTCCCTTTAATGACCATTTTCCACGGCAGATGCTGGGATATCGTGACGCGAATCGATCGTGGCCCGTTTCACGTACACCGTGCTCTACGATAGACGAGTAAAAGAAGAGAAACGTGAAAGGCGAGGAGAAAGACGACCAGCAGATGGTCATAGGGCGAAGGGCGCGTGCCTTAGACACCGGCTTTACGATTTCTTCTTCGAAATGTCTACGAGGATAATTAGAGATCCTTCAAATCGATAAAACTGTCTTATACACACACTCCTAGAGACTTCATTTTCTTTTTTTCTAGCGCATATATAGTGAATTATGTATTTTTCTTTATCTGCGTGGAAAACAGACAGGAAAATGCTAAAGGGTTAACAGCCATTACGGAAAATGAAATATCCAGAAGTATATATATAACTGCTTTTTTTTCGTTCGCAAAATATTATTTGCAATTGCAATGGAGTCATTGCGAAAGGAGGTAAACGCCGAGAACTGACACCACAAATACGAGGATCAATCGTTCATTTTAATATTCAATGTTTACACTGACGGCGTATTGTTAGCGCAAATTTCGATCAAACGCGTTTCGATATTTACCCGAAACCATTTTACACACCCTCCTGCCCCTGTGTTTACTTTTTACATAGCGAGTAAGCGAGCGGAAATATTGCACGTTAAACGTGCAACTTTGAACTAAAAAAGATACCTGTGAAACATGCTTTTTCAATATTTTTTTTATCGCGAATGAAAATATTTTAGAACGTAAAAAAGAGATACACTTTTTTACAGTAATTTTATTAAAACGCGGAAGGGTTGAAGCGTAACATCGCGCAACATGATGCAACGAATCTAGTTGCATTCAAAGCTATTGCACCACGTTTCGAGAATTTATGATGCCTTTTTGCAAGCACGATTTTTCCATACGAAAAAATCCTTTCGTTTAGCGATGATCATTGCCCTAGTGACCGTGATAGGCGATACGGGAGCAGTCGAAACCGAATCACGAAATTACCTGAACGTAAATCGAAATCGCAAATACCCCCGCTAATACCCTAATCCCGGTTTATTGGTCCCTCCTCTTTCCCCCTACGGATCTCTCTCTCTCCTCACCATGTGGTCGTCCTGTCTAGCCGCGTACGTTTCACGTATTGAAAGCTGGAGCGAGCGAGTAGGATGAAAAAGCGGACGACGACAATCGGAAAATTGTGCCATCTGGCCGAAGGCTGCATTCACACCGAACAATGTCCGCATTATCTGTTCTCAGCAGCGGTGGAAGAGGCATGACGCGGCAAACGCTCGGGCACACTGGACAAATCGACTAGTCATCGAATGACTGCGCCTCCGCAGACAAAAATCCGCTCTTTCCCTGCTAGTTGCCCGATCAAAATTCCAGAGAAGAGAATTTTTCCGAATTCCCGCGACGAATTCTCTGCTCGTCAGTTAATTCGGATAAAAAGTACACAATATAAAACAATTCTTACATCATAGTTCAAAATTCTTTACGATTATTCAACAATCAAAATGTGATTTTAATAGAAAAAGACAAAGATCCGCTCTTTCCCTGATAGTTTTCCGATAAAAATTCCAGAGAAGAGAATTTTCGCGAATTCTACGCCCACGAATATAAAAGGAAAAATAGAACGATCTAAACAATTCTTACATCCTATTTCCCTATGGGGAAATAAAATTCTTTACGATTATATAACACTCGAAAGGTGACATTAGCGAAAAACAGGATTGCAAATGAGTGACGTCAATAGATCGTATTTGTTCAATAGAAACATTGTAGACAGATTGCTAATGATTTTTTTCTTCGAAAGGAAACGATTTCTTTACCGCATGCAAAAAATTTTTCGATAAAAAAGAAGATTCGGTAAGGAGTTAATACATGTTGTTCACACCGCAACGTTCGGTCCGCTTTCGACAAGCCCGTGTCGTCGTCAACGAGTTAGTTGGTCGTCTAGACTCGTTGCAGACGTGACCTAAGGTGCGGATTAATTTTAGCAGTATTTTGTTTCGGCCGTCTCGCGTTGTACAGTCGGCCGAAACCCATTGGCTCCTCTTCGTTCGCGACTCCACGGTATTTCAGAATATTTCGCACGTGCGTGTGACGTGCTGCCTTCGAGGAAAAGTATCCGTGGCGCCAAAAGTATCAGCGTTTCCGTACTTTCCGCGAATATCTATTCCTCGTTGATCATCGTTCCTCATAGAGGGAAAAACAATAAATAAATTCCGCGAATTCGTTTAATAACTAAACGTCATCAGCGCATTATTTAAAAGTTCGATAATTAGTATAGTCGTCAAGGAGGCGTTTCGTTAAATTTGAAATCAACGACGTCCCATATGCGTCATACACTAGTGTGTAATAAATTATATATTACGTATATTTTGCAAAGATAATTGATATTATGAGGAAAAAAAAAGATATTCCGAGTCGTACATGAATTTCCGCGAGCACGTTGTCCCCGGTAGCAGGTAATCGGAAACCATGCGACAACGTGCGCGGTTACGAAACACGCCTTTAATTACATGGTCTGGGTGCTCTTGGCACCTGTGAAAAGGCCAAGCAGTCCACTAAGGAAACACTTTACGAGCCTCCGACCAGCCGTGTTTCGATTTTCATCCACGAAACACCGTATGTAAACCGTTCGCTATCGCGAAAACAAAATTCAATCGATAATATCAATTTGCAAATTGCTCGTTTCTTATCCGAACATAATTCCCTCCGTAATCTCTCGAACGATATAAAAAGAATCATAAAATACCAAGAGCCATCGTGTCCATAAAACGTTCGGTTAAATTTTGTAATACGGTCTATTTAACTTATAGGTGTACTCGATGTACGGTCCAAAGTTCGCTCATCCAAAACGTACGCGTGAAAAAGAGCGACAGAGAGAGAGAGAGAGAGAGAGAGAGAGAGAGAGAAGGAGATCGTAAAAGAACAGAAGCAGAAGGGAAGAAGCAAGGGAACGCGAGAAAGGAGAGAGAAGCGAATGACGTTGACCTCAAACGAGGCGCCCGGCAGTTGGACGGTGCAGGAAGGGAGGACGCGACGCCGCGCGCCGCGACGCTGACGCACCGTGTATATTTGGCTAGGGTCCGCCACGTCCGATCGTGGTACTTCTTTCCGCGGTGGGTAATCTCCACTGACTCGATATCCTCGACGAATTGATGATCGAAAAATGTCCTTTCTTAATTAAAACACTACCTAACGAGATTCTAAAGTGTTAACGACGTTAAAATGACAAAGATTGAAAAGTTTCAGCAAATTCAACCAGTCGGCGACCCATTTGTCCCGACTAAATACATTAATTCCTACCTAATGAATGCAATTTTGTTTTTTCTTTTTCTACCGGTGCACCAGGGGAGGAAGTTCAGGTAGCAAACAGAGTGAAGTAGATGTAAAATTGTAGGGGAGGGAAAGAAAAAGGGGATGCGAAATGTGTCTCGGTGGCGAAAGTTCGGGGCAACTAGATAGAAGAAAGTCGAGGAGGAAGGGTTGGTAAGCAAACGCGAGGATTCGTTGTAACCAGAAGAAACAGCGAACGTCGACTACCGGCGCTTCGAGAATTTATGGACGGGTCTTTTCTGTCTTTATCTATCTGGCCGGGTAGGACGCATCCGGCCGGTGCTCAGAAAAAGCGAAACCTGCACGAGAGGACTTCGACGTTACATTGTGTCGTATCCCGTCGATGCGCACCGCAAAAGATTTCCTTTTTTCACCGTATGGAAATGAGCAGGCATTTCTTTCATCGCGAGCTTATTCAATGTCTGCTTACGCGTACGTCATACACTTTCCTCCCTTTCTTCTATCTTCTTCCCGATCCGCTGCTTGAACGTTTCAACAATTTCCCTCGTATTTCCCCCGTTAAACATCGTTTCTTTCATTTCTCCGAGAGACGTCGAGTGTGCTTCAAAGAACTAGACGCGGTTACTGCAGGAATTTCCTGGAAATTCGTCGCGTCTCGAGTATTTCAATAATATCCGAACGGAAAGTGTGGAAATTTGGAAACGTTTTCGGGGAACGTAATTGCGTTCACGAATGTGAAATAATAAAATCAAGATTTCGCTATGTTATTAACCCCGTTGAAAAGATTTTTTTCTCTCATGTATTTATCGATTTTCCTGAAAAATCTCTTTTCCATGCAAGCTTTGATATCGTTCCTTTTCTGCTTCTGTCATACGGTCACACTCTTGAATTTTTCCGTATACATGCGGGGGAGAGAGCAAGCAAAGCGGAACCGACACTTTCTTCGGGAAGTAAGGGTGAAATAAAGGAAATGAGCGACACTCACCGTGTGAAGTTCGTGTCCGACGTTACGTACGGTTGCAATTTCAGAAGCAACTCGTCCCTTCCAGCTTCGTCGCCGCTTCCTCCGACACTGCAAATACCGGTCCCAGAGGCGTTAGGACTCAAATTATAATCGACATCGTCTTCGTCGACTTCATCGATCTCCATTGCTACGCACACGAAAACAAAATATTCTAGTTTATTCAAAAAGAAAAGAAAGAGAAATATACTTTACAGCGAAAATAGGAACGTGTATAGCACGGTACACTATAATTGCAATAAATATTAATTAAATTTGTTATCTGTAACAAAGGACTATGTTTAGGACTGTGTTAATCGTTTCAAAGAGATGATTTGCTCGAACTCGACCGGTTCATCGCAGCAAACACGTTTCCCTCTGTTTCAATCCGGACAATTTTCCCCGTATCTTCAGCATCGAGCTCAGAAGAAGGTTCCCGGAGTTTAACTAGCGTGTCCGTAACGACTCGTGACAAGAGTAAGAAGGAAGTTCAAAGCAAAGGCTTTAAACGAAGCAGTTTCTGCTCCTAAGTCTACGTCTCTCCTTTCGCCTAGCTCCGTCTGTCTAGATATTCTTCTATTTTCCTCTCGGTACTCTCATATTCCGGCTAAACACGAATTTCCCTCGATTCCGCTATTTTCCTCGCTTTGTCCGCGTTATTTCGTCCTCGAGGGAAACTCGTTGAATTTCATTTTACAAGGAAGGGAAAGAAGCAAAGAGTGGAAAAAAATCGGTTTTCTTGCGAGCAACACTCGAGAGCTTGTGCGCGCTTGTGGTTAGTAGGAAAATCATTTTCCGCGACGTTATCCTCCTTGAACAGTCCGTAAAGAATTATTTTAATATCTTCTTCCATTTTGACGGAACAGAAATTAATTTTTTTTTTTCGCTATTTTTACGCTTCTCGGGGTTTGAAAAAAAAATTAGCTCAATATGCATCGCAGACTTTCTTCTAGAGATTTTTCTCAGCACCCTCGGTCGGTATGAAAGGGGGAGGAGTTGAAGAAATCGAAGGAAAAGATTCTCTCTCGATGTCGGCCATTCCTGCGGCGCTACAGAAGAGGACCGAGTGAAAAAGTGCGAAAGAGGAAGAAAGCAGCGTGTGGACGAAGAAAGCGTAGAAATGGATGAGGAGGGGGTGGAAAAGCGTGGAAAGGGGGCAACGTACAGGGTGTTTTATCAAACGTGTTACAAGCTGATATCTACGAACCCATCAATATCAGAAAAAAAAATGAAATTTTAAAAAATCATCTCGGTATTAACCCTTTGCCCTATAATATCGAGCCACACTCGTAATGCAAATTACACTTCAAATGTGTGAGTTTAATTCTAATTCTAATTATCCCAATCAAGGACAGTTCAATTTTCTTTATTTGTTTTAAAATTCAAGCAAAGAGTAGTTGGCTCTGTTTGACGCGAGTATCGAAAAAATCAGAGGAGTAGAAGGGGTTAAATTGTAATAGGTTTGCTGAAACAGGCTGTATATCGATCTCTAGAAAGGAGACTTCCGTCTGTCCGATTGTAGGTTCTCTTTTATCGCAACGCTCGATCGGATCGACCGTTCCGCCGTCGAGCCCTTCTATCTGAAACAAGCAGAGCCACCCTGCTCGAGACCACCCTTTCTCGCCGTCCGGCCTACTACAACCCCCTCTATCGGCCTGCCGGCATCGTCGTGTGGGAGGAGGATAGAGGGTTGGGTAGCCAGAAACTCATTTGAATCACGTGCAACGACGAGTCAAGTGCAGCCGTACTACGCGCGTTACGCCGACGTATATACGCGCCCTACTACTACCTAGTTACCGACGACGATTTCCTTTTTTTTTTTTCCCTCTGCCGTTCTCTCGTCTCCACCCTCTTTCATGCGACGACTCGCGATTACTCGTGCCGTTTATCGATTCCGACGTCCGTAACCGTGTCGTCCCGCGTTCCATGCCCAATCTCAACACACATCATCGATTCTTTTTTTCTTTTGCTTTCTCTCATCGCGACCAGTTACCCCTCTTCTTTCTCCCTTTATAGACAACCTCTTTGCGCGTCTTTCTTCTCTTCGACGGCGAACGACGACACCGCGTGTGTCTTTGGTCGACGAAATTTCTCTCTAATGTACACACGATCGTGCGTTCGTTCGTAATGGATACCAGGATTGGGCGGCAAACGGCGACGAGCACGATTACTAGGGGTGCCGTGTGGCTGCCACGGGGATGAAATGGAAGGAATGGGAGGAGAAAGGATAGAGAGAGTGAAAAGGGAGGAGAGAAACAGAGAGAGTGTGGAGAGAGCAGAGGGGCGTGGCAAGATGAATGATCGCAAGACGCGGGAGTATTGATCCCGGGGACTGTACTCTGAACTGTTTCTCTCTTTCTCTCTTCGGCATATATACGCGCGGCGTCCTCCCTTTTCCCGTCCTCTCCACCGTCGTTCTCCTCCGTTGCTCGTTCTATCTCTCTTTTCTTCTCTTTCTCTGTCGGAGCTTCGCACCCCTGTGTACCGGGTGGCGCGCCGGTTGGGTTCAGGGTCATGCGTGCACCCCTTTCGCCCGTGTGTCGGCTCCTTCCTTCCTTCCTTCCTTCCTTCCTTCCTTCAACCGGAGGGAGAGCTTGCTCCCGTCTGGATCGAAGTCGAAGAACCCGGAGAGGAGATCCTTCTCTTTCTCTATCGCTCTATCTCTCTCATTCTCACCCCGATACAAGCAAACGGTCGCCGACCAGTTCCACACCACTGTGAGAGAGATCAACGACATTTTCGGCGGCCAACGGTACAACCCCCGTGTCCCGACAGAAAGGATAAATCCTGATCTTTTCGACGTCGTATAATGAACCTGTCCTCCTCGTCGCTCGCTAACGTTCAACCGAGGACGCGACTCCCTCCATGTGGGAATGATCCTTATACAATTATATATACCGACAACGTTTTCGAATCGTGTAGCCCGGCTGCGACAGGCACCGGCCACGATGAAAACCTGTATCGTTTATCGTGACGGCGCCGAACAACGTCTGGGAAACCGAGCATCGTTACGAAGCCGGTAATCTAGTATTTGCAGGAAATTACAAGCGCCTCTGAGAACGTTCAACCGTGGAAATACGCTAACCTTTAACCCGTTCGCTATCCTCGCGTCGAACGTGTAACCGCCCCCCAGTAAAGGTCCGTTTATGCCTGATCTATACTACTGATTCGTTCATCTGCATCGGATAGCACTCCTTTTCGCGGGATTAACAGGTACTAAAATGAAGCACGACTAAAATGGTAGAAGAGGGACAGTTCAACATACGTGACAGTCCCTCGAAAAGTAATTACTAGTTTCTCTTGTTCTTCGCGTTTAATATGACGGAACGACTGTTTGAAATAACAGTCGGTCGACACTTTTCTAAAAAAAAAAAAAAAGGCTGCTCGGGATTAAAATGCTCTTTCACGGTCGTTAACGTCCGTTCCGCGGACTTTTGTTACACTCTGTACGAACTTCTAATTATACTCGGTCGAGATATGCCACGCTCGTGAATTCGTAGCCGAGTAAAAGCACGGAAGGTGAAGGTTGGGGTATTCGTGCAATTTTTGGAAATTTGCTTATTAATCAACGACAGATTTAACGTGTCCGACGTGTAAATCTATTCATTGCACGAAATGTGGTAATCATCCCTTGCGCTATTAAAAAATTTTTTTTAATAATTCTACCAATTCCGCGAACGCAATTAATCGAAAACTGGAGCCCCTCGAAAGGCGAGCAACATTGTAGATAATTAGCAGCAATTTCTGTCCATGGCAGACCCAAGAGGCGTGTAATTAAGAAGGTATCGCGGTGTGTGCACGCGCTCGCGCGCGTGTGTATGTTCACCTTCCGTTATAAGCATCGCATGAAACGTGATGGCAGAGTTGCCCCAATAACAGGTGGCGCGACAACTGACGTAATGATAGGTTTACGAGTAGAAGCAATTGGAAAGCGAAAGTTTTCTCGTTTGAAATTTTCCACGCTATTTGCGTTGATGCGCACCTTCGTGTACAACCGGAAGACTAATATTCGAATCGATCGTTTTTCGCGAAAGTGCATCTTTACACTTACCCTATTCATCGAACTATCGTTTATGATTTATAATTTACGCGATGTGTAAGGTAAACTTCAAAGCTACGGAACGCCTTCCGAGCCACTCACCGTAAGATGTACTTAATCATTACAACGCTACGAACTCACCTACGGGTCTGATATTATCGTATCTCGTACGTTAATAGATAAAAACACAGGCAACAAAATGTTTTTGCATTCCATGCTTTGTAAACATTTGTTTTATCGGAGCTTTTCTTTAATGTCGATTACACTGCTCAACGAATTTTCAATTATTTTCCTTTCTTTTTTTTTTTGGACCAACATTCAACAGGTACTTATTGATTTTTGTGCACTGAATGGGAATCTGTAAACCGTTTTTTTCAACGGGTAAACTCTGCGAATTAAAAAGAGATTTAATGAATTTTGAATGGCCTTATCGAGTTATCTCAGCGCTGAAAAGGTTAAAGCACGTTTGACCGAACGCAGTCCCGTTCACACCGATTCATATCAAACATTAAATATTAATTCTTAACCGCAAAGAAAATACACCGTTATCGTTCATTTCATTAAGGACATCGTGGGACAGCCGGAATTCACACGATAAATAAAAAAAGAAGATACAAAGTCTCACACGTAAGGGAGATTACGTGAAAGGAACCAACAACAAAGAAGTTAATGAAGTGGGTTATCGTTACACGTTGTTATTAATGTCCGTACACGTTGAATAAACATCAATTACGGACACTTATTATCACATTATTACGGAATACTTGACTTTGAATCGGTCAGGTGATAAAGTACAAAAAAAAAAGAAAGAAAACGTAAGGACTTTGTAGGCACACGCGAAAGAGTTGTTACTAATTACCAGTAATTATCTGGAAACGAGGCTACTACGTTGATATTCGTGTACGGTTATCGATGCTGGATGACGTCAAACCGCGTTACTTTCCCACGATTCCCGATGGATGTTCCTGATCGGATAATCGAATTTCGCGGTGACGTCGACGAGCGATGAGAATAGGCGGTCGAAAGACGACCATCTCTATTTCGAAGACACCTTTCGATGAATATTTACACGATTACTTTCGGAGCTGACGGATAGAGAGCCAGCGAGATGTGGGGCAAATGCGATCAATGCCGTGTAACCTCGATACATCGATGCAATTATATAACGTTTATTTTCCGTGCTCGTTAAAATAACGTGACCATTAACGATCACGTGCCGTTGGCAAAACATTGAACGAGAATTAGAGTAAAAAACCTCTACGGTTCTTCCGAACACGGAGCCTTTGAAAAAGATGACCCACTTAACCCTTGTATTAATAACCGAAATGTTCGTGGTTGTTTCGTAACAGTTTTAATAAATTCAAACGATCGATTCGCGATCGAAATCCATCGGGATATCGGAGGAAAAACGATCGAGGGAAGGATAACATCCGACACGCGCGTTTGGACCACCTACGATAATTTATACGAGCTACGAGAATAACCATCGGGTTCCGCGTTTACATCGCGGTGTAATTACGGCTTTTGCAGATATAACGATCAGCTTGTAACAGTAGAATCAAAGCTTCGTGGAGCCACAGAAGCGGGATAAACAGCGGAAAAGGTCAAAAGGGTATACAAGCCCGTGCATCTCGTATTTTCTGTGATTAAAGGAAAGGGAGATGGAAAAAATAAAGAGGAAAGATGGAAGGAGAGAATAAAGAAACGTTCTAATTTAGCGCCAACAGTTTCACGTTATTCGCGCGTCTAACCAGACTGCAATTAGCTTGAATTTCTTAGCAAAGCAAGCTTCCCATCATCGAGCCTTGTGACCACGAAAGATTTCACAGCGGCTCCACTTTTCCCTCCTCGAAACTTTTCTTTTATTTTTCCAACAAGTTCCCGCAAAAAACCAACCACCGAGAGGAGGGTGCCGTTTCAACGGGAACACGCAATTAACAGAGAGAGAGAGAGGGGACAGAGGAATACTTTTCTTCGCGGAGCCTCTTCTCGGGCGCACGGTTTCTCGCGTAATATTTTTCATGCGATGCGAGACCAAGGACGAGCAGAAGGGAATAAAGAAAAAGAAAATGGGAGAAAAGTCGTGGGTCTCTCAGATAGATCAATAATAAACCATTAGGAACTTCTTTTTATCGCCGGCTTTAAAAGCAATTGACAGAAGCAAATCATTAAGCTAATTATTAAAAAAAAAAAAAAAAAAAGAAAGAAAAATTATAAAGACAGAGGATGATAATCGTGGGATTCTTCTGGTAAATTAACCGATCCGATTCGAAAGGAGAATAATCGACAGGTTTCTACCTTTCGCCACACCTAAATACCAGGAGCCACGAAATAACTCATTCTGTTCGGTGGGTGACTGATTGTTTGACCCCTTTCCGGCACGTTTTATATCGATTTTCCTCTGTTTCGTCCTCCCGGCCCTTTTTCACCCCCTCGTGTTCCCTCGGTGCTCGCACCCGAAGGCGTTTCATTAGCCGCGACGAGAACATTTGTTTTTGTCGATGTTTCGCGGCAGCTTGTCGCTTTTTATTTTTCTTTCTCCTCTCCTTAGCTAACCCTCCGAGCCTGACCGCCCCGAACCCTTTCAACCCCTCGCCGATCCATTCTGACGGGAGAAAAAGCGGCAATGGGCACAAGAACTTTCGACTACTTACGCAATTAACGAAGCGCCGGGGCGGAGAGCTTTTGTTTATCGTAATTTTACTATTACCCGTTCGAGTAAGCAGATATTGTGCGACCGTAACTTGATACGTCGTTAAAACAGAAACGTTTGGTACACGGAAATTGAAATTGGGAACACGTTCGATTAAGATGATTTTCCAGTTATGTAATTCAAATCGTTTCACGTTGGGATATTGGTTAAAGATCGATCGAACGATCTTACCTTGAGGATGGTTCGAGGAAATCCAACGATCTCTTCCTGTATCCACGTGATTCCAGGCGTTGTCACTACAAACATCGTTGCGACAGTTTCGAGAGATCAATCAAACAAATCGCGCACTCACACGTTATATTCGCCGAGAACAATCACAATAAAGAATCCCGAGAATCACAGGAACGTTTGAATTTTCGTGGTATGCTCTTGGGCTTGTCACGAGTCACGATTACCAGTTGCAATTCGCTTTGATTACCGCGCTTCTTCTCGTCATTTCTACGCTTGATTTCGTCTCTTGTTCGTTTAATACGAGAGAATTTTCAACCGCGTTTACGAACGTTGGAAAATGGTTACTGACCGGCGAGATGGATCCTTACGCCGGCATTTTACGACATCCTTCGGGCGAAACGGCCATGCGTGGCCGGCGAGGATCCTCGCCACCTTTTCCGTGTTTTAGCCCGCATTACGATGCCATTTTTTGCCACGTCGTACGATTCAACGAACCGCCACGTTTCCCTGTCCATTCTCGTTCAATGAGAACATACGTGACGATGACAGAAATATTCTTCGAAAGACAAGAAACCGTCCCTTTCACATGTTTCGGATGAGACAAGGAACACACATGTTAACGTCGATTCGACGGCATCGACGACGGAATGAACACAAATTGAAGATCACACATGTCCTATCTCGCAAGTCCACGTCCGAAAGTAGAATCGTGTCACTTGATTATCACTCATCCACCAGATAAAACGGAGAAACTCCCGAGCGATGCGGTACGCGACATGCCGGCAGAGACGCGACGCTCCGAAAGGACGTTCCAAAGGACGCAGCATCCTTGGTCGCGTTCTCCACCGCCCCCCGGTGAAGAAAAAAAAAGGGGCGCCGCAGCGGGAACGCCTTGGCGATTTTCTCGATCGTTTCGCGTACGACGAGCGACACTTTCCGGACTGCGGGACGACGTCGATCCCGTGGGTGCGAGAGAAAGAAAAATAAAGAAAGAAAAGAAAAGAAAAGAAAACCAGAGCAACGGGGAACGGACGAAAAGTTTAACGCCATGAACGCGACTCGTCGACTGATAAATCCGCATTTAGTGTGGCGGCCTCACGTACACGCCGGGTTCTTGCCGGCTCCACCAAAGGCATGATTGGTCTGCGTGTCGGTGCCCCCCACCGCCCCCTCCGCCTCGTCCGCCACCCCCCAGGGGCGGACTACGAAGCGAGAGCGCCGTCGCCGACCTTCCTAAAACGACGGGGGCGCCACCGCGCGGCACCGACGCCGACGCCGACGCCGACGCCCGCCACCGATCGATAGTCGGCGACCGTCGACGAGGACAACGAGGACGACGACGCCGTCGACCACCACGACGATACGCCGCGACGCGACTAACTCTCTCTTCTACTACCTTGCCGTCTCGTTAATCGTCCTCCTCCTTTTTTCCCGTCTCCACTTTCAACCCGTACTACGGACGACCATTCGCTCGATCGGCCACCCGAGCCACACCGATTCACTACGGATCGACGGAATCGTTTGTTGACTCCGATTCTCTTTCTCCGTTTCACTGCCTTTGTTCTACGGTACATCAGCCGCGGCAAGGTCACTTAGAGACGTCAAACGGAACGTTTAAATTAACCCGATCGTCGATTTACGACGCGACGATGAAAATACCGAATGACTATGCCGGGACGAATGTATCGGGAAGCAGACGAGAGGAGGTAAACAATTTTAGACCCAAGAGTCTTTCGATCTATATTTCCTACCTTTACGACCACGCCTTCGACACAGTGCTCGCGATTCCACCGAGAATCATCGAGCGGCCGGTTACGAGGCGCAACTTGAAATACGCGAAACAGGGCCGTCATTAAACAAATTTATATTAGATAAATTCTATTTTTACTCTAATAGATAACGTTTGCAAACGATACAATGATATATATTTTTGCATCGAACATCACAAACGAACTCCTTGTATTTTGCTTCAGTATTCTCCTTTAGGAGCAGAGTCAAAACGATCCAGCGATCGAGCGTCTCGAGCGTGGACTCCGTTTGCAGCCCGATAAGGGTGGAGACGCTCGCTTCCTCCTCGTACTAGCTAGCGTACGCATCGTGCGTAATGCGAACCGGATGGAGAGGCAGCGGAGGGGCCCAAGAAGAGTGAACGAGAGTGAAGAGAGAGAAAAAAAAAGAAGTTGTGAAGGAGGTACGGAGTGTGTTCAGGCTAGGAAAGGAAAAAGGGAGTCGTGTAGACGGCTGGGATGGGGAAGAAAAGAGAGGAACAGATGTGGAGCAACGATGTTAACCGTTGACGGAGGCGAGAAGGGAGGATACGGTAAGAACGGGCAGGGAATCGTGAGCGAGAAAGAGAAAGGAAGATAGGCTGGCAGATAAGAAAAGTCATCACGGTCAGTGCGCGCGCCGCGCCACGCCACACCGTCATTCATTGATTGCATCGTGGCGTGCGGTCTGCCGTGGCGAACGTACGTTTTACGTCGTTAATGTGGCACCGGATGAAAGGAGAGAAAGGGAGAAGAAACGGACGAATATAGAAGCGAGGGGAAGCGGAGAAAACTACGAGCAACGCTTTGTCGGCCTTTATACCGTGTGTTCGGCTTTCTCCTTAATTTTCTCGTTGTCTCGCGATTAAAAGCCGCGGTTAACGCGGTCCTTGCCTACGGAGTCGTCACTGATCGGTATTAGAAATTTAAAAAATTGCAATCAAAAAACACCGATCGCTATCTTAGGATTAACCCTTTGGGTTCCCTTCTTAAGTTCGCACAGAGTATTATTAATTTAAAATAATTTAAAATCTTTATTGTCTACACTTAGCAGAGGATTAATAAAAAAGTGGAAATTCAAGAGATCAAAGTTCAGGAATCTCACACACGTCCATTTCCACCAGCTGATTAAATATCATTGATAAATTTATCACTGATAATATTGCGAGCCGGTTGCATAAATCGACCTTTAGCAGGGTGAAAGAGAAGTTGGTTAAGTCGTTCGAACAGAAAAATCGATGCACGTAGAGTAGAAAAGCAAAAGGGAAAAGCTCGAGATAAGTCATCACGGTCACCAGCACGGCAACGTCACGGCACGCAGTCAGTCATTCATTGATTGTATCATAGAATAGCGAGCGTACGCGGCGCCAGTGCCGTAACATGACGTACACGTTAACTCGCGTGGCGTCATGAACGCTGCACCGAGGGGGGAAAAAAGAAGAGTACGAAATACCTGGTGCACACCATCGTACCGATAATTATCCGATGAGGAGCTGAATATACAAGTCAAAAGATACTGCAAAATTTTAAGTGCAAGATGATCGAATCGTCGAGGTCTGGGTCACGGATGACCCGGATTCGCCATTCCATGGTTAATCTAATCACGCGTATCGCGACGACGTGTACCTTTTGAAATGTACAAATTTTGCATCCTATCTTTCCCTCCATTTTAAACAGATAAATCGACGCGAAAGATATTTCGTACCGAGAATATCGGTGACGATAAAAGGGGTCTCGATTATGGCAGAAAAATAAGACGTACAAAGTTCTCCAATACGTTCGATACCGAGGACTTAATTCATTGATTTGTTATTTTCGTATAATATTCCTACAATTCGAGCGTCGATTGTGTACGAAGAAAATAATTTGCAACTGCAAAGGGCGCAGTAAAATGTTATATATACGCAAGTTTCGGTATTAATGGGTTAACAACGCCTTGATAGAGCTCGTCGAGCGTTCAACCGTCAGAACGTAAAGGCAAGGAATGAGAAACAGAGAAAGAGACAGGCGTCAGAGGATAGAGTAGGAGAGAAGTAGGTCTAATTAAGAGACGTAAGTTTATTAAACTCCGGGCTTAAAATAGCGGGCGACACACTGCCCAGGAATGTAAGGACAGTCCGGTTTTATTGTCGGTCGAGCTCCAAGATTAATTCGCAACTGACTTTTCTAGCAAGATCGTCTGAAAACGTTCGTGCCGTTTCGAAAAATCGACTCTCTTCTCAACGATCGCGCGGAAAATACTATACCTTTCCTGGTTTCCAGGAAATTCTGTTCTCCGGAATCGAAATCGGAACAGGACGCGATCGATCGATCGCGTAAAAATTATCTGGCGAGCGAGCGCGGGGAGAAAAAAAGAAGGAAGTGGAAGATCGATCGATTACCGGTAGCTTCTGAAATTTAGGTTAACCGAAGGACCACGAGAAAAGACGAGTACGAGAAATGGTACGCGATAAAAACGGCACGCTGGATGGATATTCCTGAGAAGCTTTTCTATTATTCAGAAAGGTGTACTAGTTCCTCGGCGAGTAGATATTTTGGAGAACCGGGTCAGAAATCTTCGGAAGGTCACTAGGAGTTTCAATTAATAATTTTACTTCTTGATCAAGAATGACACCCAACTTTCATCCGCAAGAATTACACCCACGATCCTAAAAATAACGTGACATTTCAAAACGACCCGACACTTTCGAAATTCTAACAAATCCGGTTAATTGCGTTCCCTTATCCCCCGCACATAATTAGTAAAATTGTTCAGAAGCGGATAAACGAGATTGTCGAGCAGAAGATGGGTGGCAGTTTACTGCAGAGATTCACGAGTCGCTCAAAGCGCGGATGACGCGACAGTCAAAGTGATAACGTAGTTTCCGCTTAATTGGAAGTCCCGTACTTCCGCAACGTAGCTAGCCAAAAAAAAAAAAAAGAATGGGGGAGGGTGGAAAAAAAAAGAGAAGATTGGACGACGGTTATCTATCCGAGGCTAGAGACGCGTAATTCATAGGGGCGAGTGCAGGCGTCGGTTTTCCAGCATCGCGCGAGCAACGCCGAAGATACAAACACCGACCACGAGGGTCAGGATTAAATATAACCGTGGCTCGAGCTATTTATAAAGATTAACTTGTTGGCGAGATAACGAAGGAGGAGATGGAGACAACGGCGTTAAATTGTCGCAACAATAGCGCGGGAACCGGCACATTCCAGCGACGACAAATTTCTCGTACCGCTTCGAGCTTTGACCTCGATATCCTCGTCGTACCATTCTCTCGTCGCTTGACACCGCGTTAAATCGGACGTAGGAAAGCTTTAAAAATACATGAAATGACGTACCGGCTCGTACACCGACCGAGATGGGATTCGTTTTCTCCATCGTTCGTTCCTCTAGTTACCCCCGCGATCGCGTAATTGCTTTTCACCGACGAAAACGGGTCGAACGGTGTTTTAATTAAAAATTCCTTCGATCGTACGATTTTTCAACGATCTATCGGCCCGTTTCGAAATTCCGTCGCAATTTCGCGAAACGGCAAAAAGCATGAAGAGAATGACCGTATAAAATCCTTTCCCGATATTCTAAATATTGCCGCAGTCACAGGTTACACCTACTCCTCGTCTACTAGACACGATTCCCTTCGAGAAGATTGGAATCCGACAACCCGTGGAATTTTATTTACACTACACACCCACGTGTGGAATGCATACACGGGCGACGCACAAAACGACACGTGCCTTAAAAAAGAGAGGCGAAGAATGCGAGGCTCGTCCATTGAGCAGCTTAGTTTCCACATTTACACGGGCTGCCTAATCGGACGACCGGCTCGGAAACGAGAGAACCGAGACAAAAGGCGGACTCGTGCTGGTCCCCCCCCGCGTATTCCTTAAGAAGAAAACATTGCACCAAAGAATGACGAGGAGAAAGGTGTTACGACATCGTTGCATCGTTATCTCACAACTCTCCTTCCTTTCGTTCAACCCCCTAAAAGGTTACCTGATAACGCACCAGCTGTACTACTCGCACGTTGCGTTTATGCCAACCGTCGATTCTCCTCGGGGCCGGCGTTTGATTAATGGGATCGTCGAACCGTTTTCTGAATAAACTCCCCGTTATCGAGACGCGTTATCGCCGCTACTCGAGCCGTTCGGCTCGTCTCTCGGTCGACGGGCGATTTTCTTTCTCCAGCACGCTCGTTCGATAGCGAAATCGGATGTATCGTAGCCGTACGTGAGCTATCAAAAGTCACGTATACGGTAATAATTACACCGGGTATCAGGATAACCCGAGACACGAACCGCGATATTAGAAAACGCAACGAGAAACGACGGAAGTTCGACGAGTGCACGAAGAACGAGACTCGTCCCATCGAATTATTTCAAAGTTTATAACAGGAATTAATCGATACTTGATAAATAATGATTCTACGTGTAAAATGAATGAAAGGGAATATGGCGAGTCCCCCGATGAAAGGTATCGAGGTTAGGAGATACAGAGAAACGAATGTCGCAGCGAGTATCGCAGATTCGCAGAACTCGGTGGATAAAGGTTGCACGTATACCTTTGATCCCTTTGAAGGGTGACTGAATGGACCGAGGGTGGGGTGGCACTTTAGTTTCACACCGGTTGTCCCAGTGCCCTTGTATGCGGTAGAAAAATTAGCTAGATTGTTTTTTTTTCCCTCTCCTCTCTCAATTTCTCTGTCCCGCTCTTTTTCTCCCCGCGCGCAATGGCCAAAAGCAAGCGGAAGGGCTACTGGTTTTCATCGAACGCTGGGCCAAGGCCGGGGTAGTAGACGCGAGAGAGAGAGAAAGAGGTGATTGGAAGCGTACGAGAGAGAAAGCGAGAGAGCGAGCAGAAGCAGAGGGTGCGTTTACATCGAGCTTTTCCGTTTCCGAGCTATCCATCGATCCCTCAGCGAACGAGTTTTGTAACCCAATCAAAACTTTCCCCGGTCTCGTAATAAAGTCCCTCGAAGGGTTATCTCGATATTTCCCGATCAGCTATGACGCTTCGCGTTCACGCGCCTCCTATCCCACGAAGCGGGATAGAAAAGCTCTACTTGAATGCGGGATTATCAAAAAAGAAAAAGGGAAAAAGGTCTGAACAACCCCTTAAGTGGCTCGATTCGCGATGAAAATATGAAAAAAACATGGCGTTACGAAGAACGAGAAGAACTCTAGCGAGGCTGCGTGGAGGAAAAAGATGGCTCGTTCGCCATCTACGTGCCGAGGAAGACGAACTTTCTGCTTTTAAGGCAGAATCTACTGTGGCCGTTACCAATAGCTCGGAACAATGCCATCAGCTAGAGTACTCGTAGAAGAAGGACGCGAGAAAAAAGAAACCGGTACCATCGCGGTCACCATCGATGATGTCGCGTCCTTCCCGGAGGTCGGTCCACGTGATGGAACGCGGAAGCGTCCCCGACTAGAAAGGCCGTCAACGTTCCTCCTTGTCATCGCCGTTTTAACATCCCGTTGCGTGCCTGCGATTTTCACGGTTTCTTGTGAACCAAAGCTCTACCATGGTTCCCGTGTGACCGTTCGCAAAAACCCTACGACCGATGGCCGATCGATCGTTTCCGCTGGAAATCGAATTCGAGTCGTCCAACAAATCTTAACTTCGTATCTTCTCCTAATAAGTTTCATCGATATATTATTAACATCAGTGTTAGGGTATTAAACGTCGCGATTTACTATATCGTGAAAACGCGCCCTTAATTAGCCACGATCGTGATATCGGGAAGAAGGATAGGAATAGCGAAAACGGAATGAAAAGAAGGGAAAAATTCGACTCGTTAGCGGGGCCGATAATGGAGCGGGAAAAGAAGAAGCCGAATGGAGAAAGGAAATCGATAGGAAAGAAGAGAGAGAAAGAGAGAAATGTTGAAGATGAAAGTAAAGAATAGAGGGAGGGGAAGAGAGGGAGAGAGAAAGAGAGAGGAGGAGACTCGCGCTCGTTTCTCCTTACTCGTTAGTCACGGCCTCGTCTTTATGAATGGGTTCGCTCGGTGGCTTACGAGGAATCGTACTATCTCTCTACTACCGCCACTTTCTCGCTCTCACCGACGCTGTCTTTCCCTTTCTCTAACGGGGTGTCAGCCAGCGTCCTTCTCCGGAGGGGGTTACTGCAAACCCTTACACACAGGCAGCGACAATAGAAGGCGGCCGCGAATCGATCGTATAGCTCTCGCAACCGCCGCCGCGTCCGGCGTCATCGTCCTCTCTGCTTTGGCGTCTATACGCGTTAACGCGTTTTGTTCGTCGAAAAACACCCCGACGAGTATAAAATAAATAGAAAAATTCACCTAACAGGGCGCAGAAACGATATTTCTAAAACTATGCTGAAGAATCTTGCAAAGGTAATTGTTTAAAAGAAACTACAAAAGAATCGCAGAATGAAATGAAAGATCGTCGGTAAAAAAATTGATAAAACTTGAAACGAATTCGATTCTGCTTCGTCCATTTTCTCGTGTAACTCACAGCCAGTCGACTTCAGGGCGCGGCTGATTCTCGATCGGCGCTTCCTCCGCGCCGACAGGATGCAAAGACGCCGCGAAGGGCGTTGCGAGCGGAGGATGCAGGAGGGTGCCTTTTATCATTCGTATCGCGGGCCTATTTTCGAGGTTTCCAGAGGTCTACCCGGCTCGCGTTCCCTCGACAACACGGTGAGGGCAGAGTAACGTCGCGGCGCGTATGCGGATGTAGAGAAGAGAGAAAGAAATGGTGGCAGGGAAGGGAAGACGAAGAAGAAGGAGCCCTTGGTTGGCTGGTGGAGACGAGGGAGGTCTGGATGGTATTCGAGGAATGTCATGTAATAATCGGGCCGCCATTCGAGCGTCCGATCTGACGATAGGAGGCGCCACCGCTCGGCTCGGTTCCTCCTGGTCGTCGCATCCGTCAGGGGGTGAATTTACGAAAGGGAATAATCGACGAATTTTCAACGCCGCTTCAACTCGACATCGAATTTCTTTTCAATAAAATACAAAGCTTCGATAAACTTTTTCTAGTCCACGATATTTATTCAACCGTCCTCATGAAAAATCAAAGTCTTAAGTTGGTGTCTTTGAGCTAGAGGTGACATTACGAGTTGCCACTGTGACAGTTATATTTAAATCATTCATTACAATCGACGTTTTGAATATTTCACGCACCTATCATAACTTTGTGTCACGAGTATGATTATAAGGCTAAGGTAAAACCGACTGTAGATTCTCAACCCCCGTCGTACCTAACAAGACTCATATTTAGATCAACACCATTTTGACTAAAGAATTTCTTTTTATTATGCAAAAAATCATAAAACATGTTTGCTATCATAGCAAAGCATCCTCTTTTGTTATTCACCGCTAACTCTACGCTCTTTGATATCCGATCCTCTCGATCGTAGCCAGGATGAATTGAACATGCCGGCACTGTTCAGGAACGCGGGAATAGATGGTTAAATAGTTAAACAAGAATCGAACTAACGAGACACACGGTGCCCGTGGATAAAAAGAAGGGTGAAATTTATGCACCACCGTGACCTTTGACTACCCTCTCGTCCGGAGAGAGAGAGAGAGAGAGAGAGAAAAAGAAGAAAGGTGAAGCCAGTCCTGTACACTTCGGACAGAGGCGGTGGTCTCGTTGCCGGATGAGACACGTTATCGTTCGGTCTCGAGATTCGATTCAAGCGAGGCCGAGAATGTGCTCTCGTAGCCTCGAATGCGAATTTAATAAAGAGAATAAATCATTTTAATGTAACGCGCGGCGGCACGTCGCTGTGGAACGAAGGGGTGACACGATGCTAAAGGGGGGTAGAGAAATTCAAACGGCGAGAGAAAGAGAGATGGACGGAGAGAAATATAGGGTAGGGTGGGGGGAAAGGAAAAAAAAAACCGGTATTTTTGCGTCGAGCACGGAGGGGTGCATTTCGTTGCGATTATAAAAGCTGGGCAACCCCCGGTGTGTCTAGACGACGTGGCCTCCTATCAAAAACAGACCACCGAACTGAAAAGGCTGAAAGGGCAAGGAACTCCTGACAATGCCAAGAAATTAAAGTTTCTCTGTATATCCACCTATACTCGTCTCCTATTCCTCTCCCTTCTTTTTCTTTCTTTCCCATCTTTCTCTCTTTTTTATATATATATACGACTACCATCCTTTTCGTCCCGACATCGATGTCGTACGTCGGCCCGAGGAAATAACGAGAGAAAGAGATCACTTTGACGATAAACGCAAACACAGAGGAACGGGGAGAGCAACGTACGCGACCAGTTAAACAGACTCTTGTTCCTCTTTCTTCGTGGCAAATGTTTCGCGAGAGGATTTCATCGTACCTGTTGGAGTTCGATCGATCCTGTCGCGTACACCTCGATGATCCGCAACCGAAACGGACTCGAAACGGACGTTGAAATTTATAAATCCATAACGAAAACAATTGAATCGTTTAACATTATAACCACCGACACTTCGTGTATTCTTATTCCTACCGTAAGTGGTCGAATGACCGCTTTAAAAAAGACATACTCCTTAACCTCTTAGCGTACTCGTCCGAGTTAAGTCGGGTTTAAGAAAACGATATTTTTCCGCGCGCCCGAGTTAACTCATGAGACCTGCAGTTTTGGTTTTTTATATAAATATAAAAGGCGTTTAAAATTTACAGGTTTTTTTTCGTTGCTCGAGTTAACTCGGTTAAGTGAAGTAGGTACAATTACCTCGGTCTTTTTTGCATAAAACAACATTTTTTTTTCCAAGATTTGTTAATGTTCTTTTGTATTTTAAGAAAGTAGAGAATAAAAAAATTGATGAAAAAACGACCGCTTTTGAATTTTTAATTAGTGCGTTAAGGGGTTAGTATAGAGTGACGATTATGAACAATTAGACAGTGAACAAAATAATAATTATTTTATTCTTTTTCACGGCAATTTTTACAAATTATAGGATTCTTCATTGCACATTTCCCATATAAGTATTTTAAAACGGTCATTATGTTTAGTGTTAAAAGGAACATGTATTTCCTGCAACTTGAAACAATAATGATATAATTCGCGGAGTAACTATGAACAGTTTAACAATTTGAATTTCTTTATATAGCCGTAAGCAAGAATTAAGTGGACGATCGGTAAATATGACGGTATTGTTGCACGAGTGAAAAGAAGGATTCATTGATACCCGAGAAACGTCCGACCCGCTGGCTGTCACAGCCAGTCACCGAATCATTTGCATAATCGCGACTGATTACTATCGCTTCGCCGTGACTCCCGTAGCCATAGCCATATGTTAGACATCGAGAAATTCAGCGAACGTTCGTCGAGCAACCGCGTTCCAACGATCGACTCGAAACGCGACGACCAGAAAGAGGGACCATTGTTATCGAACCGAGTTTCGAAATAAATCAAAACCCTAATCCGTCCTCTTCTCTCCGTTTCCGTAGAAATCTGTTTTCGAGGAAACATGACTTGGAACGATTCGAGAGCACGAAGGTCTTAAGGTATGAAGAAAAAGAATTCAAGGTGCGTTAAGTCGAGTGGACAATCGACAGATCGGAAGTGTGAATCAGGAAGCGATGTGTCACGTGCTGCTTTTGCACGTCATCAAATAGGATACGTGAGCCATGAATCGCAAAAGGATTACTCACGCAAAAGGAACCTGTACGCTCAAGCTTCGTAACAAATCAGTCATTTGAAAAAGGAAAAGTTGAGGGGAAAAAAAATGAAGAGTAAAGAAAAGTAATGATTACTTTCCATTTATATCAGCCACGTGCTCAGGTAATGAAACTGAGAAATTTATTAAAAGCAAACATAGATTTCTTATGATTTCTAGAATGACGAAGACATCAATCGATTCTATAAATCCGTGAGTCAGCGTATAAATTGTACTTGTTATTGAATACGTAAGATCGATAAGAAGATTCTACGAATCGATCGTTGGAATTCAATCACCGATACGTATTCGTGGGGCCCGAGTACGAGGTCCGATCCGAACCGGGTCGTTGCCTCGAGGATCGAAAGGGCACCAGGCTCAAATATTTTTCTATCTGGTCGTGCTTGGAAACATAAGTAAGCCAAGCTGATAAACGACCTCTGGAATGTTAGATAAAGTCGATTAGGGCCAACTACGAGTTAGTTAGCAGCAACAGTTGGTGAGGGTGTTGATATGTGTGAGAACGAGAAAGAAAGAAAGAAAGAAACAAAGGTGGATGCCCCATATACGTAGAGTGCCGACTTTATCGGCTTCACAGGGTCCAGCCATACTCCGATAAGAGTTCACGCGTCATATTCTTTACGAACATACCTAAAACGGTCCACCCACGACGTATCGTCGATAAATCGGACATCGATCGAGCCTACGATACCCTGTCGATTCCATATCCGTGGGTATCTTCCGTATTTCGATCCAACGGTTAGTTACTTCGGAATCTTACGGGAAATGTGCTTCTATCGAGAGCTAATAATCTGGTTCACTTTTGTATACGATAGATGGCAGTAGCAAATAGATGGAAGTCGAAGATCAGTAACCCCGATAGGCGAATAACCGCGCATTAACTCTTTGTTTATTTCAATATACCAAAACAACGTTTCTTTCGCTCCATTTGATCGATTTTTATACAATTCGAGTTTGATTAATATAATAGGGGGGTTATTAATTCATATTTTCATGTACATTAACTAATGTTATGTATAATTCAGTGAAAATTGTTTTTCTCGGAATTTAAACAATATTCATTCACTTGAATTTGATAGTTAATTCGTATACTGACTTTGAACTATACAAAAGGGAATGACGTAAAATAAATGTTAGTATATGTTAAAAAGACAATACATACAATTCGTTAACTGTCGTGGTATGTCGTCACTTGTAGATTGAGGATGAAGATCGAGACATAAACGTTCGAGAAGCATTGGAAAACATATGGCATTTCGATATGGTACACGAAACCAGTGAAAAACTGTAGAAACAATAGATGAGGACGGAAAGCGACCGCGTGCCCTTTTTCTGTTTTCTTCTTTTTTCAGCTTGCAATCGAGGTAAACACAGCGCGGCACGTTTTGTGGCGCCCCCTAACCGATAAAACGCCATCGAAGCATTCTCATGCCTTGGTCGCGCATGTGAGAATCACGGCGTGACATACGGGTTGCAGTCGAATAGCAACGTGACATCCGTTCAAATGGTATCGTAACTATGCCGTTGTGGTTGATAATAAAATTGCTGACTCGACTTAACCCGAAAATTGATCAAGGTGCAACGTATTTAAAACGGAACACGAGTTTACGACCACGCCACCGCCACGCACGCCAGACACTAGCATGCTTCGATGGTGGGGCCACTGTGCCGAACGGCCAACCCCTTCCGCGCACGTTTACAACCATCAATAATGTATTTCTGTGTCAGTACTCACCTTCGTCTGAGTCGTCCAGTCTTTCTTTCTGGTTGTAGGATATATCTGAAACCCACAAACACCACGGGTTAGCTGAAAATCCCTCGTGTTTTCGAGCAGCTTCGTTCGATCCACAGGCACTCACTCACCCGCCATGTTGTAACAAACTGTAGCGCGCCCTCGTGGCCACGCATTTAACTTTCCGCAATCGAGAGATCGTTCTTTAACATTTACAGATATATCGATATATTTAACAACTCTGATTATCGTTTCAACGCTTGCCTCGATTTTGAAAGTGAAACGACAATGGCAGAAATATTTATTTCTTAGTTATTAACGAGGACTGAATTAAAGTCAAGTGACTAAATTAATATATCTTTTTATTACGATACTGTACTATTGAGTTAAATGAGTACAAAATATATTGATTTTATCGTATGGGATTTCAAAATTAGATTGACCGGAAATGCTTAAAGGGATCGTATATGATTAATTGCTAAAATTTTACGGAACAATAAGTTCCTTTTTTTAGTAGATGAATTCAAAAAATAGAGGATACGATATGAGTTATATATTTAATACATAAATTGGTATCTTATGTATAGGAAAGGTTGCGAATGAAAATCATTAGTTGATACAAAAATTTTGCAAAATTATACATGTAACATTTTATGTCTCCATAAGAATATAATATGAGCTTATACGTGTACGGTTTTTTTCTGTATATACTACATGATATCAATATTTTACAATCCTCTAAAATCAACCTTACATTATACCATAAATTCAGTTATTTGTTTGTCAGTACTGACAAGTACAGGTAATTGCAGACTTTCATAATTTAAGAGAGAAATATTTTAAATTCATGGACAAAAATAGTTTTATAGTTTTGTGAACCAGTCACAAATATTAAGTTGGAAATGTACAGCATACAATGATAGGAATTCAAATGTAAATTTTAAATATTAATCTTGTTTTAATGTCTACTATATAAAAAAACAAATATTTAAATTTGTCTATTTTATTTTAAATATTTAATTAAATGCGAATTTTATATAGATCAAATTTAAAGAAAATAATTCGCACAGCCGATAGATGTAACATGATGTTCTCCTGTAAATTGAATTTCCAGTACGATAATTTATATATCACATCCACATATTTGAAAGCAATGTTTAGAGTGATACACATTAGAAGCGTGATACATATAAAGGTGACTTTGCTTTCTATGATTGATTTGTAATCCTCTTGATTTAAAATACTGTATTGTAAGAAAACAAATGCGCAGAATGATATAATTATATCCCATACGTGATACGCACGATATTTTACAATTGTGATTATCTCGCGACAGTTCCTGAGAGTTGTATAATATAAGAAAGGTAGTGGAAGAGTATTAAAAAATGCTGGTGTACTTGTGTTGTGTCATGTGTTATCTAGAGCTACTTCTTCAATTGTAGCCCTGCACATTGGACACTCTACCAACTGATTCGAACACGTCTGGCAAAATCCTCTGAAAGAATATTCATTTTTATATGTTAACTATTTGATTAGTTAACAAAGAAATCGGTTCTCCTTTAATATTCTAAGTAATAGTTAATTATACATCTATTTGATTGATGATTATTCACAGTTACTCTTTTAATAATTAAGATTAAATATGTGCATGCATATATATTACCTGTGATTGCACGGTAACAATCTCACTGATGCTCTTTGGTCAAAACACAATGTACACGAATCTTCTCTAACGCTAAGTTTCCTCAGTTGGTCTAAATATATGTGTCTAGGAAGCACAACCTTATCTTCAGGCTTCAAAGAAGCGAAATCATTGAATTTCTTATATTCACGATCAGTAGGGGGATATTTAAAAGGTACATTTCCGAAATTAAAAAGGCATTGTTGGAATGACATGAAACTAGCCGCTGCAAAAAATCCAGACCTAAAACGTACAAATTATGTATTAATAATTACTTTAATTAGAATATATCCAGATACGTGAACAAAAATATACCTCACGGTTTTGAAAACTTGAACACAAGGTTTGAGTGGGACACCATTTATGGAGAATATGATTTCTAATTTGTTCAAGTCTAATAAACAACCCAAAATATCTCCGGCCTTCCAACATGGTTTTTCGTGGTATTTTTCACTTTTTGCATTGTACCATATCAACCTACGACAGCCGTCATAAGCCAAAGAAAATTCATCATCGCCTATACCATATCCTTCCTAAAATAACAAAAAAGAATGAGCGAAAAGCGAGCAAATAACATCGAAGTTATGTTTATTAAATTAAAAATGAAATGCTTGCATGATTTAAAAACGTGCTGTCTTTTGTAGCCCAACCAATTTGCATTACACCTGTAGTTATGACAAGTGTTTCATAATACCATATTCCTGAATCTACTTGAAATGTACACCTTACGCTTTCAAACGAGTACGCGTCGCACCGCGCCTAAAATTATGATACGAACAATACATTTCAATATACAAATATCGTTCGATAAGATGTACATCACTCTTAACAGGTCTCACCTCCAAACCATTGGGTGATATTTTCAGGTACTCACTTACATCTTTTGTGTTTAACATAACATTAATACCACTCATATCAACTGCATCATGTGAATATTTCCTACCTTCCATTAAAACTGAAATTGTCAAAGTGTACATGTATTAATAACAATTTGTCTTTAAACGTATTCTTCCATTCAATCGTTTGTTAATACTTACACAAGTTATCTAGACACCACTGTGCACAGAAACCTACTTGTCTACGTACATAATGAGTTTCTGTTGCCCATTTTTCCAATTCTAATAATGGATTTGGTTTTTCTGCCATTAATCGTTTTTTTATAGTTACTTTATTTTCACCTGAAAATATAATATAATGGATGAATACAATTTAAAATATATCGATACTGATATGGCAACTGCATAGACTATTCTAATAATCACTAACTTGTCTGTGCAAATTTTTCCAAAGCTATCAATGAATACAGAACCACATAAGCATCAATATTTTCTTTCTGGAAGAATGCATAAATTATAAGTGTCAGGAGATAGATTTCATATTTGTCATATTTACAATTACAAACTTAGTTAAGCTTACAAGATTTGAAATAAGATAATCCAAAGTTGCCTCTGATAGTATAGCAATACTACTTGGGCCAGCTAGTTTTTCTGCTATACAACCCAGTACTACACAAATATTGCGTTGTTGAGTTGCACTTGTTTGTATATTCCCAAGTTTTTGGGATAATTGAAACATGTGTGACAACCGTAGAACTGATTCCTAACATAATTAAGATAATAACATAATAATTTAGTTACAAATAATAAGCAAAATACAAATATATCAGTTTTGTCATGTCCATTACCTTTGAAGGTAGTGGACAATCATCTAATAAAAGTGTAATAACAGAAGGACCTAATGGGTTATGCATAGGAATAACATTAACCATAGAACTGACAACTTGGATCCATCCATCTTCTTTATCAGCAATTGCATGTAATTTTAACATTGCAGGTGGTGGCTCTTGTTCACTGGATATACACAACAACCAGTTAATAAATTTACAAGATGCATATAGGTTCTAAGCTTTATGATACTTACTTATCAACAAGAGAACCAATAACTCCAAGAGTTTCAAGTACTAACTTATCAATATTGGCTGAAGTTGGAAATTTGAAAGGTGTAGAAGTTACATCACCAGATGCAACTGTATCTACACCTGATTCTGGTAATACAGTATTTTCAGTTCCTGCATGATTTTGTCCTCTATATATATCAAAATCTTCTAGTGGATCTTTACACAAACAATTGCCCATTCCCACACTTTTATAATAAATACTTTTCAAGATATTCTATGATATATTTTTTCTATGTGATATTTACACAATTGAGTGACATGTGTAATTGTTGTGTCCCATTTAGCTAAAAACAATTTATTTTCTCAAAGTCACAATATTATGTATGGATAGGCATTTATAAGTGTTAGGGTATTATATAAATGCTGAATTTTAATGCAATACATACTAAAAATATATTGGGAAAATCATGCTCCTTCATCACAATTAATTGTAATTATTTTTCATATTTTTATATGGTTTTCTTTTTACTCCTTTTAAATACATAGATAGATGCAAATTTAATAAAAGTTTAACGAAAGTAAACAAAAATCAGCTTGCAATTATAATAGTATTTTTAGCAAGGTAGCTTATCTGAAAGTAAAGAAAGATTATTAACAGATATTTTTATAATTTAGTTCGTTAAGTATATGAATATGACATACTTGCTTGAAAGCTGTCATTTGGTTATGTTTTCATTGGTTTTCATTAAAACAGAAAGATGTTGTTTGATCCTTTACCAATTTTTTGTTTAATCACATGTTTCATACCGTAAATCAAAAAAATGTATTCATTTCATTTCTTTATAAGAAAATGAGAATTTAAGCGTAATTATACTGTTTAAGTCGTACTTTTTAGGTTATGTTCTCGATAATCTTCAAAACAGTAATCTCAGCATAACAGGATATGCACACTATACGTACTATCTCTTGCATGAAGTGATCAATTCTAAATCCCATATAAGATATGGCTTTCTACGCAGATACATATATATTTTTAACGTTTATTAAATTACGATCTTTTCATTTAGATTTTCCGATCATTTAGAATTTTTATTATCCGAATACTTTTTACATTTTAATAATAAAATAAATTTGAGAGATTATACTTAAATCTTCAAGAACTTATTAGGAGAAGTAAAATTCATTTAAAATAGAAAAAAAATACATTTTACTGATGCCATTTTAAAATATTATTGTTTTTATTCTACATTTATTCTATATTTTATTATTATTAAAAAATTGAGTTAATTGTATGAAATTGATATACACATTTATGAAACTTATGAAGGTAATAATATAGCAAATTTAAACCTAGAAGTATGTTTAGAGATATAAGATTGAATAAATGTATTTAGGTTACAAAAACATAAATATTAAAACAAGTTCATTTGAAGACAAGCCGCCATATCGAAGGATCTGCGTTAAAACGATAATGCATATCGAAAACTCGAAATCGCAAGGCAGTCGCGGTCCGTCTGGTACTTTCAAGACGAATTTCTTAACATACATCAACGACGGATCTTTGGCCGTTTACGATTATTATTCAAATAATACTATATTAGGTTGTCTGTCACTTGTGAATTTGAAATTGTACCTTGAACCAATAAATACTTCGATGAAAATCGTTGAATGGCCCTTTTTATAGACCTGCGATGCAATCACATGGGGAAGACGAGAGAATGTCAACGATCAATAGTATTACAAAAATGAATTGGTGATTCGTACGTTGAAAATTTTGTGCACAACATGGTGTCTGGGGACCACGAAAAGTTGCTGCCCGAGCCGGAGAATTACGTGAAATGTTTTTATGATCTCTTTAAAAGCATTGCCGAGGCACAGAGGTGCGAAATGTGTATAACCTCCCTCAAGCTTTGTTTACTTGACGCTTTTGGCGGTGACTTCATCTGTCATTTATCAAACTTATCAATTATGATAAAAAATCTGATAAGTTATTCTTGCTTTCATCAAATATGTTGATCTATGCTGCATACCTATTAAAATATGCGATATTTCTTTAAATGTTTCAAAGTAACCTAAAACTGTTTGTTTATTACAATTGTCAGTTTGACAGTTCTCATGTAGGATAAGATACGTTGTTTTAAAGCAGTTTACGGTTGTTATTTTTCATTATTTTTGTCAATTAAATGATAATTTATAGAATTAATTACTAAGTTTATTTTATTTAAGTTAGTCATTAATAAAAATGAGGATGTAACATTCATTTGTAAATAAAAAGTATTTTTATTATTACAAATAATTACTTTTACAAGTCCAAATATATTATTTTCGAAAATTTCTCTCTGTAACTTTTCTTTTAATATATCATGGAAACTTTGTACATATGATAGATCATATATTTTAATTTTCAGAAATAAGGAAGAATGGAGAAAATGTAAAAAAAATAAATCTATACGTAAAAGAGATAAGAAAAAGGTATTTGATTTTCTTTTGCACATTTTTTGTAATATAATTAAGTCTACATATTTCATATTTACAGATTGATTTAACTGGAGATTTAAATTACAATAGTCCACCAGAAATAGAATTACCTTGCAATGCTTCTGCATTTGCTGTATTTGCTAGTGTTAGAAGCGCTATTTTGGAAAAACATGCTAGAACAACAAATGAGGTTTATAGAGTATCAAATTGTAATTCTCCATCACCACCAGAACATAGTGAGACTATGGATACAGAAAGTGATGATGAGGATAGGATATCAACTATACAGAGTTTACCAAAGGTAACATGTGAAAGCATGTGGTATGTATATATAAAGTATTATATTTCAATTCAAATGTTTTTAGATTGTAGGCATTGGTTTACGAAGTGTTTTCACGTTAATGAGGGAAAGCAGAGCAATTGAACCTCTTTTATGTACAAAAGCATTATCAGCTCTATTGGATATATTGCAAGGACAACTCCCAGAAGGGCTGAAGTCTGAACCAGATGATGTTATTGGTAAAGTATAAAAGCATATGTAATTCCTTATGTCTGTGTTATGTTTTCAATACTTTTATTTTCTCTTAGATCCACTTTTTGATCTGCTGTTGGATCTAGCAACTTCACACGGCCCAGAATCAGCAGCTGCAAATGATGGTAGTCATTTGACTGCAGTTGCTTGTGCATGTTTATTGAGCCTTGTGGTTGTCAGAGGTGATACTGGTCGTCTGTTAGCAGCAATTGCTGCTTTACTCATGTGTCCTAGAGCACTAGCAGTTCAAAATATTCAAGTAAATCTTATTCCCGATTGTTATTGACGATCTGTTTTATAGTTTCGATCGTTTCGAGTAACAGTTTATGTGTCGTAGATGCCATGTGTATTAACATCCTTACAAAGAAGTGTACAAGCTGTATTACTTGGAAAACTTATACGGCCAGACTGGATTACATATGGAGTTCCTAAATGTTCTAAGATTTATACTTCTACGCTTAAGTTACCAAATGAGATAAATAATATAACATTAAATGGACGAAGTTTTGTGAGTGACGGAAAGTACCTGTACCTACACACAAATAGAGGATTATTAAAAATTGGTAGTGGTCACGGTGGAACCATTTGGGGTCATATGTATATTCAGAAAGCAGATTTTTATCCAACGGAAACCGGTTGGCTCGGTTATGCAAATGTTAGTTTAATTAAACATTGATCTTCGATATATGTATAAATATACGTACAACGTTTTCTTAATATTAAATTTGTTATTTCAGAATACATTATATTTTAAGTGTACACCCCGAAAACAGAGCGAATTACTAATCATTGATGCAGAAACCCTTGTAGTCACAGGAATTGCCGTTTTAGAAGGTCGTGACTGGTCATCTTCCGTTATGTTTTCCGATGGCGAATGTTTAGGAATGATAACAGCGGGAAAAGATGTTAGTCATTTATCTTCTTCATTTATTCAAATTTATAATGTTTCAGCGATTAATATAAATCTCATATTATTTATTGGTACAGGATGGTTTTGTAGTCAGAACAATAAATACACTAAGTAATCCAGTAGCGGTTGCATCCGAATTACCATTGAAATTAGCAAGAAAATGTGTAGATGTTTTTGGATACTCTGCTTTTGATGAAGAACAAGCCGTTCATATATTAAATCCAGGCTGTGACGACGAAATTGCTACAGTTACAGCAGGGAAAGAATTTGGTTTATTAAAAACTGTGTCTGGAAAGGTAAGCGGTTAGCCGTTTTCCAATGCGGCAATTATATTGAAATTAAAGTATGTTGCGTAAACGATATATGTTCCAGGTATTATATACTGGAAAAGGAACTTGTCTTGGTATGAAAAGTAATACAAGGCCTAATAGATGGGTAGAATTAACACTTGGAAAAGGACCAAGACTTGTACATTTTGCGGCTGGTCATGATGGTCAGCACGTTGTTATGATTATGGAAGATGGTTCTGTTTTATTTGCTGGAACTGCTAGGCGTGGAGAGGATGGTGATAACAGTTAGTACATTATTCATTTGCAACATAAAATTAATAAAAAATTTTCTGAAATTGACATGTTTTCTAATGTTAGATAAAGTTCGTCGACAACCCAAACCGGTTAAGCCAAAAAAGATAGCAAAGGTAGAAGGACAATTTATTGTAGACGCCGCCTGCAATAATGGATCGACAGCATTAGTCACTAAAGAGGGTGCTTTGTTAATGTTTGGCAAAGATACCTTGCACAGTGATCCGGTATCAGGGGTAGTTACCGATCTCAGAGATGTCTGTGTTGTTCACGTTTCGTTAGGAAAAGCTCATGCTGCGACATTAACTAACAAAGGTCATCTGTATACATTTGGGATTAATAATAAGGGTCAGTGTGGTAGAGATTTTACAGCAGTTCATGCTGTAAATAAGGATGTCTCTGTTGTCGCTATGGAGATGGGTACAGCGGACGATGAACTTTTAGTGACAGAAGAAGGTGATTATATACGACCTTTAATTTCTTATTATCAAAGAAATAAAATATTTTTATTTGCATTTAGACGGCGTAGAACCGACTGAAGATTGGGAGGAAACAAGAGGGATGTGTCCTCCAGGATTACATCAGTGGAAGCATCGTGTTTGTATGGTTTGCACGGTGTGCCGAGAGTGCACTGGTTGTAGTATATCATGCTTGAGTAGTATACGACCGGATCGAAACCCTGGCCAGTACGTATTCACATTAAGTTTTGTATAGCACAAACGACTAAAACCATTTACTTGCAGGGAATGTGGATGTGGTAAGGGTGACAGTGGTTGCGCGGAATGCGGATGTTGTCGAACATGCGCAAGAAAAAGTTGTACCACTGGTAAAAATTTAACTATAAATCATTGTCTTAGGAATGATTACAAACATCTTTATGAATATTTATAATGAACTTTAGGTAGATCCAGTTCCAATTTTCGGGAATATTTACAAAGGCGTCTGGGAGAAATTAAGCAGAAGCAGAGAACCAAAGCAGGTCCAAGTACTGCGAAATATGGAATGAAGATGAAAGGTCCGAATAATCAAAAATTGGGTAGATGACTTCAGAAAATAGACGAACTCTGCATATATGTATTTAAGGATTAAATTAAGTTGTATAATACTTAATCTGATAATAATTTTCGTATAAAATAGCTGGTCCAAGCGTGATACAAAAGAGTACCGGGAAAATGGCATTGGGGTTAAGTACTAATTTGATGATTGAAGAAGGTATTGGAGGAAGCGATATTGAACGAGGTGACGCGGCAAGAATAGCTAGTATACCACCAGCTAGAGTTCCTATACCCAGCGAAAGTCCTGTGGTTCAAGTATCGTGTGGATTGCACCATACAGGTAATACATATCGATTTGATTTATATGTTTCTTATAAATTTATAAAATGAACATTAGTAATTTTGTACTATATACCATGTATAGTGGTGCTCTTACAAAATGGGGAAGTTTATACATTTGGAAGCAATATATATGGTCAGCTGGGTGTAGGAGATTTAGTAGCACATGCTGGAGTCGTTCACGTTAAGTTACCAGGAATAGCAACGCAAGTTGCGGCTGGAAGTAATCATACTGTCATACTTACTTCAAAAGGCGAAGTGTTTACGTTCGGAGCTTATCAAGTTCGTATTATTATTAAGGCTTGTTTACCATAGGTATTAAATAGCAACATTCTTATGCATGCATCTATTATATTCAGAAAGGACAACTGGGCATGAATTGGTGGAATGGACAAAACGACTCTTCAAATACTACTTCACAAACTAGTCGTCGTTCTGATAGGACACAGCCATGGCACAGTTTTCCAAACCTAGTTCCAAATATCGGTCCACGATGGGGTAGACGTGCAACATGGGTTGGCGCAAGTGGAGATCAAACTTATGTCAAAATTGATGAAATAAATTTTATTAGTTTAACAAGGAGTACTGTTATGGCAAATAAAAACTGCATAAGTATGTCCTCTTTTGTAAATCATCGTTCCACCACTATTACATTAACAACTTATTTAATTATAAAACAAATTGTTTCAGTTTTAATTCCACATCAAACTGATCACGCAAATTCGTTCAAATGCTTAGTTATAAGTAAACGGGACGGCACTTGTAATAGTTACAGCGGAGCGGATCAAGTTGACTTCAGTAATTGTGCAACCTGTTTAGATCCTTTGTATAACGTGATTTGGACTTTTAATCCGATAAAGAGTGAAATAAGCCTATATAATATTATATCAACGGAAGCTAGAACGATTCCTGGCTTGGAAGTATCTATTTTGAATCCAGGCTTAGCACTGCCTGTAGTATCAAGCTGCTTTGTAACGCGTTCCCAAGCTGCGATGCATTTGTTGGCCTGTTTGGATACTCTTACACAAGCTCAAGATGAAAATCTGACTATAGTAGAAGAAAATGAATGTAATCAATCAACACACGGAAAAGCGTACAGTCGGGAAGATTTTGTTACGGTTAATAGATTTGAAAGTATGTACAAAGAATAGCCAAAAATAATACATATTTTTATTTCCTCCAATAGCACATTTGATATATTTTCAGGTCACGGTGGTGGTTGGGGTTACACCGCACATTCGATCGAGGCTATCAGATTTATGCCTGATACTGATATCTTGCTTGGTGGATATGGATTGTTCGGAGGCCGGGGCGAATATACAGCAAAAATAAAAGTAATTCCTATTAGATGATTAATTTTTATTGAATCGTGCAAGGAAACTGTAAAAATTATATTGAAAATTGTTTCAGCTTTTCGATATTGGAACTGATGGAGGAGATCAAGAAAACGATGGTGAACTTTTAGCAGAATCAGAGGAAGTACCGTACGAATGCGGACCGAGACAAAAGTATTCTATATTATTCGATGAACCGATTGCTTTGCAAGCTAACAGGTGGTACGTTGCATGGGCAAAAGTTAGCGGTCCTTCCAGTGACTGCGGAACTGGTGGTCAAGGAATGGTCACGGCTAAAGATCAGTTAGTAAAATTAAATGTTTTCTATAAACTAACAAATTGAAATGTCAGACATATCTTTATATTTCTTGTTTTTAGAGTTATGTTTTATTTTAAATCATCCAAGAGATCTAACAACGGAACAGATGTGAATGCTGGACAAATTCCACAATTATTGTATCGTATTGTTACACCCGAAAGTCAAACTCCTAACAGGCAAAGAGATCAAGTCGAACCAGTTTATGTATTGAAACGGGATTTTAGTAGAACGGTGACTAAAGTATGTATTTGGTTTCTTTTAAATTGCACTTAGGAAAAATATATACAAAAATTGTTTTTTCAATATATTTTTTTTCTAGGAATGTTTTCAGTCATTAATATCTCTTCTTCAGTGGAGTTGGAATACATTAAAAGCAGCATTAAATGACACTATGGTTCATGCTATTTCCTCTCACGCATTGCTCGAAATGGAGCGTTTGGTTTATATTAGTAAAGCTAGTTTACGATTACTTAGAACATATATTAACGAAATTTATCCTAATCAAGGTGTGTATTCAGTTTTATTATGAATATTAAATTATATTTGAATATGAGATTAATGGTTTACAGTTGGCAAGAAAACCCCGGCTGAATCGGTTCGTTTAGCCGAATGCATTGGAGAAGTGCGTGCGCTGTTACATCAAATTTTATCTGATTCTGTGCCATTAAATACAAAGAGTAAAGGAAAAACGCGATCAAATAAAAGTGAGTTTTTGTATATTTTGACATGATTTCTTAAAACCTTAATTTTGACGATATGAAAAGTATTTTCTATTTTAATAACACTACATAAAATGTTTCGTTGCATAGGTACTACTACAATAAGCAACAAGTTGACAAATAGTATACTGGATGAATGTCATAGAACATTTGTCGCTTGTTATCATGCATTTTATCCGACGGCATACTTAAAATGGACATGTCTCTGTGAATTATTATCGGAAATTGATAGGGTTAGTGATCTGCTGCTTTCTAATTCATTCCTTCTAAAGTGTAAGTTCTAAATATGTACGTTACCTTATAGGAACAGGGAAGATCTTCAAAAGACCGTCTATTATCAGCCGTTTTAGCTTCCTTGTGTAATCCAGCCATTCGTCTACGATGTACATTTCCGATTTTGACTAACATCATGGATAGCAGTGATAGCATCAAGCGGCAGCTCAGTCCATCCGACAATACTGGCTTGTTGATGATCAATTCCACGGAAAGCCATCAGTATCCAATTTTAGTTGAACAAATTAGTTATAAATCTCAGGTTGAAAGCTCTGGGAAGGAGACCTTAAATTGGTCGTTTCGCGATGTTCTTGATAGACTGTTAGATTTGATTCTAGTCCCGGTGAAGAAAAGTCTTTGCAAAGAAAAGACACAATCACTGCCAGAGTTGGTTCTTCATTGTTGTTATTTGTTAGCGCGGGTGATAGCTGAATTAGCGGCACAGTCTAGCGGGAACGAGGATGAACTTCAAGCTGCCTGTGGCAGGCTTATGTACACCACACCTTCGAGATTTACCCGAGTAAATCAATCAAGATCTTGGAATACCGGTAATGGTTCTCCTGACGCGATCTGTTTTTCGGTCGATAGACCCGGTATCGTTATTGTTGGAGTAGGTATCTACGGAGGTGTTGGAATGTACGACTACGAATTAGAACTGCTTGACGACGTGAGTATCGTATCGTGCTGCATTATCGTATGTAAATCATTATTCCATTGCACTGTTGTAATTATCATATTGCATTCCATAGCAAAACAATACGGGCAATGATCCATCTCATACGCAACGTTGGAGCAGTTTGGATTTTACGCGAGGCTCTTTTGGGCCGGATGATTGCGTTAACGACATAGTAGAGTTAAAATTTGATAAACCAGTGCTCATTAAGGAAAACGTGAAGTATGCTATTAGATTGAGAAACCGTGGTGGTCGTACGAGTAATGGTGACGGTGGTTTAAGTGTCGTTAAAGGACCCGACGGGACTACTTTTACCTTCACGGCTTGTTCCTTAAGCTTTAATGGTACAACACAAACTAGAGGTCAAATACCTCATATCCTTTATTACTCTAATCCTCAAGATTCCGATGGTCAACACACGAGCAAAGCAATGGCTGAGGTGCAAGCAAGAAAATGTACCCTTGCCATGACAGCCACAGTTATTCAAAGGTCCAATGAAATACTTGCATTAGCAAGGGAGAGGGCAGAAGATGGAATAGCCACCGAAGTTTTAGGCAATGCAACGTTTATAACCACTCTTTTACCTTTGGTGATGGCACATATTAGTCCACTGGCTACTTCAGATCCTAGGGTACGTACTATATTTTTATATTTTTAATAATTGTCCGTATTGCAGTTCAATTTTTATGAATTATTCTCTTTCTCAGAGTGGAGTTCAAGTTCTCACTTTAATACAAGAAATGCTTCCTCATGTTTCGGCACTTAACTTATTATCTGCAATGGGATTGTCTCAAATATCTCAAGACAGTGAAGCTCAGTCTCACGTATCTCCACCCATTACTACTAGTCATCATTATACTTGGTTGGAAAGCGATCATCCCTATAAACCTGCTACAGTATCTCACTATAAAGTTACCTTTCCGGATACGGTTAAGTGGTTAACTATTGAATTCACACCTGAGTGTGGTACGGCGCAGCCTGAAGATTATTTGCAACTCTACATTCCGAATATAATTTCACCCGTGGGGTCAGTAGGATCAATGTGCGTTGTTTTCTGTTTCTGAGAAGGAGTATCATACACAATCATTTTTTATATGTCTTCAGAACATCTGTGACCGCAGGGGTAGAAGACACACCCTTATATTGGCCTGTACTGCATAAACTAAGTAATGTACAAAGCCAATGGCCTCAAAACGCGATTGTACTACCAGGTATGTTATTATTTTGCAAAATAAATTGTACATTATGATTTAATATTTCACCGGTTCGACTCGTTTATTGTTCAAGGAAATGAAGTGATATTCTCTTTGGAAACTGCGTCGGATTATATGAAAAACGACAGGGCGGTCATGTACGGGTTTAAGTGCTTGGTTATTGGATACGACTGGATAACATCGGGAAATGGGTTAAAAAATCTGGAAATTGAATTATCATTTCTGGGTGGTGCTTGTGCCGCCAGTCTAATGAAGAGAAATCTTGCGTTACCACCTGTGTCCAGTATGTATCATTCTTCAATTTATAATTCAAAATATATTCAATTGTATGTAGTATCGGTTCCGTTATTCAACGAATTTGTTTATATCCTTTCAGACGAAGAAGTGGAAGAGGATCTGGAGCTGATGCAGGAAACCGCAAAGAGGATTTTCTCCATGCATTCAACATTACTTGGCCGAGGATTCGCTCTGGCTTCGCCACCCACGGTCTCCCAGGCTCTCGACGGAGTTCTTCCATTCAGGTGAGTACTAAATTGCAACGCTTGATTCTACTTAACTTGTAGTTTGTAATGAAATGAAATTGGAAAGGATTAGTTTCTTGGCTGGTATATTATAAAGTAGGCATTGTAGGAAAAAATAGCGTTACAAGGAAAACAGGAATTCTCAAAATTTTAATTTTGACAATATATAGAAAATTTACCGCTAGATGACACCAACAGTATTATTATCAGAGCGTTTGATAAGGAAGGTGTCTTAAAGTCGTTACCATAAACAGTTCTTTATCTATTATTTATGATTAACAAAATGTATTATAGTGTTGTTATTTGGGGCATATTATTGATATACAATACCTAACGTGTATTACTACGTCAAAAAATCATATACATTAGGGAAAACAGGGAAAGTATAATTCCATTAGTACGCGCTTTCCACCGCTAGATGGCTATAGCATTTCAGTGTCCGTGGAGCGCAATTTTTTAAAATTTTTGAATTAAAGAAATCATAGTGTCTTGAGGTTAAAAAGGGGGAAGAACAATGATAAATGACCGATTTCTTAACTGAACGGAAACTTCGATTTCCGGTTTTGTCCAGTATTTCCTCTTTAAATCAGAGCGGTACGTAAGAAATCTTGCTCAATACAGTTCTTCATATTATGACGAATTTTAATCTGATAATCGCATTCTATAAAAATAACTGTGAAGTTGCGAAAAACAAACGTACATATGTACGTTCGTAACTGGATCGTTATCGCTTCCTGATCATTCTTCTCTTCGAAACCGAATGTGCAGAATTTCGATGAATTCTGGAAGGCGCATTTTCCTTCCCAATTAGTTCCAAAATTGGTCATTCAGCATCGTAATCATCGAATTTTAATCGAGACCGTTTAAACAAGAATTCACCGCCTCCACTTATCGTGACCGTGTTTTATCGTAACGGACTTGGCGAATCTGTATAAATCCCTCGAAAACAGAAGTACGCTTCTGATAATCAGCGTTGCTTTTGCGTTTCCACGTTTCTGCACGGGTAAACGTAAATAGCCGACGAATCGATCCGATCCGACGAAGCTATCGCTAAACTATCGCGAATAGGTGCGTTCAGATTTGCATTTAGACAGAGGGACGGATGAAAGAGGCGTGTAGGAAATTGCATTCGCAGAATCTTGAACTGATCTTTCTTTATTATCTCCTTCGACGTTCGATGTAAAACAAATTATACACAATCGGCTGTCGTTATATCACAGTCTCACGATAATTACAACTAAACTGTCCTTATTAATCATCATCGTTTGTCACCGTTGGTACGATAATTGCATACGTGTGTACATACTGGACCGCGTCGAGCGCCGTATGGATCAGTCGGTCATCCAAGTTTCGTTTCTTTTCGCGTGTTCACTCTAATTGGCCGTACGGCCCGAGGCAACGGGAGTGGGAAAAGGTCGCTGAATAATCTCGAGCAGCTAGGAGGACCAATTTCTGCTGGCCGCCCGGGGGATGAAAGGAAAGAAAAGGAAGGATGGCGCGCGTTCCGCGCGAGAGTCGTTAGAAGAGCAAGTGGCGGCTGCATCAATAATGCATGGCTCACACGTGCGCGAGATAGCTGCACATGCGGGGGACAAAGCGTCGTTTACGGTACTCGTATTGTACTTTTAGAACACGAAACGACCGGCTGCTCGAACGTTCAACGAATCGCTTCCTAGTTTCCTCGTTTCTCGAAATTCCACCATCTCATGGATTCCCGTACGCGCGTTAGATTCATTGATACTCCGATTCTGATTTTGTCTATGTATTCGCAATCAGTTATTTCAACGAATAGAATCATAAATAATTGTTTAAAAACTATAGAAATTATATTCAGACTTACCTGATGAATAGCATTGGTCACAATGGTAATCCGCGTAGTAGAAAACGCGTTAAAAAGGCGTAATTTCACGATTTACACGTGCATTCGTCAAAATTAGATACTGATCGGAATGATAACAATAACAATTTATTGGCAAAGTCGAGAGATGATAAATAAAACGCGATCGGAGTGAAATAAATTACAATGTGAACGAACGTTCCGAACATTCGAGCTTCGGTTTTACATCGAACGGAATATCTCTCCCAGCGGGAACCGGGGGGTGAAACGCTAATGAAACGCTAATAAGATTTTCTTCTCGCGGCTGGCCTCTTTTTTTCCTTTGTTCTAAAAAATCTACCCGATCGATCGAATCGCGTTCAATTTCATGTTCCGTATTGTCAAGGAGTGTCAGGTGATATCGTTTTATTCTGTTACAAGCACAATGAAAAAGAAATTCGCAATTAGGGTCGAACGATCGTATACACACACACGTACACGCACCCATATACACACGTATTGATTTTGGAAGCGAACAATGTTCTCTCGTTTCGTTTTAGAATTGAATATTCGAAAAGATCGAGTTCGTTTTCATCGAACAGACGTTTGTACAGGAATGGCACTGTCTTTCTTCGGTTAAACTAGTCTCGTTCGAGACGTTAATCAACACAAGACGCTACGACGTCGATTAGTTTGTTGTCTGATCGATAAACTTGGAAGCAAGTAAGCCCGATCGTACTCGTGTACTTTACACGAGTCAGCCAGAGTTCAAGAGCTTCTCTTGTTGCTTTTTATCACTCCAAGTCTTCTAATTTTCTTCTCTCCTCGTCTCTCGTATCGGCTCGACAAAAGTTTCGGAGTCCAATCGACGACACTATTCTTCCTTTTCCCTTTGCGATACTACTTAACACCGTCGGTTTGATTAACAACGCGCCTCGATTATCCGTACGCGTGATCTCGATCGACAGACGCGAGCAAACAGAATATCTCTTACAATGAAAAGAAACGAAAGCGTCAGGATAATCGATGCTTCTGTTGCTGATATGTAAAATGGAAGCTTACGAACTGGCTTGTTGTACTCTAAGAAGGATATTAAATGGAAAACAACGGTTTCTCGAGGTCGAGTCTTCTATTCTATATTCTCATTCCAAGCACTGAACACGGGAAAAGTGTCGAGGTACCAGGAGGAAAGTGGCTTAATCAGCACTGACGACATAGTCCCACTTTACACTGGTTACACAAGTCGTTCTGTGCTCTGGCAGCGAGAAGAGGGTCGGTTGCACGTGTCCGTCACGCACCGGTGACGATCGTGTCCCTTTCGTTCACAGCTTGTACACGCGGAAACGGCTCGAGCCGGCGAATCGCTGGAATTCCTCTTGATCGTGTTGCTCTTCGAGTCGAGCTACCGCGGTCCTCGTGGAGCCGCGCGGAGCTTCTCGTTACAATTCGGTGGTCAATGGTTCGGCCTTCTCGACGATCACGTGGAACTCGGTCTCCCTGTATAGCCTGCCGTCCGGTACCACCATAGTTATCCGGCTGTCGACCGGTGCCGCGGAGGCGGCCGTTTCTCTGCCGATCACCCCGTTCTTCTTCGAGACCACGTCCGGCGCGTTGGTCGGCACGCTGATCCATTTCTTCCTGCCGTTACGTCGACGCCTCCTGCAGCACCAGACGATCAGACAGGCGAGTACTATCAGGAACACGAGTAGACCGGCGACGATCAGTATAAAGACTAGTATCGATCCGCCGAGGGAACAATGCCGAGTATCGTATTCAACGAAACCGATCGGCACACCGTCCACCTCGCCGTCGTAACAGAGAAACGTCTCCGGGGTCTCGTTGATCGAGTCCTGCGGCGTCATCGTGGGCGGTAAGACGGAGTTCTGTCTGCTGTAGAACCTCGTGTACACGTTCGTGTAATTGAGAACGTTGTTCTTCCATACGGGCAACATCTGACAGTCGCAAGGCTTCTCGACCAACAGGTTGTCCAACTCGAGACGGAAGCTGCTACGGTCGAACATCATCGAGCCTTCTTCGAAGTTCACCACGCTGTTGTTCTTGAAGATCAGGTCGTGGAGATTGAGCGGTAGAGAGACGGTTCTCGCCTCGGGGTCCGCTCGTATGCCGAGGAACGCGCCTACGGCTAGGCTGCCGAAGCTGTTGTTCTTCAGGATCACCGCTCCTCGAGCGGTCACGTCGAACGCTTCGCTCTCCAAACTCTCCATCGCGCAGTTTTGTATCGCCACCGTTCGTGGACTTCTCACGATGAAAGCCTCGCTTCTCACCGTGCCCATCTTCACCCCGTCCAGCATGAATTTGTGGTAGACCTCTATGTCGTTCATGGTTCTGCTGGGCACTTGGTCGCCGAAACTGCCCCCGATCACGTGCAGGTAGCCCACGTCGAATTTCTTGAACGCTTGCGCTTCCATGCTCTCTATGCGACAGTTCTCCAGCCTCAAAGTGTCCGTGTGGAGTAAATTAGCGAAGGAGAACGCGCTCAATTGACCGATCCTCACGTTCTCGAAACTGATCGCCTCCACGTCGCCGCGGAACACGAAACTTGGCATCGAGTCGATGCTGCAATTTCTCACGGAGATTCGCGTGCGTGTACTGCGCGGCGACAGCTCGAAACTTTGTCTGACCAGGCTCAGGTTAGCCACGTTGATCAGGTCGACCGAACGGAGGCCAGCCATCGAGGCTAGACTGGAATTCGACAGGATCACCGAGCTACAATTGCCCACCACTATCCTGCTCGTGTGAGGGCTCAGTTTTCGCTCGCCCTCCGTGGTCAACACCAGTTCCTGAAATTGAAATAGTAATTATTATAGCAGTGTAATTAGAAGTTCGTAATAGACAATAGACGTTTCCGGCTACCATTCTCCTCGTCGCAGTCTATTTTTCATGCATTCCCACCGTTACTATCGAAATTTCAATCTGTATTATTTTGATCGAATCAAGGGTAATTTAACAGAGACAAATATGGAACGGATGTTAACGATGCGGGATGCTGAGCAGAGGTCGAATGACTGTAATTGAACGTCCAACTACCGTAATCGTCGGGAACGCGTGCCACCGGTGTCGCACGCCCCTGCCAATTAGTTGGTCCAATATTGTTATCGTAATCGCGGGGCTTTGCTTTTCCGTGCCCGGCCATCGTCGTTTCCTCTGTTCTGGCCGGGAGAACGTTGGAAATTTCCCCGTTAACGAGACCTTCTCATGAAACTTCGTATCTTGCACCTATTCGAGCACCGGTTAACACGATTCTTATTTGCTTCGTTAAATGGATCCCCTCGCGTAGTTAATTAACCTCACCGCCGGGCTTATCGGTTCGACGTATATCAAATGTCAGCCACGTAGATTGCGCGTCCAAGTTTTTCGAAAATTTCCTCAGGCGTTTCTCGAACGTTCTCGACCGATAAGAAAATCAGTTTCTTCTAACATATGCAACTTATCTTTCCGAAAGGAAATCGTTCAGCAACTTTGATCGCCCCGGGGTTTCGTCCCTCAAGCGAGAAAGACTTTTTCGCAACTTGTCAGAAACAGGCGAATGGAACCGGAAGTCGTTACCTCGAAACGGTCTGGGTAACTGGAGTGCGCGTTATTCGCAACCAGCTGCACTCGCTCGTTCTTTATTAATTCATTTGCACGCAAGCCTCGATGCCACCTGCCACTTCGGGCCAGCTTGTTTGCTAAACAATCGATGCCGGAACGCGTCGCGCATACCAGAACGCATTTCGAGCCATAACACTTCGCAATGTATCGTCGTCGTCGGATTATCGCATCTTTCTCGCTAACGAAGCCCCGATAACGAATCGTTCCCGGTAAACGGTGTCGCGTTTGCTTACTTCGCGATGCTGATTCATCCTGCGTGCTATTTAGATTGTATTTCATCTTCGTCGTCGAAGAACTTCCGAGAGATTCCACTCGGTTTGATGGAAAGAAACACGGTACGTTCTTTCGTACGAAAATTCGTTTTACTAGGAGAGATGTTGGGGCTGGTGGAGAAAGGTGTTTCATTCTTTGCGGAGGAACTCTTTTCAGCCAGGTGGAACGGGTGCTCTTTTGTGTAGACAGTTGAGTATCTTTTGGAGGAAGTTTGGTCAAAATGTGTGTCGTTAAGGTTTCGAGGATATTTCTGTTTCTTTGTGAATTCGTAAGAGCTACTCGGAGGGTTAATGCTTTGACGATCGAATACTTGGTAGGATTTGTTGCTTCGAATTGTTCAGAGAAATATTTTTAATTTAGAGAATAAATGGAACGTTATATTACGAAGCCGCGTTTCGACGAGTAAGCGCGATATTAACCAAGACGAAGGGTGAACTATGCGTTCGCGAATGAGAAGAAGGGATGAAAATAAAGAACCTTTGAGGTCGACGAAAGCGAAAACCTTTGTGCTCGGTTTTCTCAGGTAGCCACGCGTGTTCTTACTCACCGACAGTCTTTCTCATTCATCCAGCCCTTTGTTCTCGTCAATTCTTATTGTTCTCGATCAATTCTCAAAAGAGATCAACCTTCAAAATTCTCCTCCACCTCCGACAGCTCGTTTTTCACCTTTCGAACAATCGTCGCGACCTGTTCATTTCCGTTTCACGAAATTTGTTTGCTCTTTTTACATTTGCAAGAGTTCGCATACTTTTACACGGTAATTGCATAAATATCCATAGTTTAACGATGCTTCTTCTTAATTAGGTAGAAAAAATTTGAATTATATTTCTAGTTGTTATTAGCATTTCTTTTTAGCAGCTCGCTTTTATTCCCTCGGTTTAATCCTCTCGTGCATTATTTCGTGGCGTGTGATTCTATCGAGCGAGCGATCTGCTTCGCGTATTCTCCAGACGCTGTCGCGTATCGCGAAAAGATCGTTTTTCTTGATTACTAGTAGATTTCCGTTCTTCCCAGCATTCTTTTCTTTTTCACAGAAGAAATCACCGTTACACGAGCGCGACACGAGTTTTTATTTTATCATTCGTTATATCCAGCTTTGTCTGATAAGTATCGCTTTATACGGAACGAAAATGAAACTATGAATGAAAACGAAAATGAAGGGCGAAAACGAAACAGAAATCGATGGATTAAGTTCAATGCCCCGCGGAACAGCGGTTTGTGAAATCGACCGAGGAGGAAAGAGGAAAGGAGAGAATCAAAGCTCTTTTACGATCTATAAAGAATTTATGCGAAACAATTTCCCTCGCGAGGGCATATTCGTTGCTCGCCATTATCGCGTTTCCGTTATTTCATCGCTGTTTTTATCCGCGCGTTTGCTTTTTAATTCAATATCGGGGGATACCATCGGTTTATCTAGGTTAAAAAATAGTAGGGCTCTTTGGAAATAAAAATCCTAGTTACAGCAATGATCGAAACGATAATTGATTGCACGCACCTGGCACGACGTTCGCGTGAAGAGAAAAACGTAAGAAATAACGTTCGTTCCCATTTCTTTTACTTTTCTCCGAGCTTTTCGCGGGGCATTCAGAAGAAATCAGCAGGAATTTGATAATCGTCGTTCATGGGAATTTCACGTGCCATATGGTTGTTCCTTAGCACGACTCGGGGGGTTGGCTCGAGCCCTGTTCCTGACATCGAGTTTCCATTTCCCGAGTGTTTTCATAAGCGAACCGGCACCTTCTTCTTCGCATAAATGGCGCCCTTACGAGCTTTTCCTCGCCGCTCGCAGCTGTTACTTTTGCAGAAACCGTGGTCCGCGCTCTCGTTCTTTATATTTCGTCCTGTCCCGGCCTTATTTCGACGAGGCGGCTCGTTACGAGCGACAGTTTAAGGCTGCACGCTCGCTAAGAGGTCCTCTCGATTATTTACGGGAATCGTCAATTATTCAGCTTCCGGCTGCGCGCGCGATAACTTCGTCCTCGCGGAACTGCACGATATCGTAACGAGCGTCTCGAATAAGAAACGAAAGAAAACGGAGGAACATGATCTCCAGTTACGAATGAAATCGAATTTATCTATTTAACAGCCTTTCAATGTTTTCGTCTGAAACTTAATCGTTCGTTCGAACCGGACAATATGAATCCACCTTCAGTCGGAGCCATCGGAGGACAATGGTTTCAACTTAGAAACTCCGATGAAGTTCGGGGAAAATGGAAAACGGGGCACGCGGGTAGAGAAAGAGAATGCATCTTGAGTTTCCCTCGATATATTCGTAGTCACGGGTAGACGGTGCGACAAATTGGCTGAAGCGTGTTCGTGAAATGCCGCGACAGTATTATGCGAAATTCAACGGGCTGAATTCACTGGGCCAGCCATGCATTATAGTAGAACTTCCCGCCCTTTCTTCGTTGTTAGCTAAGCTTTTCCTGAAACGAGTTCGTTGAATATAAATACGTATTGTAAGCCCTTTTTCGAACATCGTTTCGCTCCTACATCTATTATATCCACCGATAAGGGTAAAAAGAACTTTCCACGTTATTCAACTGAAGCATCGATATTTAATTTTTCGTAGTAATTGGACTTCTGTTCTCTAAATGGCCGCGTACCATTTCTATGGTTCTCGTTGGTTCGGTTCAGTTCGATCCGGTAGCGATTTTCTAGAATCCGCGCATGCAAACCGCGCGATCTTCGTCCCGGATGATATTCGATCCGTAACTAATCCGACTTTATCGACCACTTCCGTTACGCGCGCACGCGACACGAGGCGCCTAAGTGGCCGCGACTCGTTCTCGCGAATTCGCTATGCAAATTTCTCATCCAGCTGTTTCCTATCGACTCGAGACTCGAAGCAACGAGAAGTCACGAATTAGTTTTTACAAATTCGTCCGACGATTTCACTTCGTTCCAAAGGTTCGATTTCCTCGAACGGCTTTTCCTCTCTGTTTGCTTTCGTTTTCCACGGAGACGATTGCTTTTCACGCCGTACTCTCGCGCGACGTCGTTTCGTCACGGACCGAAGCTTTACGGATCGGGTTTACGACACGCAGAACGCACGCCGTCGTAACTCGTCTCCCGGGACAAAGAGCGCTTTATCTCGGCTCCAGGCGACGTTTCCAAGGGCACCGACGATAAACCGAGCCTCATTGTGCGGCAAAATTCGTAGGTGTAACACTAGGTGACAGGGCCCTTGAAACAGAGCCTGGAAAGCGTCTTGATAACGCTGGATACGCCTGACTCTCGATTTAACCATAAATCAACAATCGGTCTCCTCCATATCGTTTCACGTTATTTCGAAATCGAACCCAAGGCTGCGATCACAATAGAAGAATTTTTTAAGCAAGCATGTACTTTCTCTTATCCACGTCCGTTTCAACCCTTTGCCTTATCATTACCTTAACAATTGCGTTCAACTATTCGTTACTGCAAAGTTAAGATAATTAAACAAGACGAAGAGTGTAATTAAAACTCTAAACTTGAGATTCCATTGTTCAGGTTTGTCAAATTTCAACTGTAATTTGTCAAATAATATTTCCATTATAAACGTAGCTTAACCCATCTACATTCGATCGAATTGAGGGAGGATAGAAAGATGGAAAGGAGGTGTTGCGATGGTTTCACCAACAGAGTTCACGTGACCATGATCCGTTAAGAGGGACTGCTATTTTTCTCGAGGCGGAGCATTTTTCCTGGGGGCCTTTAGTTGGTACCTGTGGGTACCTCGTCCGGTACAATAAATAGCGGAGAGAAGGGCGTAGAGGCAGGTAGGAAACGAGACTGGCGCACCTTGCCTACCTGCCCCCACCGTCTGTCCTCGCGATTTGCGTAAACACGTTCTAATTTATGGAGGTTCTACTCGCACCACCCTCACAATTTACCCCCTGCGTGCCTCGCTAGATTAGCCGCACCGTGTTTATTTCGACAACCCCTTCGCCCGTGGCCCGCGTTCCTTCCGTAAGGGTTGCTCGCGATGGTCGATCAAAGTTTACACTTCGAACACGCGATTAAAAGCCGTGTAACTCGGATCTTAGACTCTTTATCTTGCCCCGATAATTCAAGGTTGGAATAATGCGTTCCTCGGGAACAAAGGTGATCGCTGGACCCCGGTGTGTCATATTGTCTGCGATTTTTCGTGAGATAGGACGGCTCGCGGTTTCTCAATGAATTCGTGGGAAAGAAGGGGAGAGAACGGACGGATGGAAAGGGAGAGGTGCTTTCAGAAGGGATCCAAAAAGATGGAGAGAAAATAGAGAGTGAGGGAGATTGGCCTGAAGAGAACGGCTCTCCTGGGCACGAAATGAAATCGACGAAACGAAAGGAACCGAGTTAAACGCGATGGGTTATTTCGCGCCAGACCTTAGGGGAGAAGTTTCTTCCTTTCTTTCTGTACAAGGATGAAAGATGCGAGCTGAGATTTAGAACCATCCTTCCCTTGCCTCTTTATTTATTTCCTTCTGATCCTAGTCAACAGAGTGCATTTTTCAAAAAGATCGAATCACGTTTTACCCTAATAAAGATGTTCAAATATTTCTCAGAAATTTAGTGATTGAAATATAGAAAAGGTACGATAAGTGGACACATGGGGTGTTAGGGCATTAGGTCCGAGGGTTTAATTACGTTTATGGGGGAACATACCTCTCCCTCGTCCTTACAGTCACAGGTCAGCCTGCCGTGATGATCGCAGTAGCAGGGAGGATAGTCGCACCTGCTGGTCGAATTAGTCAGGGCACCCTTGAACAAGCAGCTCCATAAGAGTCCTAGAACGGCGCTTCCCAACAGGAATTTCGTTGCTCCCATTTTGCGCCTCTCCTCTCGAACCACCCTTTGCTTCTTGTCTCTCTCTCTCTCTCTTTCTATTTTTCTCTGTCAGGATTACGTTTTCAACGCGTTTTTACACCGAATCGATGCCAGCTGATCCCGCGTCGATTCGACCGTGACGTCGTCCCGACATGTCTGGCAAGTTGGATTTCCTTTTCGATGGATCCAATCAGAGCCGTTTCGTCGACGAAAATCCTCTCCGCGTCGACGCGTTCAAAGTATTCGCAGGGTTGTTCTTCGGTACCAACGGCTCAGGGAGGGAAGTTCCGTGTCGTTCGACACGCCACGCGCCACTACGTGATCCTGTCGGTCATATTGCCGTCGGTATTCACCACCTGTCGCGGAACGATTTTCGACGCTGCTGCTGACGTCGTCATTCGAGTGCGTCGGGAAACGCTGTCTCCCGTTCGGACTACGACATCCTCGTCGTTATTTTTCTTCGTTCGACCGGAAACACATTCGACTACGTCCGTGACAGAGTACGGCACCGTTCACCATCACGACCAACGATTTCCAACGATTTTTCCGTTTTCCTCGCTCGACGTTGTCCGACGATGCTGGAACACCGATAGAAAAAGCCTGGTCAAATTTTCCTCCTCTTTCTAACGCGCCCCAACTCTTTGTCGAAAGATTCTAACGATTTCTATTCTTCGCCGATCTGGCTGGTCGGTTCGATAAATCCTGCCACCCAGATCGTTATCGTTCCCAGGTAGATACGTCACCCGAGGAATTTACTTTTTTTTTCTCTCTCTCTCTTATCGCGCGACCGATTTTTACTCCTCCAGGAGGTGGAGAACAATGAGATTCTATGGTCGCGGAGGACGGTGAATCAGAGAGGCGTGCGTGCGACGCGGTGGAAGAGGAACCTCCGTAATCTCTGTCGCGACAATCGCGTTCCGAGCTGTGTACCATGCCATGACTAATTATAAATGTTTCCCTACGTTTCTACGTTATCGGGGACTTTGTCGCGGCCTCGCTCCGCTCTGTTTTGGAGCACGAACACTCTTCGCGTCGCGATCGATTACGATCGAGTTCGTGGCTCTCCCGTTTCTGTTGCAAGTTTTTATTAAATTCAAGCAATTTGCATTTGAAAACGAGCGATGTAACGGAGGATGATATCGCGCAACGCTCTCCAACGCCTGGGAAATTGTAATACGCTTGCTGCACGGTTTATCAACTCGACACACTCGATACACGTGCTGCTTCGAGTTACACAGTTTGTACTTTGAAAACGTGATTTTACCCGCGTTTAAATGCTTACGCAATGCTCTTGTTAGAAACTGCAAACGATGCGCTTCGATGCACTTTGAATAATATTTCAAATTAGAAAGTCTTCCAACTGTTTTGCATAAATATCCACTTTCTTAAAGAATTTTCAAAGCGACACAATTTTCTAATGTTTGAATTGATTGAAAATTTGGAAGAGGGAGGGTGAGAACTACCCTTAAAGAGCATTCCGTTTCGGGTTTCCTCGGTGAATACCGCTTTCCTTCGATCTCCAGAGCGAATATTTCATCGGTTTGTCCGAGTTTCACGAATGTTTTCGAGTAAATAATCCAGGAATGACGATCGCTCGTCCCGTCTCGGTTCGACTCGAATCGGTCGCGTAATTGTTATCGTTCGAGCGTTATGCAACCGCACCGTTGGATCAAACTGTCATGGAATCGTGACCTCTTTCGTTTCTTACAACTGCGTAGAATTTCTATTTATCGCGAGGACAATTTCTATCGCTGATAAAAGGAATGAAAACAGAAAGAAGACAAAATTGTTAAATCTTTGCATTCAAGTTTAACTAATGTCGATCAAGCTGAACGTAAAAATATCACGAAGAATATATTATAAATGAAACGTGGCACGAATTTAAGATACGACCTGATACATATTTAATCCACTGTTTTTATTTCAAACTTTTTAATTATAAATTTCTCGTAATCTGCTCGAAGAAGCGAATTATTATGAAAGAAGATACAAAACTTCCATTAGCAACGACGATTATTTTCATAATAAATTCGTCGCGGTACAGGGGTTTAATAAGAACATCGGAAAGAAAATTGTCAACGAATCCTGAAGCGTATCGTTGATTTCCAGTCAAATATTTCAAAGAGATTTACTTCACAGCGCGAATCGCGCGAGATTAAAAACACGAATCACCGTTCTTTTATTCATTCCCGGCATAAAAACTGTAATTTTCGTGGCGTTTCCCGGGACGAGCGTTTCTTGTGTCGCTGGAACACACGTGTCGTCGACACTTTTTCACAACGTATCGCGTGTCCGACAATGCGGTCGCCTCTAAATATTGCAGCGTTTAACCAACGTAGCCAGCTTGGAAAAATAGAAGCTTTCAGCGGTCGTGAAGGCAGGGATCGATTTAACACACAGCCCGCACCCTCGTAATTATTCCTCAAAGCCTCGATCGAACAACAACGTTCTGCTTTTCGATAGAGAATAGGAAATTGCGGAGATAATTTATGAAAAATAAAATTATTCCCCGATGAAAGTTTCAACGAGTTTTGCACCGTGTTGAAAGCGTTAATGAATCAAAATTTCCATTTGTCGAGCGAGAGAAAGGGGAACATCAATGGCCGTGAAAAGGGTGGCGCGAAACGACGAGGGCAAGTTCAATTCGACAGACTGAAGAAGAATTTTTCTCTGTTCGCACCATTCATCTTGACACGACACTCTTTAATTTCTTCCGGTCCTTTCTAGTCAGACGCTACTGCTCTTTGGGAGTTATCAAAAAAGAAAAAAGAAAAAAAAAAAGAAAGTTCCGAGCGTTTTCTTTTCGAGCCCGTTGATTAATCTAACGAGCACAGGCCGATTCTGTCGCTTCGACGAACCGAAAGTTCTTTAACACGTCATTACGACGAGCCTGGAGAGGTCTTCGTTAACCAGCTGTGTCACACTGGATGCAATGAACGTAATTATATTTACGCGTCTCGACCCGACTCCGAGTTGTCTACTGTCAGCAGGCGACAAAAGAGAAAGAAAGAGCGGAGGATCCTTTACGAGCATTCAATTTTCCAACTGTCGCGAAACCTTTCAAGCCATCTTCACAGGACAAACGCGATTCTCGTTTCTTTTACCCTTTAATTATTTTACTTTCGCGCCAAGTGCTCGACCGCCGACAGTCAAAAGGCTCGAGGCTGACGAAGCGGAGCGAACACCGATCCGATAATCTAAGCGTTCTGAAGCTATCGTTTCAACGTGGAAGCACGTAAAAATGCAAAGCGATCTTCAACAACCGGTTTCCCCTTCGACTCGATCGACACCGCTTCGCTCTGTACATCGTGTTTCCGCTCGGAATTCGCATTTTTCCACGCTCCTACAACCGATCCGCGCACCGAATACGCGACCGTGAGCGATTAATTGGCCGTCGATCTACACGCGTTACTTTATAGACGACACGCTTTCAGAACGTTTAACGAACAAACGAATCATGAAATAAGATAACGAAGTAGCGATCGGAAAGGGAGAAATGATCTTTTCGCGTATATCCGTCAGTAGGCCATTTATAAATGTATCACTCTGATCGGATATATGCGTGTATGTACAAGTGAAGCGGCCATTTCTGTCACCACTCGAGGGTTAATCCATGAAAGAGGGAAAGCTGAACTAGAGAAACACACTAAACGAATGCAAATTAGTCGACCTAGTTTTGAAATTCAAACTAGATGATTTACTCCTCCTTAACTTTCGGACGGCGGACCATGGAGAGAGCCACAATTTTAATTTAATTCTGAATTTCTAAAAATTATTTTTCTAATATATGAAACTCTTTCATTTACAAATTATACGTGTAAGTTTAAATTAAAATTATTCTCATTTATCATTTAAGTTGAAGTTAATATCGTCGTTTGGATCACAATTGATCCAGGCTCCTCTGTTCAAGGGTTAACACGTTCGCGGCTACAGTGAAAACAGTCACACGTAGTGAAATATGTATTCTACTATCTTTGCTATCATTGACATGTCAAGTTCGTCGACACGCGACAAGCACGCGAGTAAATCGCTTCCTATTACGTGTCTCTTCCTCCGCCCGTTTTATTCCGCGCCCACGCGCGTCTGTCCGCTCGCGGAATCCCGTTGCTATGTGCTCATTCAGCCGGTAATGAATATTGTTCAAGAATTTCTTATCGAAACTACCCTTTCGTGAATTCGATTCGCGATTTCACCCCCCATCTTCCTTTCACGGCTATCTTTACCGCGGCTGCCGGTAAACGAGAAACACCGCCACCCTCTCGATTCCGAAGGGTGAGACTTTCTTATAGGAAGGATTAAGATCGGATATCTCGAAGAGCGAACTCTGCTCGTTAGCCGCTGGGACAACGGTTAATCCTGCAATCAGGAGCGAGCTCTCGTTCCGATATATCGACGGTTCGATTAATCGGCTCGAGGAACGATGAAGCGGGGGTTGGTTAGGTCTATGGAAGAAACGTTTCCTGGAGAGAGCGGTAGCTCGTAAGTCGGAGCGAATCTCCGGAAGTGATATCTCTTCGAGGAAGTTCGCCAAGCTATTCGATTCGATATCGTTCGATCGAGACGAACCGGTTGTTTCGTTATTCCTATCAACGAAATTGCACACGATCGATTCGAAGCACGGGGATTGTTTTCGACGATTATATCGGTTATCGATTAAACCACCACAGTTAAAGTGGTTCCTCCATCGGAGAGGGATTAATCTTCTGTTAAGCATCATAACCCGTTATTATTCCCATGCTTATAGTTCAGCCTGCTATTCGAATACCGTTTCCACTAGAAACGGATGTTCCATTGCAAATGTGCATCTGCGAACGAACCGAGAGAGAAAGAGATCGTTATTTTTATTCGCACACGTCAGCCAATCAAGATATTACGCTTTTACGCGAACTGTTATGCGCGATAAAACCGCGTGCATCGAATGCAGTCAATTTGCCGCGCCAGCGAGTTCCCGACCGAAATGTTTTCGATAACAGCATCGAAACAGGTGATCTTCTCTGATTTCTCAACAGTCAATGAAATAATTGATAAGGTAACAGACGTTTCATTGAGGCGCGCGACGAGAAGATAGAAATATCCCTGGAATGCCGACACGCGTCCGTTGCGGGCAATTACGATACGTCGTTCCGTTTACCAGCCTCGTCTCGCAGAATTACATATTAGACTCGTTAGAAGCTGAACGAAGGCCAGCGCGATGAAAACGAGCAGAAAAACAGGATACGTCTTGAGGAGACGTAGAACGGTAGAGGGGAATGATGAATGGCGATCGGTTTTACGCTTCGAAAAGTTACATATGCGACAGTTGCGTCGAGACAAGGATTAATGAAAGGAAAAGTTTCAATAGCGCTAATAACGCGCTGCAGTAGAATCCAAGCGCTCTATCAGTGGGACCTATTATAGCGACGATCCGATATCACCTTTCGATAAGAAACTAAGCTCACGATTGTCACTCTTTTAAGACAAAAACTGTACAAAGTACAAATTCCGAGTGTTATTTCAACGGGACCTGTTTTCCCGTGTTCATTCACGTAAACTTAAATGCCTGGTGAAATCGAAAAGCAAATGACGCGACGCGATATTCAAGTGGCATCATCATCGGTATCTCGACCGTGCTGGCCACTTTGCGCAGCACTCGAGCGTTTTAATCGACGCTCCCGTTTCGGAGCGGGCCTCCGCCGAAGACGACATACGGTTGACACGCACGCGGTCGCACGCAGCTACGTGCCACGTGGGAAATCATGCGTTACAACGACGATTATCCGACACCGATCTACCGGTCGAAAGCGAACACAGCCCGGCCGGGCTTGTTTCCGCGACGTCGGTGGTCCCGCAGCGAGATAACGCGACTACGTTGACCGACTTCTCTTGAACGTGGCTCGCGCGCGGACAGGCACACCCACTGTGTTTGCTCGCGGAAAAATCCCTCTCATCGTGTTTCATACTCTCGCGGGTTATGCAACGATCTTTCGTGGATGCACGCCGCTCCGATCCTCCCGTTCGAAGGTCGAAGCGTTCTCCGATCCTCTCCGAGACGCGAGATCGAACGACGCGACGCCTCTGTAACCTTTGCATCGCTTCATACATTCTGCTCAACTTTTCCTTTACTCTTTGATCAGAGACTATTGCACTTTCTAGGATTCCAATCGGAATCCTGTGTTTTTATTAATTTCTTTTTTTTTTTTTTTCTAATTTTTATTCAAATGATTTAGATTATACACACTGTTACTATTGCGTAGAATCTTCCGAGAGAGAAGAGGGGATGTATATCGCGTCACGACGTCTTTTACCTCGATATCTCGATCAGATATACATGTACCCACGACGCGACGCTGACGACGCGCGAACAGCAACTGGCCGCCTTTCGAATTCGCGGCTGGTTTGCACCTCGACGACGGTTATCGCGCGACACGAGTACCCCCTCTTCTCCTCCATCCCCCCACCATGGGTCACCTTTGCCCTCCACTCCTCCGTTTGTGTTCTCGGCAAACTGCATCCCCACCGGAGCGTCTGCCGGACTTCCCTCCCTCGATTGCTTTTTCAGTCTGTCTCTAGCCGTCTCGAGGAACGTTCCCTCTTGTCTTCTCTATCTCCTTCGCGTCTGTCTTCATTTCTTTCAACCCTCGAATACACTAGCGGGGTCCATTTTTACCTAAACCTACGTATCGATTAAAATTTGGCAATCTGATAGTTTGAAATTTTAATTGAAAATTAAATTTTAATTCAAAGCGCTATTTTAATGATCCGATCGTCCGAGGGTTAATAAAGAAGGGGAAGTTTCGTCGAGTAGAAAATTAACGTTTCGAAATATCTTGTTGTTATTTTTGCTACATTTTTGCTCCACTTTTTCGCGTGTATCAAATCGATTCGCTCTTGCACCCTTAAGTATCGCGAAGCTCGGCCGAGGGTGCGAGCTCGCTTGAAATATTTCCACGTAAGGGTGTGGGTCACGTATGCGAGCGTGCCAACATTGTTTCGCGGTTGCTAACTTCGGCGGGTCATTGCTGGAAAATTAAATGGATTGGATCGAAATAGCCCGATTAACTGTTTCATCGTTCCGTCTGTTGTACAGTAGTTGCCGATCGATTATTCAACCTTGATGAATAATTTATTTGTTTTGACGCGATACCATCGAATAATTGCCGCCAGTGCCTTAATTGATATGCGCTTTTAGCTTTCAACGGTGAATTTTTCATAGCGTGTATATATGTCACTCGTAGAGAACGGGTTAAGGGAAAGAGTTAAAAAGAGATCGGTTCATCGTTCGGAGAGGACCGTTTACGCTGCAATCTTATCCATTTATCGATCAAATCTTCTCCGTTTCCTTTTCTCTCGGTTTTTCCTCTTTGGATCCTCTGCCGGCGTCGCAGAGGCGAATTTCTTATCGGTCGCGAACGATAAGGCGCAACTGATAAGACTAAATACACACGGTGTCATCGATCATTCGCGACACAGTGCTGTTTTAAACGATTATTTCATCGATTTTTCATCGGTTATTTTCACTTCGAACGAATTATTTGAGTAGGCGTTGGTTGTCAAAGCAGTTGAATAAAATAAAAAAAATAAAATTGTCTAAGACGCACAATGTTTCCACGGTAAGAATTACATCACCGCAGGGTGTAAATAAAAAACATGAGAGTGATCACTCTAATTGAATTAACACTTCGACTCGAATCACCTGCAATTTCTTTGATCCATGCAAGAATCACCGAAGACATATTCTTAAATAAACATTCTATTTCTTCCTGTTATTCTCTAAGAGAAGCGATGTATGATACTCGTTTTTCTAACAACCACTATTTTTATCGTTCAAACGTCACGTAATCCAACGTTTTTAGTCGGCCTTGGATATGTTAGCGACAAGCAAAAAATAACGAGATTCTGGAGTGGACCGAAAGTCAAAGAAAAAGTGACTGAATTTTTCAACAAATTGCAAAACGACAGAGTACACGTGAATAAATCGTATGCACTTCTCCTGCACCTTCTTTCCTGTCTCGTTCGGATTTTCCGTGTTAATTAACCGGTGATTAATTATGGGAGGCTCCAGATAAAAAAAAGCTTCATTTTAATGCGAAGTTACTATACGCTGGTTAATCAAAGGCGATCACGGAGTTTCTGTTCGTTTTTATTAATCCGACTAATGATTTTCTACTTCTCTTTTTTTGTTCTCGTTTGACCGTGATTTATCATTAAGTACACACGTCCAGGTGTGTCTTTATTTTCACGTAGCTGCTCGGATCAACGATTAATCTTCCTTGAACATCGCGAGCCACGTGTTTTTACATGCCTCGCGTTGACCAAGAATCATCCTGGAATTTAATTCTAATTATACCGAGAAACTTTAGCAATTCCAAGCGTTTCGTGACTCGAGCTAGTTCAAGTTTCTCTCTCCTCGTCCCTTGAGGGAATTTTCCAGCGTGTGCGAACTATGCCCACACTCGCATCATTCTCGTGAAAAATTTCACGCTAGCAACAATTTATACACTTCTTTGAGAAGAGACATTAACCTCCTCGTTAATTCAATAATCTCTCCTTTCACCACGAAGAAAGCATGGTATTACTATTTTAAAATCCCTTCTTTCTTTTTTAACGAATATAAAGTAACACCCCTTTGCGGTTTTTATTCTTTATGTACCATGTTAAATTACCCCATTCTGTCTACCATTTCCTCCAAGCGGTTGATCACTCTCGATTATTTTATTCCGACTTCAGGCCTCCCTTCCGTTTTCGTGTTCACCCTTTTTCCCTATCAAGCCCGTATCACTTCCTTTCGAAGCGTGCCGTGCATAAGGTCGTGTCACGTTGAAATTCTAGCCGGAATCTCACGCGAGAGATCGCAGGGTCAACTTTTCACCCTCGACGAGGTCGCTGTTACTACCCTTCCGTTGATAAGACCACTGTCGATGATCGATCTGTCAAGACGTCATCTCGCTCGTTTGTCCGCGAACTCAGTTTCCTTTACAACCACCTCACTATATTTGCTTCGGGTATAATCCGAGGGTTGCCAAACGAACGGGTTAAAATTAATCGTGTCCAGTGGTATTTCCGATTTCCAGTTCACCGATCGCTCTTCGCGGCGTGCTGAGAAATTGGAACGATTTCATCGTTAATTATTTCCATCAGTATCCCGTTCGCGTACAGCGGCGCGTGTAACGCGGGACTGTTAATTACCATGGGATTAATTAGACGTGGCCTTGACGCTCGATTTCCAACACCGCCAAATTCGTAATTTCATCCCTCTTTACATTGAACGATAGAAGCCGTTAGAAAAAAAGGGAGAAATTTTTATGTTTCTTCGGAAACGAGCTCTGCACACCTAACGCTTGTGTTTTTCGAGCTGAATCGAGGTAGGTGATTAATTCCGCGTCACGTTCGCTCGTTAAATCATAGTCCGCGGGCCTGATCAACAAGTGTTACTTCGCCGACGTTGTGCACAGAAACGGAACACAGTAAAAAAAAGAAAAGAAGGAAAATACCATGGTATCCGCGGTTGGCAGAGATTCAACGAATACCGCGGTTTCTAAGCGATGGAAGGATGAATAGGGACAAGACGGTGATGAGCCGAGCGCTGGGCGAATGGTGTCAAGTATGTCCTGTAGGTGCGAATCATAAAAGAATTTTCATGAAACTTTCTAGATAGAGTAATGGTATTTTCGTTAAAATTCAAATTTCTTTCTATCCATTGGAAATATTCTGTCAATTCCTTTTGCTTCATTTCTGACCTACGATACGTTGGTCAACGATGGAATTTCCGTGACGTCAATGGGTTGTTCAATGGTTAATCGTCACGGTGGTCTGCGTCGATCTGAGACGACGCCAGGCGCTCGACGTCGCGGCGTCTCGGCTGCGTCCCACCACTGGACTCGTCCTATTCATCGACTCAAGTTCGATGAGTCCAATAACCTCTGTATACCAAAGCTTCGCGACGATATTGTCCTTCCTTCGTGGTCAGTCGACCTAGATCGACCACCGACAAGATCACCCTCCACCATTTCCGCTTCCTGATCCGTCCCGTACGTTGTTTTGGTAACCGAACTCACGTTGACTCCTCGACGCATCGGTTCGGTTCGTTATTTTTCGTTCGATCAGGCTTTGCGTTTGATTGGATCGCAGGAACGAAATTGGATCTGTGTACACTTTGATATAGGAAATACGTGGACTGTTTGGAAAGCTCCACTTCTGTTTTTCTTTTCCTCTATGTTTGAAACATTTAGAGCAACACGCTTTTATCAGCTAGCACACTTTTCTTTAGACTTTTAGCAAATTCTATAAAAGCTGGTCTAAGGCGATTTGGACTTTCAATTCTTTGCTTATATCTTGAAGTGGTAAAGCTGTAAATTATTTTATTTATTTTGATGGAAATTTTTCAAACACTCCAGGCGTCTTTGATGAATTTCTGAAAGCTCAACTTTCGTTTGCAGTTATCGAAAGCAGCGAAGTCATTACCGGCGATTGAACGCAGGTCACGATCAATGTTTCTTCATTTCTTTTTTCCACGGTTTTTTAATGATCTCGGTGACTGAACGTTTCAAAGCGTCATCGTACGCTTTGCGTCGCGCGGACGATTTTCACGTTTCTCTTTTCGGCGTGGGTGAAATAGAAACACAGAAAGGGTGAAAAATACGATGCCTCTCGTAATGCAGGTTGCAGCTGTGGAATTTTCAAAAGATTTACTCGGCTAGCGCGAAACAGAACGGCCTGGTAGACGAATCCTCGCCTATTAAGCAGCGCACCGTTCACGAGCGTTGACCCACTGCCCGAGGACATATTTCGCGACTTGTTTCCTCGTCAACGGAGAAAAATACGCCGCGAGATGGGAAAACTTTGCTCTATGCCGGCCAATATATACTATATCGCTGTTACGAGAACTCGAGGATGACGAAGAGCGCGATGAACTCCCTTTTAGTCTCTTCGAACGTGATCGAGGCCAGTCTCGAGAGGGTAGTTGGTTGAAAAATCGCGCAACAGCAGTTGCCTCGAGAGGAGGATACGTTTGATACAGATTAATGTCACGTCGTTTAATATCGGACTACCTTTTGTTAGCTCTCTGCCAACAAAGCTGAGCTCTCTAGTTAATCTGATTACTGCTATTTGCAGAGTATTTCACTTTGCAGTCATTCAGCGATTCGAAATGCAATTCAAAAGGCAATTTAAAAATTCTCATTCTTCTAGAAATTATAGGGGAGAACAATTTCACTTTGAGATCTTGGAAAGTATCACTTTTAAAAGACCTAAAAATGACCGTAAAAACGCAAGTACCACCTTAACCCTTTCACTACTGTTGGCGCCTAAAGGAGCATAGTAAATTTGTTACAATCTACTTTCTCAAAAAATTTTGCCTAACGAAATTCTTGATTGTAGGGTGCGACTGTACTTTCGCCGTAATCAAAGGGTTAATTGTAATTTCGTATTGTATATCCAATATTTGCGATAATAGTTTCAACTGATTTTGAGTTATCTACAATGTTACTTTCACCCCGCTCTCTCCTACGTCTCATTAACGATAATTCCAATATCATAATAAAGATCCTTCGGTTTAATCGGCCCGGAAGAAGAGCGACGTTCGACGATAAATTCGCGCTTACCTTGCGGCTGAATAAATAAATGGTCGGTGGAATTGGATCGAGTGGATCCAGCCGGACAAAGATAAATTAGGTGAAGTTAGCAAGATAGAGACTCCGTGGGACATGGGTCGAACAGGGGTTTACGGGGTAAGGTAAAGGGTTAGGTAGGGGAAGAAGGAAAGGGATCGGTGGTGGACGACCGCAACGGTGAAACCCGAAATTCCAAAGCCAGAAATTCGTGGCTCGGTAACACCAACGGGGCCATAAATGTAACGTTTCGAAACGACGTGCGCCAGCGGTTCGACTATATTATGGTGTTTCTCACCGGAAGTTATAATTGTTTGCCGAGTTTCTGTGGCGCGAGCGATTCTCCCCCGCGGGAGGGAAAACGGAACGTCGCTCGCGTCTGGCTCTCTCGCGTTTTCGTTGAACACCTTGTTGTTCTGTAGACTTTGTTGCTGATACACTGACGTTTTTGCTAGTTCCGTTCGTCGACAAGCTTGCCGTCGCTTTGCTACGCGATTCCGCTTTAACTAATCACCATTTCATTGCTGAGCCTCTTCCCTGCTGCCAAATGTTTTCTGACAAATCATTTATTTCTATGTTATTTGGAGGAAGCGTTAAACAATGAAAAATCCGCGAGGCGAATTTGGGTTGATCAAACACGCGCGCCCATACTAATTACTTCTGGCATATCACGAGCTTGAAACACGAAACGAATTTCGTTTCCCGCTGCACGCTCCGAAACGAATTCCTGTATGTCTGTCATTCGAGCGCATCCCGCAGATCCGTTCGCGACACGCGAAATTAAAAACCCGGTCTTTTTTTCTCCGTTCGTTTTCAAGGAAAAATGGTAAATTTTGTTCGATGCGATGCGAAACGGAAATAGCGAGTTGTCGAGCACCGTCTTGCGCGAAGAGGGGATAAAAATATTGGGACGTCCGCACGGAACTTCAAGATTCCGCACACTTGCGCCCAAGAAAAATACTTACGATAAATTTGCCGCTTCTCCTACTTTGCCTCTGCTCGATTTCCCGCCCTCCTTCGCTTCGTTTCGCTGTCGTTGAGCCCGTGCCTCGTAAAACCTAATATTTTTCGTCATATTTCAGATGCACCGGCTACGTGATCGCGAGCCACCAATAGGGCGTACGCGTTGTAAATTGCGCGAATAAAAGTCATCGTAAACCATCAGCGAACCGATAATTCTTGAAATATCATCGAATTATCTCGCCTTGTTTGTTTCTATAACAAATCGAAGTTAGTGGGCATTTTTAGGGTCAAAAAATCGAATTTAAACAAAATTTTATTTCATTTCAGATTTTAGAAAAATGCTTTCCCTGTATAATCACGTTTTTTAGACACTCATGTTCCTTTTTCTCAGTGATCATTCAACCTATCCAGTTAAAATTTCGTAAGTTTTCACGACTAGAGGTAATACATATTTTAGTTAAAGACTTTTTTGAAATTTGGTCTACATCCAAATTGGCAGCACTTTCGACGTTGAAAGTAAGAGTACAAAAAAGTTCATTCATTGATAAAGTTGTATAATTTCTTCTATTTAGTATTTCAACATTTTTTTTGTTGATACTAGAGGCTCTAATAATTTGAAGTTGATAACTGTATTCAATCCTGAGAAAAAGGAATTTTCTTCTTTTATGAGATTTTACCACTTGTGATTAACAGATACAAAATTAAAATGTTATGCCATAATTTGGGTTTAATAATCCTTAAAAGGTAATAGATTTAAGAGGTCTTGAAACTGCTCTACGCGAATAAAGCTAGCAGCTTCTCGTTTGGTCAGCCCATTCTCGCTCATTTTCAAGTAAATTAAGAAGAAATGCCTGTCGGCGACGTTTTATATGCAAGCCACTGTTCCCATTTAACGTCTGAACGTTGCAAATGAAATCTTTCCCCCTATCCAGCCGCGTTTTTCCGCTCGGAAACCGCTCGGGGGTCATACTCCAGTGTAAATATTTATCCACGAATGCGTGTGGGCTACCATTTGAGCACGACACATGCGTGTCGCAATGTGCTTCACGGTGAAAATCTTTGCCGGAGAAATGAGTTGAATAATGCTCTTCGAGGAGCTTTGAAAATCGCTTGAACAAATATGTGCTTATTAATTATTATGGATAACTACTCGATGGGTCTAGCTGGAGGTAAAAAAATATAGAATATTGTCGTGTCGCAATTTCAACTGAAATTCCATGATAAATATTCTCCGATGAATTCATGGTACACATTTTATTTTCCTGCCCAGTCGCGACGATCCGGTACAAAGGTTAACATAAATTGACTTTAACTAACTTCTCTGTCATTGATTTTCCTCGCGTTCGATAATTTCTATAAAATTCAGATCATGAAGTTGAGCGTGAAAGAAATGCAAAGTTTTTACGAGAACGGAGCCACGGTAACGCGACATCTATCACTGTCAGCCGATCGTTTCGATCGTCGTTTACGTGCCCGACAGGAAACGCAGGATCGTAGAAATTGCCATAAACGATAGCCGTACGTGTTCTGCTACTCGATAGCACGCTCTCCCCTCTTTTTCCTCGCGTTTCCTCTAATTTCACCCTCGTTACATGCAAATTTACTATACATTCATTCACGGTACAAACTCGTCGCGATCGCTCTTCGAATCGACGGTGTCAACGTAACAATCGTCCCGTTAAATCTCTCCTTTCTTCACGGTACCAGTTAGCTAAACGGATTTTTTAATTGGGTACAAAGCGATATACCTGGCGCAGATTCGATATAAAAAAGCCGACGGTCGTTGTAACGTTGACAACAACCAATCGAATAGGGGTGTTCTGAAACGCGTCGTTCAATTTAACTCCACCTATTAGCCCGACGTGTTAAACTTGTCCTGCGGTCTCGTTCGGTTTGGAAAAAACAAGGAGCATGTAAAAAAAAAAAGAGAGGGAAAATGCGAGAGTTTTTCACGATTCGCATGCGGTCAGATATTTCCATCGATACACCGGTGTGACATTCGTAACCGTGTTCATAGCACGTTACAATATCGCTATTTAGAATTTTTTTTTTTTTCTCAGACTCGTGTCGCGTTCCCTTTGCATTTTCTCTTTTCCTTCTTTTTTTCTGTCGGCTTTATCGCCACGTTTCGCGAGGTGTGCACCGTGTTACGAGAAGTGCACACGTTGGTTAGAGGATACTGGCGTGCCCGTAAGTGCCCCAATGATTCTTTTTCTTTTTTTCTAATGGACGGCTCGGTTACGAGGGAAGTAACTCCCGGGGGAGGGAAAAGTAGGAAAAACGTGACCTGTAAAAAATATCTGTGTCGCGTACCTTGGACAGAGTAGGAAGCTGAATTTGTAGAGGTTCTGAACAAAAGACTAATATGAATTTTTATGGAGATTAGATCGAAAAGCAAATGCAAGGGGAAGGTGAAATTCGTTTACCGAGCGCTCATCTAAGGTTCTATCTTCTCGGACCTTAGATTCTAAGGTCTCTTACGTGGAGAAGACCTTAAAAGCTCGGGTTTCAACGATCTCTCACGGTTGTTCCTTTCGCAATTCGTGGAATCTTTCGTCGATTCTTGACCGCGATCGAGAATCGGGCCAGGCTAACCGCGTCGAGCGTAGAAAAGCGTAGAATCGAGGCTCCTCTTCCTGTTCCCATTGAAACGCGGTACTCTTTCGCGAAATTGAAATGGTACGTTGAAAATGGGTAGGTAGCTGTGCGGTGTGAGCAAGTATACGAAAGATAAAGAAAGAGAGCACGAGCGGGGGGGCTCTCGCGTGGAGTAATTAAAACTCTGAAAGTCCGTAAGTCGCCTCAGACTGCGCGTAATTTGCAAACGCGCTCCTTCGTCGGTTTGGAAAACCGACGGAGAAGGAGAAAGCAGGTGGAACGAAGAAGAACGTCGAGACTTACTGCCAACACTTCCAACCACCCTTTCTCTTCCTACCCCTCACCAAACCTCTTCCTCCTCTTTCTCTTTCTCCGAGTTTCCCCATTTTCCTCGGTTACCGTTGTTTATGCATCTTTTAGCCCGCTTGCTGAAGCCTCTCTCCATCTTTCGACGCGTTTTCCGCTCAGACTGGATCTTTGTCCCGCCTACGCCGGCCCATCGTTTGATGTTTGAACGCGTCGGGCCCTGAAAAAGGGCGATACAACGTCGTGCGTGCGTGCATGCATGCATTTTTCGTCGATTTATACCGCGTTCCTGGATTGAAGAGAAAAAAGCGCCGGGCAAAGAGGCGTCCGCGTCGGAGGAACTTCGTGCCCGGTTGGCAACACAAGGGGTAAAGCTTTTAGAAAAAAAAAAAAAAAAAAAAAAAAAAAAATAGAGAACCGAATGCGCCGGTAGTGTCGAGTGTTGAAAAGCGTGGATACGACTCCTTTGAAAGTCGATAGCTGCTACCCTCTCCAACCCGCTTCACGCTTCTCTTTCGTTCTCTTTCTCTGTGTCATTAACAGCGCGGAAACTATCCGGCTAAACTTGGCGAATCGTCGATAAAGTTGTATCTCAAGATTCGAAAGGGTGAATTGCAAAGTTTCCGTGTTTCGGGCGAATGGAAAGTGGTGGGAAAAAGAAGATAAGATTTATGGGGTGCAACGGATTAAGTACCTAATCTTTTGTGAATGTTTACGAGTTTTAGGGGATTGTTATTTTAAGAATAGCTGTTTTATTTTTTAACCCTTATGGGAAGGAGCATTCTTAAGCTTGCACAGAATATAATTAATTTAAAGTAAAAGAAGTAATAATTTTATCATTCAATACAAAAATGTATTATAAATCTTTACTGTTTACACTCATAGCTGTATTTTGTATCAAGAATATACTGCAATATGTGCGGAATTATGCATCGATCGTACGCAAAGAATTAAATTAAACTTTCAAAAATTGGGGTATTATCTCAAATAATAATAATTTTTGTTTTAAATGAAAATTTATTTACATATCTTTGAATGCAAATCTCGAATAAAATCGAATTATTTAAAAATAACTTTTATTTCAAATAAAATTTTATTATTAAATAAATAACTAACTGAATTTTTAATTACTTATTATTTTAATTATTCAAATGAATAATTTATTTCTTATTCTTGAATATCTTCATTCTAGCCAAAATTTGTGTCATAAGATTATTTAAAATAATGCTCAACCCTGCTTTCCACCTGCTACCCGATATATTTCTAACACTTTTTACAAATTCTCTTTAACTTAATTCGTAGCGGGCGATCGATATATTAAATTCTGGTTTCGAATAGCCCAGTAACCGCGATCCAAATAATCATTGAATTTGTTCCTGGACAACGATCGAGAGTGCGTGCGAACAAAAGCACAAGTCGTGAGGGAGATTCGTACTAACATGTACTAAAACGATATTGGAAAGGGTACAAAGATAGCCAGGTACCTCGTTCACAGACGTGTATCCTTGCTTCGGTACATACCTTTTTTCTGTGCACTGATAGCAACGAATATACGCTTCAGTCGTATACGAGAGTAAATTTCTAGCATTGACTGTCGAGCATGGCTGATCGTAAAAGGTGGATCGCGTTCGTAGGCGAGTGGTATGTGTTTTTTTTTTCTATTTCAACAGAATGGAGAACGAATTTACACATAAACGTCGGCTGGAATCGATATCGATTCCGTGTAGAATACCACGCGTTCGTTCGTTGGTAAATGTACGACACGAAGGATATACTGAATTTTATTCATATTCCCGCGTTATTCACGCTCGGATCGTCGTATTCCGCGACCCAGATCGAGAATTATTTTCGAGTTAGAGGAAATACAATTTCTGCCGCAAGTATTCCTCTTGTTGCATCGTGCCTCGAACCGGAGAACTTGTTCCTGATCTCCCGATTCCGACCCTCTGCACGTTGTGTCGCGCGATCGATTATTTCCGTTCTATAAAATTTCCTTCGACGTTCCTCAAAATCGCCGCGTGAAATATATAGAAGGAGGATATAGGAGAAGTGTCGTGTCGTGATACGGTTCGATTCCGACTTATCAATTATTCATGCTACGCTATCAGTAAACGGGCAAATAAGTCACGAAAATAAAAGAATGGTAATTTTTATTATCGAATGGTTTATTTGAAAAATTTCAACAACGATAGCTTCATTAAAATTATCATTAATTAATTAAAACGTGCTCCAGATATCTGCTCTTTAGTATTTAATGTCAGAGGTTGTCTACAATTCTACTTTGCTGTCGATCGTAGTTTGCCAAATTAATGCTGCATTATAAAGCTCAATGTTGTATTAATTACCGATCAAAATAAATTATATGATTATAAAATATTTCATATTAAAAAATAATAATAATAGTTAAAGAAACCTTCTGGTAAGGATATTTATCACTAAGCTGGAGTGAAATAACAGCGATCAATTCCCAGAACATCCACCTCCCTCGCAAACTGTCGTTTCAACCCCCCGTTCGCGACACTTCCTGAGGGAATAGCGTATATCTTTCGGTGAAAATTCACGTTCGACAGTAGTTACTACGAAATCGAAAAGAATAGACATGCAGGATCGAGGGGCGGGTCGCGAAGGTGTAAAAATCGAGTGGCTCCCCTGGCACTCCCGCGGGATGAGGACTCGCGTAAAAAGGAGGATTTCCAATATCACGTAGCTCAGGCATCTTTTGGATCGGCGTTAATGGTCTCTTCCTACCCCACCATCCCTCTCTCCACCTTCGATCATCGTTGGATCTACAGATTTTTTTTTCTTTATATATATATATATCCTCTCTCGACCCCTTTCTTTTTCATCCTCGGAACGCGCGGTTCGTTTCCCATCAATTCGAGTCGAAACCTTGCCGGGAGAAATTATAATAGGGTCGACGTCGATATAATAACGACATCGGTATCGCCGAGCAGAAAGAATATCGAACTTTTCTAACGAACGTCTGTCGAACGACAACTACCTTCATCGTAACGGTTCGCGAATTTTTTTATTTTTTTATAATTCCAGCCTG